>NW_024412432.1:5126007-5248790 GCF_014898765.1 Herpailurus yagouaroundi | reverse complement strand
AAGAAGAAGAAGAAGAAGAAGAAGAAGAAGAAGAAGAAGAAGAAGAAGAAATGGGCAGATCCAGGGAGCAGAAAATCAGGAAGGACACTGTCGAACTCAACAATGCCATAAGTCAACTGGACATAATGGACATCCACTGACTACGTCATCCAGCAACAGCAGAACGCACACATTCTTCTCAAGCTCACATGGAACATTCGCCAAGATGGACCCCATTCTGGGCCATGAAAGGCTTCTCATAGTGGCTGTAGGTATGAAAGGTATGGTTATTGTTGCCATTGTCATTGTTTCTGTTTTTAATAAAGAGTGTGAAAATAAAACATTTAAACCAATAATTCTGTGGAACTACATTCTAGAACATTGTAAGATGAGCAGATTCTGTACAGTCCAGAGGCAAGTACAGTCTATCCTGCTACCACACAAGTGACATGGAGCTCACACGTGGGTGTCAAATGAGGGAATGGTATCTGTGTAGTGAGCAAATTCTGGTGGCTCATTGATGAATTTACTTAGGCAAGGGGGACCAAACAGAAAGAAGTTCCGGAGGCACCCGGGTGGCTCAGTTGGTTAAGCATTGGCTTTGGCTCAGGTCATGATGTCGCAGCCAATGAGTTCAGGCCCTGCATTGAGCTCTCTCCCTGCTTGAGATCCTCTGTCTTCCTCTCTCTCTGTCTCTCCCCCTCCCCCACCTGTGCACCTGCTCTCTCTCTCTCTCTCTCTCTCAAAAATAAATAAACATAAAAGAAAGAACCTCCATCAGCAAGTGAAAAGTGCTAGGTTTGGCTGCCGCATAAACTGGAGCTCTTTTAGCTCAATTTTAAGAAAATTTAAAATAAGTTCCTGCTGTAAGGATTCCCCCACACCCACCACCAGACTTTAGCTCTCTTTGCTGGTGGCAGGTACACATAGGTCTCATTTCTATCTCCATGCCCACAGGCTGGCGTCTGCCCTCTATTGGTTTTGCACATTTTAGTATTTCCTAAAGCCTTTTCCAGCCACCACCACCCCCTTCTAAGTTCTCTCTCAAGGTGGCAATTCTTATTTTCATAAGGTCTGTGCTTAGGGTCTGCATGGGTTTTGAGTGGCTGACCCCTAATCTTAATTTCTTCATAAACCCGGTTATGTTTAATGCAGTTGTACAAAAAGCACTTTTCCCAGAAATGCATGCATTATTTTGTAGCACAGTCTATCACTAGTTTCCAGCAAAAAGATTTCCATTACATAAACAGCATCATTTACAGGAAAAGGCTGAGTATCAAACATTTATTTCTTAACAAAACAATTCTCAATAAATACTAAATACTAAATACCAGGTTTGCACTAAGATCAAAGCTCAGTGCTACTACCAGAGAGAATCAAGAGGAGCATGAGTTATCATCTCTACTCCCTAGAACCTTACAAACTGCCCGTGGAGGCTTGCAGAGTCCCCGTGCTGGGTAAGTGAGCGATACAAGCATTTTATGTTGTGACAACTGTGTGGTACACATAATTAGTGCTCTGGGTACTCAAAGGAAGAAAGAGGGTGCTCTCTGGGTCATGTGGCTGGGGACACGTCTTCAGAATAAAAAATGCACTCTACCTGGATCCCTCATTCAACCCAGCTATTTATTGAGCACCTATTATGCATCAGGTTCTGTGCTAGGTGCCAGAAATACGGAGATGAACAAATCAAGTATTGGCCATTGCCCTCATGGAGCCAGCAAGGAAGGCAAACCTTAAAGAAGTGCAAGAAATATTTCATTGTTATTTTGGTAAGGGCTCAAAAACAAAACAAAACAAAACAACAACAACAGCAAAAACCTACCTTCAAAGTCAGAGGGAATTTAGAAGGATGAAAAGAAAGGTCATTCCCAGCTTGGGGATTGAGTTTAGCAGTTTTCCTAGTACCTCAACTGTCGTAACGACATGGGCATCAGATCCTTTCCTCCTGCCCTTTGGTTATGCAATAGCCAGGGAGCCCTTGGTCACCTCCCAAATGGCCACCATGGCACTCCCAGCATTCTGCAGCAATTCGTCCTGGGTGCTATTTACAAACTCTTTCATGAAAAGTCCTCCTTCCAAAGAGGAGTTGAAACCAGAGTCTTCCTTCTCATTATTACATTGTACATATGAATTTTAATTGCTCTTCATCCCAAAAGGCAAAAATGCTGCCTTCCACGTGGGATCTCATACTCAGACCTTGAAAAGACTGGGGAAATTTCACCTACCCAGCCAGCTTTGTGTTCCATTTAATTAGAAAAGAACCCTGGACATCTGAGTTAAAGGAACCCAAGCATTTACTGGGGGGGGGGGGGGGGGGATGTTTTCATTCACATCCGTCTCCTGCCTCCACTTCCATGCAGGTAGCTGGGCTTTTGTGCTTCCAGAATGGAGTGAAATTTATATAGATGGGCAGGAGAAATGAAGGAAGCTTCTGGAAGACAGCTCTTTCATTATTTTATGAAAGCCTGAGTCCTTGATGAGATTGAAGTAGGCAGTTCAGAGGGAATGGTCTCAGGCATTCCAAAGGCAACTGGAGAGAAGTTTTGCTTTTGCAGGAAAAGAAAGGCAGAAAGAAGAAATGAGGTGGCCCTGAGTTGGCCAACGTGGTGGACGGCCACTGGGTTTCCACCCACAGCTGGTTTCCTTAAGTTCATTGAGAGGCAATGGAGGGGAGGGGGTCTACCTCAGAAACCCTTAGGAAAACTTTTCCTGTCCCAAGCATACCTCAGAGCTAGCAAGAACCCTGGAAGCCAGACACACTTGCATAGGCTTAGACTCCAAGCATCAGAGAGACATTGGAGCATCAGTTTCATGTAAGACCGGTTTTTTCTCCATAAGGACATTTGCATGGTCCTGGAAAAGGGTGGGAAGAGAATAATAACACCTGAGATTGAGTTTTGTATGAGACCAGTGGAATGAGTCAGGTATGATATGACTTCAAATAAGTCAAGATTTATGACAGGCATTTATTTCGCGCATGCCTTTGGAGCCTAAGATTCATACCCATTATACTTCATCTTTTTTTCCATTCTTTACTTTGTACAACTAAATAATTAATTGCCTTGATAGCCTATCAATATGGCTTTCTTTAATTGTTAAATGGGTGTTAATAATTCAAAAATCGACTGGTGACCTTCCAACACCCCTGGGATTTTTGTAGGCCTCAGACCTCTTTGAAGGTCTGTCATTCTGGAATCCAGAGTCAGCTAAAAGCTTTCTGGTTTTGTCCGCTCTCTAGAAGGCATCCTGCTCGCCAGTAAGGTCTTGGGGTTAAATGGAAGACAAGAGTTCAAGGATTTTGAAGCTCTGATTCAATTATAGCAAATGTGTGTGAGAGAATCACATATGTCACTGTTGAGTGCATTCACCCAGACCTCGAGGACATCTTTCCTTTTTTTTTTTTTTAAATAAGCTGGAAAACTCTCCAGTCACTGGAGAAATCTCCCTCCTGGGATTTGGGGTTTCACTAAACCCTTGTACTCAATTTAACCCCCATTTCAAGCAGAAATAGGTGAGAATGAATGGGTACTGCGGTTAAATATAGGCTTCCTGTCGGTCAGCTGGCCTTTGGCTTCGTCCAGTTTTTCCCCCATGAGATGCTCTGTTGTTGAGGCAGCGCGGGAGAGTGGTAGCTGGAAGTTGAGCAGTGCCTCCTGCTGTGAATTCTTACTAGGTTTTCTAACGCTCATGTGGTCTGTGTGGAACTCTAACCACTTCAGTACGGATTCTTCCGACAGAAGTCATTGTGCCCACTGGGTCTAAATTGTACAATGTTTAGGATGTCAAGTATCTTAAAACATAATAAAATAGGGGCGCCTGGGTGGCGCAGTCGGTTAAGCGTCCGACTTCAGCCAGGTCACGATCTCGCGGTCTGTGAGTTCGAGCCCCGCGTCGGGCTCTGGGCTGATGGCTCGGAGCCTGGAGCCTGTTTCCGATTCTGTGTCTCCCTCTCTCTCTGCCCCTCCCCCGTTCATGCTCTGTCTCCTTCTGTCCCAAAAATAAATAAACGTTGAAAAAAAAAATTTTTTTTTAAATAAAAATAAAAAAAAAAACATAATAAAATAAAACCCCCCTCACAAAGAAAGAAAGGGTAAGAATCTTGTCTAAGACCAGTGAGGATGGCTAAGGAGAAAACTGGGGCAGGAACAGAGCCCCAGTCTGGTGCTCTTTCCCCATCACGGGCTCTTCGATTTGTCACGAATACCTTCTACTTCATTTCTACCCTGTTCTCTGATTCTCAGAGATCTGCTTTTTTTTTCTTGCTTGAATCTAATTTTCTCTGTGGCATTTTGGGAACCCTCCAGTAACTGCGCATCAGCAGGAAGATTATTTTAAGCTGAAAAAATCTTGCTATTCTGCAAGCTCTGAATATCATTAATTTCCATATGTTCTGAGTGGTTATTAAACGTTTTTCATGTGTTTTTATCCCTGACATCATTTCCTTCTTGCGTTCTCTGCTGACTGGGACAGTATCACCTATCCAGGTAAAATGTCGTATCGCTTTAGTGCCCTTCTGTTCTTAAACGATATTTGACACTTGATACCTGGGTTCTCTGTCGCATAAGTGGCTCCGAGCCAGACTCACTTTGCTGCTTTCATCAAACTATTTGTCAGCCTTTGAAGTCGGGACATACAGTATTACTCATTTGTGATGTCACTGCGCCGGGCAGAATTTTAGAAATTAAATACTCTAAATATTCATGATGAAGAACATTTTTGGTCAAATACCAAAAATTGCCCAAATTAGTTGTGGCAGTGACTGCTGAAATGAAGTCATACCTAGTTCTGAGGTTCTGTCTAAAAGCTTGGCTCTCATCTCCCGAGCAAATGGAGCACCGGGCCTGTGCATCTCTCAGGTGACAGCATACCGTGCTCTTCCCAGAATGCAAAAGATGTTAAGCAGGCCTGAAGTTTTCCCGTGTAATAATCAGAGAGTTTAGGGACAGACATAACCACCAATTCTTATCCCAGAGACCTCCGAGGGTGAGCCAAGAGAGCCAATTTCAAGAATCTCTAGGGGCTCCTGGGTGGCTCAGTTGGTTAAGCCTCTGACTTCAGCTCAGATCATGATCTCACAGTTGGTTTGTAAGTTCGAGCCCCGCGTTGGGCTCGCCTTGGCAATGCGTAGCCTGCTTAGGATCCTCTCTCTGCCTCGCTCCCACTTGCTGTCTCTATCTCAAAATAAGTAAAACCTTAAAAAGAATTTTAAGAATCCCTAATTGAAATAACTACTTCAAAGGTATATGCGCACTGCTTTGCTCATTGCAGAGTTGTTCCCAGTAGCCAAGACATAGAAACAACCTAAGTGTCCATCAACAGATGAATGGATAAAGAAAATGTGGTATACGTACCCGAAGAAATATCATTCAGCCCTAAAAAGGAAGGAACTCTTGCCAATTGCAACAACATGGATGGACTCGAGGGCAGTATGCTGGGTGAGGTAAGTCAGACAGAGAGAGAAAAATACTGTATGATCTCACTTATATGTGGAATCTAAAAATGCCAAACTCACAGAAACCGAGAGTAGGGTGGGCGGCTGCCAACGGCTGGGGAGCGAGAGAGAGGAGATGTCAGTCACAGGGTACAAACTTCCAGTTAGAAGATAAATAAGTTCAGTACACTAACTCTACTTAACAAGACTGTCTTATGTGCTTGAAAGTTGCTGAGAGAGTAGATCTTAAGTAATTTCACCATCCCATCAAAAAAAAAAAAAAGGTAATTACATAAGGCAATGGAGATGTTAACTAACCTTATTGTGGTAATCGTTTCACAATACTTAAGTTCATTAAATCATCACATTGTACACCTTGAATTTACACAATGTTAGCTCTATCTCTACAAAGCCGGGGGAAAAAAAGAAAAAAGGGGTAAAAAAGAAAGGTAAACTTCCTTTGGGGGGAAAAAAAGAATTCCCAAAGAAGGACTACACCATGTCACCAACTAGCTAACGAGGGCAAGATACCCTTGCAGGGAAAGCACATGGTGAACCTTTAAGAGCCCGGGATATAAATCACCTTGGCACAAGACAAAATGGGCCAATGGTCATGCTTCCTGCCAAAGGGCTCATGTCCAGGTTTCTGGAATGAATGAGATGCACCTCAGATGAAGGAAAACTGAAAAGCTTAAAAAGTATCCTCATTCTCCTGTATGAACAAATCACCCTTTTTCATTTTATGTGAAACAGACACATTAAGAATATTTCTACAACTTAGGGGCACCTGGGTGGCTCAGCCGGTTGAGCCCTCATCCGACTTCGGCTCAGGTCATGATCTCACGGCTCGTGAGTTTGAGCCCCGTGTCAGGCTCTGTGCTGATGGCTCCAGAGCCTGGAGCCTGCTTCATATTCTGGGTCTCCCTCTCTCTCTCTGCCCCTCTCCCACTCATGCTGTCTCTTTCTGTCTCTCAAAAATAAATAAGCATTAAAAAAATTTTTTAAAAAGAATATTTCCACAACTTAAAAAGTATCACCATTACAAGTGTTCCCATATAATCCTGTATGTGAATTATACTTCAATAAAAAAGAGAGAGAGAGAGAGTAAAGCATTCCTCAGTCCTTGCCTGTTTGTATACCACGATCCGTGTAATAAATCTCAATTAAGAGTTAGGGCTTGAAGGAGAAAACTCACCTCCTGGTGAATTAGTATGTATCCTTTTATCATCAGATAATTAAAGTTTAGTCCTTCACTACATTTCATATTTCAACTGCCTAGGAACCCACTACTAAAATTAGTGCTATGATAATAATAGCTATTATTAGCCGACATTTATCATTTCATATATTATATAAGTTTCCATTTTTTTTTTATCTGTGGTGTAAGAGCCTAATTACTTTTCTTTCTTTTATTGTAAGTCACCTCAAAGATACTTTGGCAGTAGGTAAGGTCTAAATAATAAATACATTACAAAATAATAATGACCATCTAGGGAAATACAATGATCCCAACTTACTTCCCACCTCTGATGTCCATCCAGGCCACACATCAGCTTCTACACACCGGGGCCCATAAAGTGAATCAACCCAACAAGGGTAGCTGGGTGCTTGCTGTAGGAATCCTAACCAGCCGGCCAGGGAAGTGAATGAGAAGGAAGGGAGAGTGAGACACAGATTTCCACCCAAGCCAGCGTGGTTGTTGAAGCAGAAAGGAACAGCCAGAGTTGGACAGGAGCCGCCTCATCTACATAGAGGACTTCAGATTCACCACTTTTAGAAACATTTAAAGAGCTGAAGTTGAGGGAGTCTGGGTGTATCACACTGCCCACAACGTGGAATATGTCCAACAGAGGGATGTTCACGGATGCAATAGGAAAAGACAAGACGTTTGCCTGTACCTCAACTACATTCCTATTACAGACATGATTTCTGCTCAGAATGATCTGGAATTTTTAGAGCCCCGATTCTCCTCCCTCCCTTCCTTCCTTCCTTCCTTCATTCCTTCCTTCCTTCCTTCCCTGTCCCTTCTCTCTCTTTCTTGGGACAGAGCCAAATATCAGTGGGAAGAAGCTGTGGGTGGTCTATATGAGAGCCTAGCAGTTCTGCAGGATTCCAGACAGGCTGGCCAGCCTAGTATTCCAGAGTCAGGCACAAAGTCTGTGCTCAGCAGGGTGTGTGGACTTGAACTGAGTCTTTTCCAAATGACCATAGAGATTACTGAACAAAAATAGCAATGAAATCCACAAAACACTTGACAGTGTACCCATTCATTTGAAAACATTAACAAAACAGTGGTAGGGGTGGGGCAAGAATAAACCTTCCATATCTAGACCATTCAGATGGGAGTGCTCTATAAAGGTTCACTCATAAAGATGACCTTTGATTAGAAGGGTAAAAAACAAAACAAAACAAAACAAAACAAAAAAAAAAAAAAACCCAGCATTTAACTCAGTTAACAAAGAGGATCTCTTCTACAAGCATAGATCAAATGCATTGCCTCATGTGAATTCAGATGTGCATATATCTCAGACTGACCCGTACAAGTTAGCATAGGTAGACCCAGAGAACAATTGCATCCGTCAGGCTAAAAGTGTGAAACGCAAGGAGAGTCTTTATTGACCTGGGAAGGTGTTTATGCCCCTTGGAAGACACCCTTTGAATGGTTCCATCATCATTTAAACAAGTTATCTCTGGTCTCCCTCCAACTCCTTTGTGCTCTGTACAGTCAGTAACATAGATGCCATTACTTTTTAGGAAGAAAACTGCCTCCAATATTAGTCTCCCAAGCTACAAATGTGATTTAAAACCTCTCAACCAGCACTTTATCCATGGTAAGATGCATTGCCTATCCCCTGAGAAGTCATGAGCGCAGTCTCCCTTTAAGGGCACTTAAAGTGGACTGAAATTGAATAATCTTTGTAATTTACAATGGCTATCTCCCTCTGGTATAGAATAAAGTTGGAGACGCAGAGAGCCCAGGGAATCAGAGCAAGCCAAAGGATTTGGGGTTTGGAGAAGAGCCCACCATCATTTCCACTCCTTATAACCACCCACCGTCAAGCCACAAATGAAAGAAAAGTATTTGTGCCCACAGATAATTTGAATGATTTCTCTGAATGTGAGTCATTTAGATGAAACATATGGAAACTCACTTTGGCAAAAATGAACGAGGGGAGGTAACGGGGAGCAGGAGGAAGAAAATCATCCATTTGACTAGATTACATCAAAAGCAAGGTTTTCTCAGGATGCCCCTTCCACATAACTCATATCCTCAATGAATTATTCCACATTTATAAAAACAGCTTATGCTCCATAGAAAGACTTTAAAAAATTGTCATGCTTCTTTTCACTTGGATTCAAAGGAGACAGAAGGAAATCTCTAGGCCTTAAATGTGATTACGGTTCTATAATTTGGAGTACTGAATTTTTTCATTGGGCTGACTACTCTAATCAAAATAATAGGCATCCACCCAATCTACACGTCCTCCATTTCTTTGGTCCACCCTGTGGTGCGCAAGCTGTGCTCCTTGAGGACTTCGCCATTTGCCCGATTGTTAGACTGCAAAAAAACTGTACCAATACATATACTAGTCATGATGATAACTACTGGCCAAAACGTTGTGGCGTGGATGAAGCCATTCATATCCTCAATATGATACCATCAACATACACATGGGAGAGTGGTTCTACATAGTACTGTGCAGGATGCTGTGTCAATAAAATCTTGTAAGTCTGCCCCACCCTGATTTTGAGGAGCATGCAATTTCTGGTGAAGCTGATAAAGTTACAGATCGAAGTCAGAAGTATTGCACCAGATATTTTGGCGCTTATCAAGGAAGTGGGTACTGAACATTTAATGTAGGATGTCTGGCAAAGGCTACCAGTGCCCCTTCCATGTCCCTTCTCTTTGTGTTTTGGATGACCCCCACCAGCAATTACCTGCCTCTCTGGACTTGAGAGTTTTCCCAGAGCCACAGAAGACCACTCAGTTCATGCATGCAGGCTGGGGGTGCTGGGGAATTAGCACATCTCAGAAGTAGCCCTCAACCAATGACCAATGGCTGCTGGAGGGTAAATCCCTCAGCTCGTTCGTCTCTCAAGTGGGATAATTCTGAGCCTTGTGTTTTCTACTATTTCCTAGACTTTCCCTCCCAATATTATGCTCCAGTTGCTCACGTTGATGACTGGTTTACTAATTCATCCTTTATTAACTGCCTTCCCATCATCCCTGGATCAATTTCCACGTCCCTGCCGATGTTCTCAAAGAGACTCTTTTGCACTTGAATGTTTTGCCTGGGGTCAGCTTCTGAAAAAAAACCCATATTAGGACAAAGTGAGTTCATCCTTTAGATGTGGTCAGGAAATGCATAAGCGACAGCATAAAGAGAGGAAAACAGACATCTCTTCTATGATAAAACTTGAGGGGATTCATGGATACGCCTGGGGGAGAGACACTGCTGGTCACCTACTTGACAGCAACTGTTCCTCCCTCCATAGTCAATAGAAACCAGTTTGGTTTGGCAGCTAAGCCACTTTCTAGGCCCCTGAGGATGAGCCCAGCTCAGTGCAGATCAAGCATGAACATCCCATTCTCATTTGCTGATAATCTTTAGGTGAGGATAGTTGACGGAGTGCCAGCTCATGAGACATATGCAGGAATGTGCTGAGTTCTTTTCCCCTCTATAAACAGAGCTGGAAAAGTAAAAGGCTCCATCTCTCTCTCTCTCTCTCTCTCTCTCTCTCTCTCTCTCTCTCTCTTTCGTCTTCATGTTCCTTCCTGTTTGAAGCACCATTGGGTGATACTTAGAGTAATTGTAGTCATCTTATACCCATGAGAAAAATGTTCTCAAGTTGCTAAACCAACCTCAGAACCACCTATCTCCACACTTCATTTATGTAAGATAAATGCTGGTTAAGACTTCTGTTACCTATACACCCATATTGTCCTGATTGATACAGATGCAATTCTAGGAGCCAGCTTAATGAAGAGACAAGAAGTCTCAAATGTGGCAATGGAAAGAGAAAGTCCCATATTATACTTTTCCTGTGTACCATAGTTCACTTGAAACTTTTTAAATGAAACAGTCTGATGTTAATATTCCATTTCTCTCCCAGGATACTCCCCTTTCTATGCAGGGTCAACCTACTCACCACAGCTTGCGGGCTTAGGCCTGCTTCTGCCTCTGCCTGAATTGCTGTCCCCACAGGTCCTCGTGGCACCATCTCTTGTTTCCTTCAGTCTCTGCTCAGTTGTCATCCTTTCGGGACAATCCCCTATATAATGCCACTACCCTGACCCTCATCATTTCCTCTCGAGGAAAGAGTGGATAGGGAAGAATGTGATTTGCTCCGTGAAGCAAGAAGGTTATTGCCATCCTTATAATTGTTGTGTTAAAATTTGTGGGGTGGTCCAGAGTGACCACATTATCAAGAGCTAATGCTATGAATTCATGCACCATCAAAGAGACTGTCTGGCCAATGCAAGATCAGGAAGCCCATTCCCTGCCAATTATTTTTAAATTTTTTTTTAATGTTTATTTATTTTTGAGAGAGACAGAGACAGAATGCGAGTGGGTTGGGACAGAGAGAGAGGGAGACACAGAATCTGAAACAGGCTCCAGGCTCTGAGTTGTCAGCACGGAGTCCGATGCGGGGCTCGAACTCACAAGCTGCGAGATCATGACCTGAGCTGAAATCCGACGCTCAACCGACTGAGCCACCCAGGCGCCCCTTCCCTGCCATTTTTAAGGATGTCTACACTGAATTTGGGAATCCTTATTTTAAAGGCCTTTTAGTCACCTATCTATAGTAATCTTGTAGCTAATATTAAGAAATCATCTTTTTGGCTGACAAATTTCTTGTCCAGAGCTTTTCTGCTTTCCTTTTGTTTTGAGTAGATGGGAAAATTTGGGATATATGCCTTAATTGCCATATTTTAAGATTGCCACCAAATCAGCTTTTTTCCCTCAGGAGGAAAAAGAGGAGAATAGCTCTGAGCCAGTCTGTCTAACCCTCTCCTTGAAATCTCTACTCGGAAGGCACAGCACTACCATAACTATGGTAGACATATGCTAGTCCTAAAAGCTATTCACATGGCCCCAATCCTTGGCCTTCCTTTACTTGTAAAGGCCAGAAAGCTAAAATACTGGATTTTCAAAACTCCATTTAGCTAGAGGTGGCCACAAAACTTAATTCAGGCCAATATGATGTAAGCCAAGTTCCTGGGTAGAGATTCCTCCCCACATAAAAAAGGAAAATCTTTGTTGGAATAAACCCCTTCACTTCATAGCCTTCCATGCAACTTTCTACTTGGAATGCAGGTATGAGGGCAAGGTCACAGCAGCCATCTGGAACCCATGAAGAAATAAGCAAAAGGGTAAAGGACTACCCAACAAGGTAGGTAGACCAGAAAGCTGAAAAGAGCCTTACCATCCCTGAATTGTTGAGCTGCTTTACAAGACTTAGATTGCACAGCCTTGGACCTCCCTGTCTTGTGACTCACACACATCCCTAGCTGTTTCAGCTATTCCAGGAGGGCTTTCTATTCTATGCAGCTGATCATTAATATAAAGACAGAGACTGACCTCATTAAACCCCCTCTCACCTGCCCCTTCTTCCAGGATGATACTGCCATCCTTTCGAGCCTATAGACCAAAACTCTGGGCATTATCCTTGACACTGTTCCCTCCTTCATGGCCGCATCCAATCCATCACTGTCTGAACGTCCTGATCCAAGTCACCATCTTAACTGTTAGTTCCAGATACCACTGTATCTCATCAAAACAGCCTCCTTGCTTATCTCTTTGTCCATGTGAAGGCCTCACTGTATCCAGTTTCCTTTTCAAAACACAAATCTAATCATTCACACACAAACTCACATACACACACACACACTCTCTCTCTCTTACACACACACACACACACACACACACACTCACATACACATACGCCTGCTTAAAAGCCTTCAATGGTTCTCCATATGTCCTGTGATCATGATATAAATATTTAACATGGCCTAAAAGGCCCTTTGGGGTTTATCCCCAGCCCATCTCTCCAGCTCCAGCTCGTGCCAGCTCTCCTCTGAGTTTCAGCTTCCTGACCTTCATTTCTAAGAAGCTTCCTACTCCCTCCCTCCAAAAGGTCTTTGCACAGACTCTTTCCTCTGGATGGAAAACTTCTTTTGCCCCTACCCTTTGCTATTTGACTTCTGGAAAGTTCTTTTTGTTCATTCAGAACACAGTCCTGGCTCTTCAACCTCAGAGAATTCTTCTCTGGCCCAGCTCAGGAGTTAACCAAAGATGCTCTGTTTAACATGGCCACAGACCATCTTCCCTTTTGCAGACTCTCCAGTTGTAATTACACATCCTTCGTGGGATCAGTTGTTTACTTGAGAACAGGGTCTCTGTCTGATTTTCAGCTTTACCTTTGACTCATTCTCCATGCCAAATATGATGCCTACCACATAGTAGGCACTCAATAAATACTTGTTGAACAAGGATTGAATGGAATAAAGCCATATAGCCCATTTGGTCAACCATCTCCTAAATAATTGATGAGTAACATTATATTATCTAGCCAAAATGAAATTAAAAAATATGATTGAGATAATACTAAAAAGATACAGAGCTTTACTGGGCCACAAACATTTGGCGAATTGCCAAATTTTGCCATCTCACCAATGGTATCTATGTCAGGCTCTGCATCATCTGACACTTGGATGGACTAGGTTGGGCTGTGGTGTGGAGTGGGCACGTGCTCTGGACAACCGAGGCCCCACTATGATAATGGTGGCCCTAAGACCTAATCCAGATTCACAGGTTCTGTTGCAAATATGTTCTAATTGGAGAAATAAGCTGTGGGAGAGGCCTTTCTCCTTTACCCCCAAGTAACTATCCATCTGAAGATTCCTTAAACATGGGGGTGTGAGTCTCAAACCACTGACTGAAAAAGAGGCCGCATGGGAACTTGCCCTCACCGTTCAGAAACCCCCTCACCAGGCAACATTAAAAATGGTAAATGGGAAAATTGAAGACAGGGGGAAAAACTGACAGGAATGACAAGAAATTATATTGGTCTGGAGGGTCTCAGTTTTGAAAAGGTCAAATTTTTCCTCAAGAAGGGGGTGCTCTTCCTTCCTTAATTGTTTTCCCAGTGATTGGATCACCAAGATGTGTAGATTCTCACTTCCCATCTAATTCATGTGAAACAACCAAAGGAAGCACGGGGTGGGGAGACAGGTTGTGTTTTGTGGGAGAGAATAAACAGGTGCCTGGGTGGTGCCTAGAATCTAGGCAAGACCTTTATGTAGTGACCCTACCAGGGTGGTCAGAAAGGAGTGGAGAAAAACAGGATGAATGGTATGGCATGTAACATTTCCCTCCTCTTCCCCCCAGGCCCACCAAACTCCATTTCATTCTATTCCTTGTAAGAACAAAATTTTAGGGGTCAGAAGCCATGGATTTAAACCTCTAATCTGCCACAGATGACCTTTGTGATGCAGGCAGATCATTTAATCTCTCTGATTCACCTTTTTTTTTCATTGGCAAATAGTAGGTGGAACCCAACTGGCAAATAAAGATGGACCCCAACACAGAATTGTCCAAGAATCAATAATATCATGTATGTGAAAGTCATGTGTACATTGGAAAGCTTATATCTTCACTAGCAAATTTAATTGGACTTCTCATTCCAGACTGTATTTACTGTATTTATATTTTTTCAAATTAAAATTATTTTATTTGTCCGTAATTAAAATCAAGTGGATTATAAATATAATAGGGTGACTAAGAATATTGATTTTTTAGATAAAAAATAATTGCTTATTCAGCTTATTACGATTCTCTTTAGCTCATCTCTTTACTGTATTAGGACACCATAGAAGTATGCATTTATTCACCTCCGATGAAGGAAGATGATTCTCCCAAGGGCCATACCATAAACATTGGGCAGCTTTTCTGAAACTTGGTACCCTCTCTGTTGGCTCCCTCCCTCTTTCATACGACATTTCCTCAAATGCTTGTAGAACTTTTCTTCCCTAACCCTATTCAATGGTACCTTGTAGAAAAAGAAGGCTTTAGACTATCTCCAGAAGTAAATTGCAGTTTCTACTCATAGGCACCAGCTGTTTATGATATGACCTCCAAGAGCTTTCATCGTGGCTGGGAGAGATGTATTAGAGGCTTTCTTTGGGCAAGGGATTGGGACATCTTATGTGCAAATCTGTATTTGAGGATCCCAATCCCAATGAAAAGTATGACTCCTCTGGTTGTAACATTACAGCCTATGTGGACACAAACCCAATGCCCCTGGAAACAACCCCAAATCCTCACCGCCACTGACTCATGGATAACATTGGAAGTGCCCACATTTTCCCACAAGGTGATAAAAAAAAAAACCTGTGTGGGTCCCTGACCCTACAGTGACGAGAGTGTGCATGCATGTGTGTGTGTGTGTGTGTGTGTGTGTGTGTGTGTGATGTATTAGAATGTTTGCAGTTTGTCAAGAAATTTTATTGGCATTAGCTATCTTTTGCAAAGTGTTCAACTTCCCACTTTGGAGAAAGGACAGTACCAATGTTAATTATTGCAGAGCCCCTGTGAACAAATTGTGAAGCGACAATGGAGGTGCAGACAGAATTGTGTTTTGATTACCCAACTGCCACAAGTCACATATGCTGATGGCTAGAAATCTCACTATTTGATCATCTGGATTGATTGAGAAGACTCCTAATTCAGAGGTGTGGAGGTAGGAGGATCTTTCCTGACCTTGCCATTTCCCATCCCAAAAACTAACGTTGAGTTTGAGGTTGAGAGCTCAAACAGTATCTTCCTGCTGGCTAGCATGACCCTCTTGGAAAAAGATTCCAGTCTGCTCACGAGAGAACTCCAAAGCATCTGAAGTCCACTGGAACACTCCAATAATGAAAACACAACACCACTAGTACTTTTCAAAGTGCTAGAATGGACATAAAGAAGAACTAACCCAATCGCCTCTTTATGCAGGTGAGGAAGCTGAGCCCCTGAGCAAGGTTGGAGAGATGCAGAGAGGTAAACCCAGTCTCCTGTTTCCAGACAGGTCCTTTCTCACTGGACCGTGCTAGGTCTGCCAAGTTACAGCTGTAAAGGGTCACTTTACATGTCTCACAGAGAAGTGCTCACTGCTTTCGATCTCTAGGTTCTGTGGGTCCCTCTCGGAGCCGTATTTCATACCCCATCTCCTTTCTGTCTCAGTCAGCTTGGACGGCCACTAAAAAAAAAAATCATAGGCTGAGAGGCTGAAACAACATAAATTTATTTTTCTACAGTTTTGGAGGCTAGAATTCCAAGACCAAGGAGTGTATATAGCATCTACTGAGGGCTCTCTCTTTGGGTTTTCACTCAGCCACCTTCTCATATGGCTTTTTGTCTGTTGGTGCATGCAGAGAGAAAGAGACCTCTTCACCCTCTTCTTATGAGGCCCCCAAACCTACCAGATTAGTACCTGACCTTCAGACCCCATTGAACCTTAATTATCTCTTAAGAGCCCTGTCTCCAAATACAATGACAATGGGGGTTAGGGACTTCATTGTATGCCTTTTGGGGGGACACAATTCAGTCCATAGGATTTTGCATCCTTCTACTCAAGAGTCTAATTTTGCAACGCTTGAACTTCAACTAGGCATTTGAAGAACATCAAATTGTACTAAGACTATCATTTATGGTTTCCAAATACAGCCACAGCAGGACAAATGCTACAACCCTTATCCTATAACAAGCAAGGTATTCCCTTCACGCAACACACACAATCCCGATCTACCACGTGATCCTGAGTAACGTGAGTCCTGAGCATCTGTTTTGCATGAATAAAGGAAACAAATAATTCAGTATACCATGTCTTAACTTTAATAACGTCCAGATAGACTACAGCAAGATTGATGTACTATGAACTTGTTTTAAGTGGGACTCAACCCACATTGTTTTCACCAGTCACCAGGCAGCCAATTAAATACCAACCAGCCAGCGAGCTGTTTGCCAGGACAGAGGCCAGGCAACCTCATTACCGATAAGGTTAATTTAATCAGTTACTTTTGCTAAGTGCCTGTGAGTCACTCCCAAAATTTAAAACACAAATACAAAACATGAGTGGAAGCATTTCCTATGTGGGTATCATTCCTCATGCCTCTCTCTGCCCACCCATTTCCCCTCACCTGCCTAAACCCCCCTGTGTACTGACAACCAGCATTTTTTTTTAATGAGACCTAAGCTTAGGAGCCTCAAAACCAGGAACAACAAGATGTGCCCTCTTTTGTATATTTGCAAATCTGATACAGCTGCATGCGTTTGTGTGCTATAAGAAGAGTCCTCTGAGCCCACAACTGGAAGGTGTTCTCATGTTGGGAGCTCCGCAAAAGAAAGGAAAAAGAAAGAGAAAGTTTAACTCTAAAGCGGGAAACAATCTGTGCTGCGGCTGGTGGCATCCAGAGATGGGCAACCCGGAAGAAGCACTGTGTGTGCGCACAGGTGTCTGGGACTCTGCACTCTGTCCGGTTGGGCATACTGGACATGGAGGCTGAACCACTGGGTCTTCTCCTTCCTCTTCTGCATACCTCAGGGGAACTTCTCTCACAAACTACAGACTCTGGCCAATGGCTGAAATATACACGTTTTTCTCATAGGCGTCAAGGAAAGCACAATATGACCATCACGTTAAGTCTCTGAGAAGCCAAAAACTGAAATTCGAGTGGGCCGGCCAGCATTACACCGATGGCCTTCTTACTTCTTCCAGGCCAGGATGGTCAAGGCCAACCCTGACTTTTTTGCAGTTAAATGGTGATGCTCACAGTGAGGCTTAGACCCAGGTGTGGATGTAATGGGGAGAAACTTAGCATGTCTGACTCCATATTGCTTCTGTTACCCTTACTGCTGTGACTTATAGCTTAGAAACTTCTGCTTAGCCCTGCACATAGGCATGTTAATCATTGAAGGAAGTTTGGTGACAGCTAAGATTTGCAAAAACCACTCTTTGTCCAAAACCTACATCGCCCGAGAAGATAAATATGTACAGAAACAATAATGTTATGTTTAAGATTTAGAGAAATGGCATGAACAGATTCCTATACTCAAAGATCAACTGACCAAGGACAGAAAAGTTCCAAAACCTGCCTTGCACCCTTGTGGGCGCCTGACTGGCTACAGACCTCAGTCACCTCTTGACCCCAGCTCCCTCCCACTCCCCCCCTTTCCTAACATCAAAGTTCATGCTGAGGAGAGATGATTCTTTACGACAACAGTCCATCATCTCGGTTTGCTGACTTTCCAAATAAAGTCACTTTCCTATCCCAACACTTTCCTACCCCCTCAACTTATCAGCCTGTCATGAGGCAAACAGAATGAGCTAGTACTCCGTTATGTGAATAAGGATATTTAGCGATAAAGACGTAATGCATGCAAATGCACTCACTATAGAAAAGTAACAGTATTGGTCAATAACCATCCTAATGGCTGCTTTACAAACTTAAATTAGAATGGGATATTTTGAAGCTGTATCTGAGATAAGACCTTTCATTGAAATAAACCACAGATTTAAAATAAAACAGATTGCAGATTTGAGATTAAGTGATTAAGGACTAGGAGAAAAGGTGGACAAGTATTATATGACCTAAGGATGGGGGAGGCATCTCTAAGTATGATACCAATGGCAGAGGTCACAACAGTCACAGCTGTGACTGCCCGAAAAATAAAAGCAATCAAATAAAAGAAAAAAAAGCCCAAAACAGTAACCCCCAAAACAGCAACAAAAGTCACTATCGTAAACAAGTAGTACATCAACAAAATTGAAAGCCAACAGCTAATGAAGAAAACATGTTGATAACAGAAAACAACCAAAGTATGCTTATGTACACAAAGTAGTTAAAATTCAGTAAGAACCCTGGTGTGATCTCATACCAATGACTGTTTTCTTGAGCAGTAGACAGCGCCCACCTCAGTGCACGCCACCACCCCATGGCTGACTTGATGGGGCTGGACATGAACACTTTTCTTTTGTCAACTATGGCTGACAGTATTATTTATCCACCTTCGTGGATGATGATTAAAATGAGCACCACCCATCTCTAAGAACAGTTTAAGGGCTGGTGCAAAGGCAAAGAATTAGGAGGGCAGTCCAATGAAAATAACAGCAACTTTGAAAATGTCTGTACAAGCGATGAATTCCCTTGGTGGCTTTGAAATAACAACACCTGTGATTGGTGGTTAAAGGGTGGTTCGGGGCTCATGCATATTACTGGGCAGCACTTAGTGCTGGAGAAAGAGGCCGAGTCAGAAGACAAAGAAGAGAAGCGAAATTCCTAAATGTATCTGGAAAGCAATCAGCCCTTGGAAGTGGTGGCAAGGTTCCACACAAAAAATCAAACTTGCTATCGAAGGGGACGATGATCATGATGAAGGAGGAGGTACAGGTGGAGGAGGAGAAGGAGGGAGAGAAGAAGAAGTAGAAGGAGGAGGAGGAGGAGAAAAAGGAAGAGTGGAGAAAACACTCCAGTGAAGAAATTGATATGAGATACTCTAGCCAAAAATGTACAAAAATCAAACCCGAATGGAAAAGACTCAAAACCGTGAACATCAAGATCAAAAGGTCAAGAATTCTCAAAAAAAAAAAAAAAAAAGAAAGAAAGAAACTAAGAAAAAAACTTCTAACACATCAAACGGACCTAGTTCTGTAGAAGACATTAAAGCAAAAATGCAAGCAAGTATGGAAAAAGGTGATTCTCTTTCTAAAGTGAAAGCCAAGCTCATCAATTATATGAGGAACTGCTTCTGGATGACTGATCCAGAGGCTATTTAAGATCTCTGGCAGTAGAGGACGTTTCTTTAGGAAAAAAGCTTAAACGGTTTGTTAAAATTTTCCATCTCATTTTATCTCTGTTAACACTTGATATCTGGCTGTCCTTTTTATAATGCAGAGTGAAAACTTTCCTTACTCTGTCTGATAAATGTGGTCCAGCTTGCGTTGCCAATACATTGTCCAAAATGCCTGTTTAGTTTTTAAAGGCAGAACTCCACCTTTTTGCTTGGTTTTAAACATGTGTGGAATGCTACGGCAGGACATAATAGTAGGGATGGATGGTCAGACAAGTTGGAAAACGGTGGAGAAACAAAATCTTATGTGTGAAATAAACTCCGTTTTTTAATAGAGTTTAAAAAATCAATGAGAAAAACATGAGCAAGCACCTCAGTGGAAAAAATAATAGTCAAAGGAGGGTGCCTGTGTGGCTCTTGTCAGTTAAGAGTCCAACTTCGGCCCAGGTCACGATCTTGCAGTTTGTGAGTTCAAGCCCCGCATCGGGCTGTCTGCTGTCAGCACAGAGCCTGCTTTGGATCCTGTCTCCCTCTCTTTCCGCTACTCTCTCTCTCTGTCCCTCTGTCTCTCTCTCAAAAATAAATAAACATTAAAAAAAAAATAAAAACATTTCTTTAAAAAAATAAATAAAATAATAGTCAAGGGACATGAGCGGGCAATTTACAAACAAAGACACCCAAATATTTTTTAATATGTCCTTCCTAACCGGAAAAAGTGAAAAATATAAATACACGCAATTTTTCATTGATCAGATCGGCCATTCAAAAAAAAGAAATAATGAAACCCAGTGTTTGGAAAAAATGTGGGGAACCCCATAAACCAGGTGGGAATGATAGCTGATGCAATTTTTTCCAGGTTGACAATTTGACACCAGGAATCAAATTCCTAAAATTTCCATCCCATTTGACATTGGAATTCCAAACTTAACCTAGGGAAAGCATTGTGGATAAGCACAAACTGAAGCTAAAACATCCATCAAAGAGAAATAATATCGGGTACATTAACTAAACATACCATGGAGCACTCAGCAGTGATTTAAAATTACATTGGGAAGCTATTAAGTTTTGAGGTAAGTGTCTAAACAGTTTGATCCTATACTTATAACCATATAATATATACACATAAATACATAAGTAATAGATATAGAAAAAGAGTAAAGGAATATAAGTAGATGTCAGTGGTGGCTATCTAGAATGAGATCATAGATGACACTTACTTTGTTCTTTTTGCTTTTCCATTGGTCCTAAATTTTCTTCAGGTAACATGTAGCTTTCTATACCAATAAACAACTTGTTTTTTAAAAATAGAATTTTAGAGGAAAACCCAAGAGTACAACAGGCTTATATTTCTCCCACCAAACTAAATGGCTTTCACTTAACTGCTTCCAAAGATCACGCTGCCTCTCTCTCCCCCCGATCTGCATCCAACTTTGTAATAATTTCCTTCACATCATGAAAAAATTATCCAAAACCCCAAGCTCACTCATCCAATTAACTCTCTACCTCTTCCATACTCAATATTCAATTAACATCGAATCATTTCAAGTCTTGCTATTTTAAAACCTGCTCTGGCTAATCTGTTTTTTTTTTTAAACGATCAGCCCTTCTTTCTACTTCCGAGCCTTCAAAAATATCTGAGGACAAGAGAATGTTTGTAGACAAGTCACTCTTTGTTCTGTGCAGAGATACTTCACCGACCCTCCGGTGTCCATTCTCTAGAGTGTAATGGGGGTGGAAAACAACTTAGAAGCTTCTAGCCTATAGCAGGAGGTGTGCCACAGAGAGCAGAGCATGACGGGTGTGACATGAAAATACCAGACACAGGTCAAGGCACAGATCCTTCTAAAAATGCATCACCCCGCACGGTTGGATAGGAGGCCGTGCCGGCTGGGGTTCTGGACTCTGCAGACAGCAACTGGTGTGATTTTGGACAAGCAGTTCAACTACTCTGGGCATCAGCTACATCATTTCCAAAACTATGACTTTATTTCTAAGGTGACATTGAGACTGATGGACATTTACATCCTTTTTCCTAGCCAGTCAGTTAACTCTGTATGATCACAAAATCACCCTGCAAGTAGCTTGCAGCCCAGGATCACTACAGACCCATTTTGCTTCCTCACTGTGTGCACTGAAGATATTCAGCCTATGTCGCAGTTCCAACATTCATTACATCTCGCGACAATAGATTGCTTCGGTCATGTTCCTCTGGTTTCTCCATCCTTCATTTTCTCCCCTCTTCCATTGTCCCTCGTTGATTCAGGCTACATGGGAGGCCTTTTATTTATCTCTGTAGACTGAGGATCGGCCTTTTAGTTTTTTAAGCTGAGGGAAGTTAGTCATTTGAAAGATTTTAATCTATTACAGCTTATTACATATGTTATTCTTTCAAGGTTAAGAGAGAGGCAGTCAGACCACAGAAGGGCAAGGATTATAAAAAGTATCACATAAGCGGCCCAAGAATGGAACTAACTTCCTATAACGCTGGCAAACACCAACACTGTTCCCAAACTAAAGCAAAGACAGTCTCCCTGACCCCCTGACGCAGGACAAAGTAGATCTAATAAACTCCAAATGCCGGCAGGGGTGTGGAGAAACGGGGTCACTCATACATCACTGGTGGAAAGGCACAATGGCGCAGCCACTCTGTAAAAGAGTGAACCGCACTTACCGTACGGCCTCGCAATGGCACTTGTGGGCATTTATGCCTGAGAAATGGAAACCTGTGTTCACACGAAACCTGTACACAGAGGTTCAAAGCAGGTTTATTCACAACATCCCCAAGCAGGAACCAACCGAAAGGTCCTTCAGTGGATGAACAGTTAAAGAAGAACATGGATATATCAAAACCGTGAAATACCCCTCTGCGATAAAAAAGCAACAAACGATCGACGGACACAACTTGGATGGGTCTCAAGGGAGTTATGCTGCGTGAAAAAAATTCTCAAAAGGTTACACTTAACATGATTTCACTTATACCACATTCTTAAAATGACAAAATTATCGAGATGGACAACGGCTTGATGGTTGCCAGGATCGGAGGTGGATGGGGGGGGTAGGAGGTGGCTGTAGCCAGAAAAGGTAGCAGGAAGGATCCCTGCAAAGAAGCTGTCCTGTATCTTCAGTGCAGTGGTGACCAAAATACACAGAGCTGAATATACACAAACGAGTGCATGCAAAGCTGGCGGAATCCAAATAAGACCGCTGGGTCGTATCAGCCTCATCAACCTTACTTTCCTGATTTTGACAATGATGATGCAAGATGTTGAGGGAGAGACAGAGAGAGAAAGATCAACGACAACAGCACATGTGTGGACAATAAAGAACTAGAATCAACTTACAGTGTTGTATTTTCCCTGTAAAGTCTTCCTATCAAACAGAAATGCAAATCTGTCTTATAGTCCACATTCCCTGAAATTTTAAATTACTCCTAACTTTGGGTGTTCTACTTTGCGGTGGTTGTCATGGTGATGCTTAAAGAAGAGAACCACAAAGTGGTATACAAAGATCCTACTTTGTCTAAGGAGCTAGGATAGGATCCCCTGAGTGGGCTCCCCACGTACACGGTATGGTCGACCTCAGAGCTTACCTGCAGACAGAATTACCAGGGAGTGGACACTTCCGTGTCAACCCGGAAGCCATAAAGACAAGAGCTGGCGGGTAACACCACATTTTCCTTCCCTGCAGTGGGATGAACCTGAGGTGATTCATCTCTGAAAGGATCCTCAGCAGAAAGAAATCTAATGTTGCCCACAGCACCCATCTGCTCATGGCCATGCCTTTTATTGGCTTTTCCTTCTCTCCCCTCTCCCCTCACCCTCTTCCCTCACCCTTTTCCCTCTCCCCTCACCCTCATTCCATCCCCTGAGCAAACTACTCGAACCCAACTCCTTATCTCAGGGTCTGCTTTTGGAAGGCCCCAAATCCGGATATTCACACTGAGGATACCTGGATGCAGATTGCAAGGCCTATCTCTAACAGCTGATTTTTACTTTCCCTCATCAATACCAAAATTAAAAAAAAAAAAAAAAAAAAAAAAATAAAAAAAAATAAATATATATATATACATACACATATATATATTTTTTTTAACCTGCTACAGATTTCATGGAGATGTGACAAAATACAATTTGTTTATTTAAGACAGATGACAACACCCTCAGGTAAATATAGTCTTGGCCATTTCTGAAGCACCTCTCCCATGTCCCCAGTAACAAATATGAACACTGGCCATGAGGCTGTTTAACAACTAACTACAAAGCCCTTTTCATGCCAGTTAGAGTCACTGAAGCGACTTTGCATTCAGCACACACATCTGTAGAAAACTGCGATACGGTGTTCTAGATTCTGGAAGAAGACCAAAGAGCGTCCTGGGCCCACAAATCCAGTAAGTCCACCAAAAGAGCTGAGGTGTTGGCCAGTTCCCAAGAGGTCACATAAGTGACTTAGGAGAGTCAACTTAAAGACAACTCTGGTCTGAAAATTTTTTTAAAGGGAAAGATTCTTTGAGATCCTGAAAACCATGCTAAGTATAACCCACCTAGACTACTATAACCAGCCATAGTCGTATTGGTAATACCTTGAAACATTCTCCTCAGAATCGCTGGAATTCACCCGGCTGGGTGGCTCAGCCGGTTAAGCGTCCGACTTCGGCTCTGGTCATGATCTCGAGGTTCGTGGGTTTGAGCCCCGCGTCGGGCTCTGTGCTGACAGCTCAGAGCCTGGAACCTGCTTCGGATTCTGTGTCTCCCTCTTTCTCAGCCCCTCCTCCACTTGTTCTCTCTCTCTCTCTCTCTCTCTCTCAAAAATAAATAAACATTAAAAAAATAAATGAATAAAGTTTATTTATTTTGAGAGAGAGTGAGTGCACATGCAGGTGGGAGCGGGGGAGGGGCAGAGAGAGGGGATGAGAGAGAATCCCAAGCAGGCTCCACATTGACAGTGCGGAGCCTCACCCGGGGGTTCAATCTCACAAACTGTGAGTTCATGACCTGAGCCAAAATCAACACTTGGATGTTTAACTGCCTGAGCCACCCAGGTGCCCCTGCCACCATTTTCAACAGTTCTGCTATAAATATGCTTGTGTCTGTGTAGCATCCAGTTAAATAAGCAAGTATCTAAATATACCTTTAAAGGCTTGGGAGACAGAGTGGCTGAAAGGAAAACGGATGGGGACTGTGAACATTTAGAACCCAGCCCTGCCTGCCGCTGGGGAGTGGCACGTAGGAGGAGCAAATGTGGCCACAGCCCTTGAACTTCTAGCCTCTCTGTTTACTTATCAGCAAAATGAAGGGTTGGGATTAGATGAGAAAGAAAAACCATGCTCTGTTCCAGCTCGACAAGTCTGTGATTCTAGGCAGTGTTTTTGTTTAGGAGAGGATCTGCTAACAGTATTAATACCCATGCACTGATTCATTTAACAACTACTAAGCATCCTCTGTGTGGCAAACACTGTGTAAGGGACAGCAAATGTCACCACGCATGAGCAGACGGGCCTGCCCCAGCCTTTGACACGGCTCAGATTCTCACCTCTATGCTTCCCATCATCAAGGCCTCATTTGCTCCAGATTCAATGTCTCGGGAGCCAGTGTCCATCAGGTCAAGCTTCGGTCATGTGCTCGTCCCCAGGCTCTGTGACAAAACAGAGAAAGAGGGGCGCCTGGGTGGCGCAGTCGGTTTAGCGTCCGACTTCAGCCAGGTCACGATCTCACGGTTCTTGAGTTCGAGCCCCGCGTCGGGCTCTGGGCTGATGGCTCAGAGCCTGGAGCCTGTTTCCGATTCTGTGTCTCCCTCCCTCTCTGCCCCTCCCCCATTCATGCTCTGTCTCTCTCTGTCCCAAAAATAAATAAACGTTGAAAAAAAAATTAAAAAAAAAAACAAAACAGAGAAAGAATGTGGTCTCTGTCAACTTTCATGGAGGCAGGCAGCAGGAAGTGGCTGTCACCAAGAATGGCCCACCCACCAAGATGACACGCAAAGCAAACCACCCCGGTAGGAAACCAGAGGACTCAAAGGAAGAGGGGGATTTGAATCTTGGATGACACACGTCCCCCACATCTGAGCTCTCTGACACCCAACGCACAAACATATGTGTGCATATGCGCATCTCCGGGAAAGGGGGAGCCCCTAACCCTCACCCAGCTTTCTCGTGATTCCGGCTCAGGCAAGGAGGAGTTAAATCCACGGGGGTCTCTCACATCAGGGGGCAGATTGCTTCCCATTTCATTTTTCCTGGCATTCTCACATGAGACATGGCCGTGAAGAACGTACTCAGGAGTCCGGTGGTACAGGTTGGGATCGCCTAGCTGGCTCTGTTTCTCAGTGTATGGTCACCACCACATTCGCGAAGAGGCCAGCAGAGAGAACATGTTGAGGGCAATGTTCAGGACAAGGGTGCCACGCAGGGCCCAGGTCACAGGTCACGTGGGGAACTTGCCATTATTCCATGGGTAAACATCCTTGGTTATGTCGGCCCAAGGTGGAGTGGATTTGACTCTCCTCTGATGATCAAAAGTCGATGGCATCAGGCTGCCAAGGTCCCAGTCCCTCCTTAGCATCTGAAATCCTGTTTCTATTCCGGCCGTCTGCCGCAGATGCTCTCTCACTAACTAATCAGTGTACCTAGAAGGCCAAGACAAGAGCAACTTTGACATTAAACCCTCAAGCAATTAAACCTTGCTAAAATCCACAGAGAAATGCAAAGAACTTAGAACAGCCACAACACATTTGGAAAATCAGTCAAAAATTCTCAAAGTGTACAGTGTTTTTAAATTTATTTCAGCTATTTCTCGGGACAACTTGTTTTTTAATGAGAGAACACAATGTTTGGATATCATGAACATTCCAGACACAGCCCGCCTGTGCAAAGGCCTGTCCACCGTATCATTTACAGCTGTGCCCCTCCCAAGCCCACCCAGCCCCAGAGATGAAGCTCTGGCCTGTGTTTGGTGGTTAGCATCCCCTTGCTAAAATATGCTTACTACAGATGTAGTTTAATCCTGTTGGGTTTTGACCTTTGTCTAAACCAGATCACGTTCAACATATTCTTCTATGACTTGCTATTCTAATTCTACAAATTTTTAGTAATATTTATGCACGATTGTGTGTGTGTCAGTAGTAGAGTACCTTCCAACATTTTTTTAATGTTTACTTTTGAGATAGAGAGAGCGCGTGTGAACGCGCACTAGAGAGAGGGCGGGGAAGGGGCAGAGAGAGAGGGGAACGGAGGATCCGAAGCAGGCTCCCTGCTAAAAAGGAGAGCCTGATGCAGGGTCTTGAACCCACGAACCGTGAGATCATGGCCTGAGCCAAAGTCGGACACTCAACCGACTGAGCCCACCCAGGCGCCCCCCAAAATGTTTTTATTCACCCAATGGATATTTGTATCCCTTCCAGTGTTTTACGTTTCCAACATTACTGCTATGAATTTCTCCTGAGTATGTACTTAGTCATAAACTTCCCAGGCACAGTATATGTGCATCTTCCTTTTTTAAATAATATGAAATTTTTTTCCAAGTATGCATATAAGAGACCTGGTTGCTTTACATCCTCAACAACACTTGGTATGTTCAGACTTTCTAATGTTACCAATATGGGATATTGGCAACCAATAACATTGCAAGCTGGTCCAGCCTCTGCATTTCCAAAGATGACTTTTTTGCATGTCACTCCTCACTGCCACATATTCAGATGCCAAAAAGCAGGAAGCATACGGAATTCAGCTTCCTGGCTTCTGCACATACCCCTTTCTAGAACACAGGACCAGTTAATGGCGGTGGAGCGAATGATGCTAGCTTGTGAGTTTCCTAGTCTACCAAGGCTCAGAAGGGAACAAAACAGGAAACCACGGGTAGAACAGGGCAGCGAAGGTTGCCTGATCCCTCTCTTGCCAAGTTAGACCTCATAGATGGGGAGAGAAGATACAGGGGAACAGACGCACAGAGCGTGAAAGAAGGACTCTAGCTTCATTCTATTTCTCTTGTCGTTAAATCCTCTGTCGCCCGCACTGGGGTTAAGAGTGGAGGGGAACTACTCTCCACTTCAGAGAGATTTGCACCCAGAACAAATAGGGATCGCAGGTTCCTCTGCCACCTTGACCAACTTCTTCATGTCAGGACAGTATCTGATGTCTGCCTCTATTCCTCATATAGAGACCAAAGAGGGGCACCCTCCAGAGCGGGAGTGGCGAGCTGGGCGAATGCTAAGTCCCCTGAGAGCCCGCAATCTGCCATCGGGGGCGCTGGTGCTGGGGGGCTGCTGCTGTCACCCCAGGCTGCACTGTTAGACCTGGTTCCCGCTTGTCCTTCCCAGCCACCGGTGGTGCATTCCTGGCAGCTGCCTCTTTGCAGAAATCTGCACCAAAATTAAACCCATCAAGCTGTCAGCCCCGTTGCCGGGGCTGCTCCCATGTCAGCCCATGTCATGACAACCGATGATAGAAATTCAGGCTTCACGGGGAGCATCTGTTTCCTTTTTAAAATCGCTTTAAAAAGAAGCCTGAGCAAGGCGCCTGCTGCTCAGGGCAGTGCGGGATGCGAGGCAGGCAGGCAGGCAGGCTCAGCACCTGCCAGGGGTGGCGCTTCCTCTAGAATTTAGGAAGCCAGTGGGGGAGGGGCGCCGCGTTCCAAAAACAGCAGCCTTGGGACGGAGGCGGGGGAGGAACAGACAGGAGTCAAGTCTTCTCCTCCCTGGGGGCCTCCGCTTCTTAGACACCACCCAGCACATGCTTCTTGGTTAAGTCCAGCACTGTGGCCCAGGGTTAAAACGCAGTCTTGCCTTCTCAGGACGGACTTTGTCCCAGGACAACTCCAAAACCTCCAAAATATTGGAGATTCTCTCCTTCGACCACCTATAGAATGGAGAGAGGGCAGAGGAGAGCTGAAGGTTTCTTATCCCAAACGCTGTCTCTCCTTTGATGGGCCTGTGACTCAGGATTGCTCAGCAACATAAAATCTGGGGAGAAAACAGCATTAGTTAAATTCCTGCTGTTTCCCAGTTTACCTTGGCCTCTGCCCAGGATCGCGTGTGCTTGTGTGTGTGTGTGTGTGTGTGTGTGTGTGTGCATGCACACACATACGCGCACATGCACACACACACACACACCCCACACACAATGTATATATTCTTGTGTTGACCAAAAAGCCCAAGACACAGATGAAGCACATTCATATTCAGCATCTGAGCATAGATATGGAAAGAATCTTAGCATCCCTCTCTCCCATTTCCTCAGGAAACTGAAGCTCAGAGAAGTCAGGTGACTCTTCCAAAATTGCCCAGTTGGATACTAACAAACAGAGGAAGAGATCCCAGAATCTTTTGCTCCTGCCTTCCCGGGCTGAGTCTGACCAGATAAACAAACAAACAAAAACCAACTGGGAAACTTTTCTCTAGAGAAGCCTATTGAAGCATGGCAGAGGAAAGGTTTGTCTGATATGATTTTGGAAATGAGAAAAGATCAGAGATCACCTACTTGAAAAAACCAGATGTTTTAAAATGTGTATGGGCCAACTTTACCCTACTGCAGACAGGATTAGGGTGAATGGTTGAGGGAATGCTTGTAACACGGGCAGTGAGTGTGGAGGTCTGAGACCTCAGTCTTCAGGGATGCGGAGGCCCCAGAATTTCTTGGGCAGCTCACTGCTGGGTGGCTGATCTTCCATGAGCAACTCCTGGGAGATAACCTCTGAGCTGTTGGGATATCCTGATGGACAAAGTGTCTCTATGTGCTTGGAGCCTCGGACCACACTCTATAGTTTGACCTCTGAGGGGCAGGCTGGGGACAGAGCAACTAGGGTCAGTCACTCGGGCGCTACGTGCCTCGGTGACTGACTCCCCAGTGATGGCCCTGGCCACCCCGGCTCTAGTGAGCCTCCCTGGTTAGCAAGCCTTCACATGTGCCATCACAGCTTGGAGCCAGGCAAACGAAGCACTGTCGGTTGAGTACGCAGCGACACGGCACGAAAAGCTCACACCTGGCTTTTCCTCAACTCCACCCTCGGATTTGAAATCCGTATCCTTCCACTATAATAAACTGTAACTGTGAATACAGCCGTGTTTCTAAGTCCTGTGAGTCCTTCTAGTGAACTATCAACCCAGAGTGTAGACTTCGTGAACCCCGACACAAGTCAACTCACCCCTCCAGCCCTCAGTGGCTTCACATATTAAATAAGGGACTTGACCTACCGCTCTACATGATTTCCAAGCCTTCTTAAGTGCTGTCTTACACCCAACTTTGCAACTGTCTGGTTTGGGGGGTGTTTTGTTGTTGTTGTTGTTGTTGTTTTTTACTGCCCTGTCTGTGCTAGGGATTTCTCTGCTCCTGGTCCCTGCTATTACTCCCAAACAAATGAACCTTTACAGAGAAAGGGATGTTGTCAGGTCTCCAAGTCTTAAATATGTGTCCAAAAGTCTGCTGGCTAAGTCCCCATATCCATTCTCCTTTCCTTCCCTACTAAAGGAATTCTAGTTTAGCTGGGCACCTGAGAATCTTTATTGAGAATAAATGTTCCAACTAGTATGAACTGAATGCCTGTGTCCTCCCAAAACCCATTTGTTGAAACCCTACCCCTCAGTGTGATCATATGAGGAGATATCATCTTTGTACCTCCTTCCCAAGGGAGCTTGCTTCCCTTCCCTGCTCTCCTCCGCGGGAGGACACAATAGGAAGTCAGCAACCCAGAAGAGGGTGCTCACCAGAACCTGGCCATGCTGGTACACTGCCCTTGGACTTCCAGCCACCAGAACTGGTAGAAATAAATTTCTGTTGCAAAAAAATCGCCCAGTCTAGGTATTTGTTATGGCAGCCTGAACTAAGATACCAGGATTCCTAACAACTAGATGTGGCCATGTGACTTAGTACTGGTCAATAGTGCGTAAGCAAAAGTGTAACGTGGGGCCCCTGGGAAATGCCTTACAGGAAGCGCGCACTCCCTTCTAATCTGTCCCTCCTCCGGGATGGTGATGGTGGGGTCCGGATGATGTCTCTATCTGTAGGGAGGGAGCCATGTTCTAACCATGACAGACTCGGGAGAAGGAGTCTGGTTCTCTGGGGATTTAATGAAGGCACCAATCAGCCATGAACTAACTGTGTCCTCCATATTTCTTTTTCATGAAAAACAAATAGCATCCATCTTGTCTAAGCCATCTTTATTTTGGATTTTCTGCCACGGCGGCTAAGCCTTTCCTAGCCAAACACAGACTGCATCTCCCACCTAATGAGCGACTTAGCAGGGCTCCCCATCTGAGCCCATCTAGTGCCTGTACAAGAAAGCAGTGATGATTCATTTAAAAGCACTCTATTCAGAATACGATCTTCTCCTATTTCCTACAAATCAAATTACCAAGAGACCAATTGGATTTTTCAAGTCTCTCAAAATGTTCTTTTTAGATGTTCTTGGTATTAAATAGTAAGAGAATTTAAATGGCATCAACAAAACACACAGACGTGACTGTGAGGATAAGTTACATAAATCTGTGGCAGAAAGAACCTCACCAGAGCACATGGATGCAGCGGAGATGGGAAAACAATGAGCAGGAGCTCACAGATTTGCTTCTAGCTGCTGCCATCTTTTCACAGGTGACCATCTATTTGGATTCAGAGGCATCTTCCCTGTTCCTAGGGAGAGTGACATTCAGACGGGTTAGGGTAGCACAAGGCTGAGAACTTCCACACTCATTTCCTGAAGACACATTGTCTCTGGACCCTGAGCTCTTTGAAAACAGAAGCTGAAGTGGGGTCTCCTTCCTCATGCACATTCCTTGGGCTCAACGCAGTGCTGGCCACAGAATAAGCCCAGTGGCAGGGGACCTGCCCTGGAGCCCCAGCTATGTCAACTCCTTGCAGGTGGTATTAATGGGGCGACAAAACCTGAGCCCTTGCAAACGCTCTCCTTTTTGTAACTGTTCACTGATCCCTTACTATGTGCCCAACATTTTATGCTCGTCTTCTGTAATCTTCCCAACAACCCTATGAAGTAGGTACCATTATTTTTTTTGAAGTAGGCACTCTCGCGATCCGCATTTTACAAATGCAACAACTGAGCTGCAAAAGAAGGGAGACCTCTTGCCCACAGGTTTTCAGCAACCAAGGGGCAGACCGTGGGTTCAAAGCCAGCAGTCTGACCCCAGAGTCCAGGCATTGACCCCACTGCACTGTGAGCAGAAATCCTGACACACAGGATGTTGTTCTTGTTCTCGTTCTCAATGTTACTCTTGTGATTATTGCTGTCGCAGACTCAAAAGAGGGGAGGGAACTAACATTGGTGGGAAGCTGGTGTTGGCCTGGGCCCGGACTAGGCTCGATGTTTTATCTATACTGTTTCATTTCATCTACACAGAGGCTTATTCCCAACCTGCTGAAGAGGTCATTGAGACACAGGAGGTCTAAATAAAGCCCTCAAGACTCTGCAGCTGTAATGGTAGCATGTGGACTTCTTTTCAGGTCTCCCCGACTTCCAGTCCCGCGCCGTCTTCATTTCTCCGTTCCACCTCCAGGCCCACTCCTCCTGGATGGGCCCTCACCACACAGCCCCTCACCATACCCCTCCCGTCATCTCATCCTCAAGAACCGACACTTTTCAGTTGTAACAAAATGATTGCCATTGAGTAGAAAGCTTTTTACTTGTACTCCCACCCATCCAAAAAAATATTTGAGGCAACACAAAAGACCATATAGAGATTAATAAAATAATTATTGCTAATGGGGGAACAAAGTGTTGCCGATCTGTCTTAACAAAATCAGCTGGGTCTTGATCTGGCACAGTAGTGGTTATGGGTCCAGGTTGGTAGTCAGATCCCAAGACACAGAGGCTTTGACCTGGTACCATGTTTCTGCAGCTTTATGGAAGGATACAGAGCTGGGGATACCGGTATAGCATTTTTCGCTTCCCTGGAGGCCCAGCACCCACCCAATGGCACAGCTTCTTCTACCTTCTCACCCACATGGGACATATATGACAGCCAATGGTGGGAGTCAAGGTGTGTGGGGGTCACCTTGACACAGAGAAGCACAGAGCACCTTGGTCCCCCACCAATCTTTGGTACCACCCTCACCCTGTAGGCTCAGAGCCTGCATGCCCACTCAGCTCCCCCGACCGATGAAGTCTCCCCAGTTGGGGACCTCACAGACTTAACAGTCGCCATCTGTCCACCCTTGGGAGTTTCCACAGAACAATACTGTGAGAAGACCAGCTCTGAGGTCGCCTAGGCCTGATGTCAACTCTTGACTCCCAGGTGTCACACTAAGAGATAAAGACATTCAAAGGAGCCATGTTGTGTTGTGTAAGTTCTACATCAGTAAGAGGAGGGCTGGAGGGAACAAGGAAAGCCAGCTGATGTTTGCTTAACACACAGGGGTTTGTTTTCACACAGCAGAAGTCTCGCGATACAGTCCTGTGCAGCTGCTCGGGGGGTGAATCCTGAGATGCCGACTCCATCCATGCCTGGTGCCTTATGATTGCGATAGAGATGCTGCACCTTCTGGTCTCCCATCGGCAGGACAAGTAGAAAGAAGGAGGGGAGGGAAAAGTGGGTAGAACCTGTAACAGGAAGCAAAGAGTTTCCCCCAAATTCCCAACAGACATCCTCTCTTATCTCATTGGCTCTAGCTACATCACACAGCTACCGTTAGCTGCCAGGGAGTCCGGGGAAGTGAATGTTCTTAGCTCAGTGCAGAGTTGCCCCAAACAAAATGGGACTTTGTTAGTAAGAAAGAAGGATGATCAGGTAGAGGGTCAATGGGCAGGTACTCTGCAATTTCTACCACATATGGCAACCTCGAAAACAGTTTTCAAACCCACCAGGCCCCACATTTTAGGCAGCCTGCTTTCTGCACACGGGCCTCTTCCCGGCAAACAATACCCCTTCCATCTGGCCCCAGTCTCTTCCTCCGGCCCACCACCCCACCCCTGACAACAGTGTGCTAAACAAACACAGGTCTCTGTCCTCAGCACACCCCTCCTTCTCTCCCCTAGCCCTCTGCCTTTTGGGGAAACCACCAAGGAATTTATATCTCCAGCCTCATTTTTAGAGCTTTAGCAAGGGCATGATTTTTACAACTGGAATTTAGAAAGAATGTTCAAGACCGCCATGGTGGTGGCCACCATTCTCTCAGGCAGGTCCCCGGGTACACATGGTTTTCTTATTTTGCTAACCAGATGCTGGCCCCGAAGACATACTTTAAAGACAAAGTGGCTATGGTGACCTAGATATTTCCTTGGGTATCTTGGAGCTATCTGCAGAGTGCATATTACTGTAGCCCTAGTTAAAGCTGCCTTGGTAGGTAGAGCTCCCAGATAATGAGACAGCCAAGACGTTGGCCAGACACTTCTTAAAGGCCGCAGAGTATGCGTGATATCGGAGAAAGGACGTACATTCCTTCTGACTCCAAAAATCAGTGGTTTGGATCTTTGTGGCTTGCTGTAGTTTCCGTCTTAAAACAGCATCACGCGAAAGTTGTGGGGTTCCCGACAAAGGGGAAGATGAGACACAGAGTTTAAAAATTGGGTTAAGGGAAGCTTGGTGCTAAGCTTGCCTTGTGGTTGGCTTGTGGAATTCTAGATGCTTCTGTGGACACCAATTTAGACATTTGTATTTTTTGTTGTTGCTGTTGTTTTTAATCTCCCGAGAAGAGGTGCCTCACGGTAACTTCATGAGGGTGATGGGTTGGTATCTGACAGCTGCCTCTTGAGGACTCCCCAACCCGGCTCATATTTTAGAAGTTTTGAATTGAAAAGACAGGAAAATATTGTGATGATTGTTAATTATAAAACTATCAGAATAAAACTGTCCTCTCCTCTCCTTCAAGCGGGGGAATCTGGGAATGAGAAAATATTGTTGAAGGCAAAAAAAGACAGCCCCGGCATGAAATTTTTTAAATCTTAATCCTGGAGTCTTAGATCCTGAAAAATCTCCGAGGAAGGTATGCAAGTTCCTAATGTTCTGTAGATCAAATCCTGCTGATGTGCTTCCAGATCCCAATGCGCTCTAAATCAAGTCAAAGCTGCTTCTACACAGTGGGTCTCAAGATCACAAAGTATATTTGGAAAGACAGATAAATATAATTTTTTATCTACTGGAAGAATATTTAGGAAATAATAATCTATATGTAGTAGACTGATTACAAAAATGGCCTTGATTACTCACCACTCCTTGTACCCACAGTCTTTATCATGTGACTGCAGATCCTACCATTGAGAGGTAAAGTCTAGCCCTCCACCCTGGAGTCTGGGCCAGGACCTTTGGCCAATAGAATGTGGCAGAAGTGATGTTGATCGGTCAATTCTAAGTCTGGGTCTCAAGAGAACTTGCTCGTTTCTGCTCTCATTCAGAACATTGCCACTGCTGTGTAAACCAACCCAGGCTAACCCGCTGGAGGGTATGAGATTTCATGGATAAGAGCTTAGATGTCTCAGCCAAGGGCACCCTAGATCCACCTACAGCTATCCAACCTCCAAAGATGTGAGAAAGACTGGCCAAGATGAGTGGAGATGCCTACCTGACCCATAGCTAACTTCATATGCATGAAGGAGGACATTCAGGAGCTGAAGAACTCATAGACTTGTGGGCAGTCTTAAATGCTTATTGTTTTAAGGCAGGATCAGCAAACTGTCTACTAAGGGCCTAAAATATGGTGTCTTATTTTTGGTTTTTAAACACTTTAAAATAGGGGCGCCTGGGTGGCGCAGTCGGTTAAGCATCCGACTTCAGCCAGGTCACGATCTCGCGGTCCGGGAGTTCGAGCCCCACGTCGGGCTCTGGGCTGATGGCTCAGAGCCTGGAGCCTGTTTCCGATTCTGTGTCTCCCTCTCTCTCTGCCCTTCCCCTGTTCACGCTCTGTCTCTCTCTGTCCCAAAAATAAATAAATGTTGAAAAAAAAATTAAAAAAAAAAATAAACACTTTAAAATATAGGAACCTCTTTAGCTTATAAGTCCTATAAAAATTTGCTATGGGCCAAATTTGGCCCATGGGCCATAGTTTTCCAGCCTGCCTGAAGCCACTGCGGTTTGGGATGTTTTTGTTTGTTTGTTTGTTTGTTTGTTTAATAACAGTGATAGCTGGCTAAGATACTACGTGGGGGTTTTGCTGCTCTTAGATCTTGTTCCCCTGCAGATAGAGACTAAACCATGAGGCCTCTTGCCTCTCGGATGAGGAGGTTGGCTACTGTTAGAAACAAAAAGGCCTCTGATCAACTCTGAGTCTCAAAGCTGATTTTCTCCGTTCGTTTAATAAAACAATAGCCTGAAAGCCACTCTTCATGATGAGAAAGATTTCTAAATTTCAGGGACCACTGGCCAAGATAATGGGATTCCAGAGGAGAGTGCCAGCATGCAATCCCAAAAACTCAGGTAAAACCAGTCTACGTCAGTGGAAACCATCACTAGAGCAAGACCAGAGCTGACATCCTACAGCAGGAGACGGGCAAGGAGCCAGGGTCACAGGAAGACTGCTTCTTCCTCTATGACCATGAAGTCATGCCAACCCAATCCTCTAAACTCTAGCTAGCATTTATGGAAATATAAGGAAAAGAAAAAGGAAGTAAGAAAGACTGAGCATCTATCTGAGTCATGCCTGTGGAGAATGAATAGACCATTTAAGTCATTCAATTGGACTGAGTTTACTGGATTGGACTAAATTTAGTTTTTCCTTGCTACTCAGTGGGTTGGAAACTTAAAAAGAAGATAGATCAGTCGCAGGAAATAAGTCTAAGTTGAATTGTGTCCCCAAAAAGATGTATTGAAATCCTGACACCCAGTACCTGTGAATGTGAACTTATTTGAAGAAGTGTCTTTGCAGATGTAATAAATTAAGATAAGGTCATTAGGGTGGGCCCTAATCCGATGTCTGGTGTCCTTACAAGAGGAGAAGGAGATAGACACACAGGAGAAAGCCAAGTGGTGATGGGGGCAGAGACTGAAAGTCTGTAGCTGCAGGCCAAGAATCAGCAAGGATTCCAGTTAAACCAGAAGCTAAAGTTAAGTGAACTTAAAACTAAGCTAAGTGAAAGGCATGAAACAGACTCTCCCCTAGAGCCTGGGAGGGGGGCCCCAGGGGCCAAACGTGGCCCTGCTGACTCCTTGACTTCGGGCTTCTGCCCCCAGAACTCCAAAGGAATAATAAATTTCTCTTGTTTGAAATCACCCAGTTTCAGCAGCCACAGGACACTGATACAATGTCCATTTCTTTCTTGGAAAAGCAGCTACATCTCCTAACTGATAATTATTTCAACATTGTTTTTCTTAAGTCCCACTTCTGAAATTCAAAGTAGCCCTTAAGGGCCCCTCAAGTACTGGCAGAGATAAGGGCTTGACCACCCCCCCACCCCCAGAGCAGGTTCAGATGAACTTGGACACCCAGGGTGAAGGCATATTCTCTGAAGACTTCTGTTTTGGTTTGGGCTTGGGTTTGAAGGGAAAAGGTGTGCATTAAAACCATCCAGAAAACAAAGACTTCTGAACCTTAAACTCAGATATTCTGATTCACTTTGTCCAGAGAATGAAATCCAAGAACCTGTATCTTTAGCAAACACGTTCAGGGATTCTGGTGAAGCAGACAGAAACATCCATGGAGGAACCCCAAAATTCAAAGCGGCATGGAGTTCCCTGCTCACTCAGAAAGCTGTCCCAATGTAGGGATTGGCCAGGGTGGGAGACTTGAACATAGTGAGCTTTTCATCTGTGGGCCCCTCGGGGCAGAAAAGGAGCGAGGCGGAAGTAGCCCCACCCCCACCCCCCCACCCCCCCACCCCCGCGCCCCGGCCCGGGACTCCCCTCACCCTTCCCAAATTTGGACCCTGCACAAGACTCCGGGAGAAAGCCACCCCTGATGGCCAAGTTTAGTTTTCCAGGTACCTAGCAACGGGAACCATCGCCCCCACATAAATGGACGGCACTAAATCAGCTACGCAGGGCAATGAAGCAACTTATTGTGATCTTGACTCATATGGCAATAAATATGAAATCGAAACACAGAAGCAGAACATCCACAGGAAATGGCAACAGCATTTTATGGGTCTTAAATTTCATAGAAGAGAAAATCACTACCGGACTCTGAAAAGCTGCAGCCAGAGTCTTTTTTCATTTTTCATTTTTTTTCAAATCCATTTCAGAAGAAAGCAAGACAAAACTGGAGTACAGAGTTGAGTTAGGGGGAGGTCAGGCGGAGCCAAGCCATTTGGAAAGAAAATCTCTGCAGTGTTAAGATGGAAAAATGTGAGCAACATAAATCAAAAGAAATTAAGATTCTTAAAACGCATTTGATTTTTTAAAAGCAGCCAAGAACTAGTACAAATAAATTGTGTTTTCTCCTTCCTACCCAATCCCACTGATTAAGTTACAAACCAGGAAAACAGTGAATCTCAAAATTCAGTCCCTATGCCCAGTCGATCCCTATCATTTGCAAGCACTTGATATTTGTGACCATTTCATGAGTTCACTGAACATCTACTATGTGTCCAACCCTTCACATGCATTATCTCTAATCAGCTGAGCAGTCCTGTTGATAGATATTACTTACCACACTTTTCAGATGAACAATTGACATTCCGGGGAGTTAAATAAGCTCACTAGCACTAAGGGGAAAAACTGGGATTCGGACTCAAGCCTTCCTTGACTCCAAAACTCAAGGCTAATCTCACTTCTCTGAAGAACTTGGAATGTCTTAAACCTCCATTTTCTACAATAAAAATAATACTGGAAATGGGGGTTCACATTTACCGGGCACAAGAATCTCACAGGGTTAATGAAGATATTCTAAAACTGGATTGTGGTGATGGCTGCACAACTCAGTAAACTTACTACAAAATCATTGAATTGCACACTAAAATGGGCAAAGTTTCTGATATGTCAATTGTATCTCAATAAAGCAAGAAAAATGCAGTATACAAAAGAATAATATACTGAAACCAAAAGTATAATAATAATAAGAAGAAGAATATACAAGTCTAAAGAAGATAGATTTGTTTCCCCACAAACTTGGGGACAAAATTAAGGATAGATCTGATGGAGTGATAACTGCTCACCACAAAGCAGGCCCAGGGCTTTATCATAAAGACAGACTTGGGCAATTTCAGCTTCCCTCTGTGGCTGAATTTCTCTCTTCAGTGACAACCACTTTTCTATCATATGGGAAATATGTGGCTCCTTGTTTTTTCCTTCCACTAAAACCTATTTGCAGACCTTTGTTCATACTAAAGTGTAAATGACTGATTTGCATCAAAGGCTCTCTTTTCTGAAAAAACCACATAATTTTAAATTCCGAATCTTCAATCCGCCCCTCTCTGCTGAAGAACACGACAGACCACTTCAGTTGGATGTCCAAGTGACTTCAAAATCAACACACAAAATATAAACCCATTATTATCACACCACCAGTTATCCCACAAGTCAAACGGTCTGCTATGCCAACTTGCCAAAGCCTGCTTGTCGTCCGTGTTTCTCTGGCTCCCTCCCTTCCCACCTGCTAACATAGGTCTCAACCCCTCATGATGCCCCCTAACTCCAAGTACTTCTGGGGAGCCCCAGAGAGTATGTCCTGTCAGTTCTCAGATCATCTGCCGCTGTCCCACAGCATCTGCCGTTTTTCTCTTCCTCTGCTGCTCCAGCCTCCTCCGTTAGATACATCACATCCTTGGGACACAAGCGCCACTTTGCTATGGACCATCGCTCCCACTGTGCCCTTCCTTGGCCAGCTGGCACGCTGCTCTTGGGTACTTGCACATCCTCCGGACACGGCAGTCCGCCAGGGATCTCTGTCGGCACACGGAAGAGCAAGAGGGCCGGAGGGGCACAGCGTTCTGTGTAGAAGCGGGAGGGTCTCCTCTTCTTTCATGCGCTACACTGTTGGAAGGTCCCAAATCAGTCCTGCCTTCCTCCTGACACCCCATGGAAGGGAATCCAGAATTAAATCAAAGGATGATGTCTGAACAAGATCTTCTACCTGGAATGACCACCGAACACAGTGTCTTTCTTCAACGAATAGAAATGCCACCAAAGGGCCATTTTTAATCTTGATGGACAAGTTATCTAAGCCTATTGCAGTGTGTTACCCAGAGCAAAATCACCCTGCAGTCAGCTTTTATAGCTCAACCTGCAGTGACCTGTCCCTCTCCAGCAAAGCCTCAAGTTACCCCAGAGAAATTAATCCGACGTTGTTTTAGGGAACCCCAGCCCAAGGCAGATATCCGAACAGGAGAGAAGGCTGCAAAGCTCCTTATTCATGGGGTGTTGTTTAGAAAAGCCCAGAGCAAAGCTGTAAAGGTATTCTCCAAAGACAATTAACAGATGATTGTGCCAATCAATTGTTTTAGAAAATTAACGTGGGTCGCTTGGGTGGCTGAGCCAGTTAAGGGTCCAACTCTTGATTTTGGCTCGGGTCATGATCTCTTCAAGGGATCGAGGCCTGCACTGAGCACAGAGCCTGCTTGGGATTCTCTCTCTCTCCCTCCCTCCCTCAACATAAACATTAAAAAAAAAAAAAGAAAAGAAAATCAAGTACTGGCATGCTGTGAAGCTACACTCCTTGATCTGAATGGATTGAGGGGTTTTGCCTCGGTTTTTCTCCCCTGATTTTAATCCTGGGTAACCCTCTGAGTCTTGCCTCTTCAATAGATCATTCTCCAGCAGCACTTGAAAAAAATCAGCCTCACTTTTTTTTTTTTCCTTCAGTCAAAAGAAGCAATAAAATCTGTTGATTTCATTTATGTCTCCCAGGGTTCTAAAGACTCTAAAAATATCGGATGCGAGCCCTACCTGTGATCCTGATGCTGGATAGTATGGTCTCTTGGAAGCATTTCTTTATCTGCACTTCCTTCTTGTACTTACTACCTGGTTCCCATACACACTTTCATTCTGGGGATTTCCAGTCCTCTTGTTCACCCTATTAATTGCTCCTTTCTTCATGGACAAGGTTTGCAATGTATTTTCCTAAAAAGCTTTCATGCCTTTGTTTCCATTGTTATTCCGGGAAGGAAACCAGATGAGGTCTTTGGAATAACCTACCATGTCTTAGGGAATGAGAAGAAAGCATGACCCCCAAGCAGCCCTGTCTCGCCCAGATCCCCACCCATCAGGACAGCGGTGAAAGAACTCACCGAATTTTCCTGCCCTGACACTGGCAGTCTGACAGCCTGCCGTATGGAGGCGGGGGCCCAGGCAGCCACAGACTAACACAGTCACCACGAAGGATCTGGCGGGCAGGTGAGACGCACCTAGCACTCTGTACATCATATAGAACACCCTGACACAATCTGTCCGATCTGTCCTCGTAGAAGGCGAAAGCGTAGCTGGAGAAGTACAATCAACTTCTGGGAAACAATGAGGGGACAAGGGAGTGAGCACAAACCGATGTGGCAGCTGGTCCGGAGAAAACCAGGAGTTTGGGAAAATGGAGGGGGGTTGGAGGAAGCTTCTGGAAAAGCTGGGCACTGAATGAGCAAGTTTAAAAGAGGCAGAGGGGGCCAGGGAGAGCATTTTAGGCAGTGTGTGAGCAACTACAGAAACAGTAGAAAGAAAGCTGGTATGGCGTGGAGTGGAATCAGTCAGAGGCCAGGAAAGACAGAGCAAGCCGCTGAAACACACTGTGGAGAGTAGGTTTAATAACCACGTGGAGTGCAGAGGTGGAGGCAGGTGGGGAGTGAGGTCTCCTTGGGCCAGCGACAGTGGGGAGCTGCTGTAGCCATGATCATAAGAGGACAAGGTGAGGGAGTGAGTCCCAGGGCCCAGAGACGACAGAACCTGGGTCTTGTAGAGAAAAGCAGCCCCCCCCCACCGCTGCCAAGGGGGAGCTCGCAGGGATGGGGCCTTGGGATGGCCCAGCCCGACCAACTGCCACACATCACCATGCTCCAATCTTGTGCTAGTGGCCAAGCAGAGAGCAGACAGCCACTGATGGCTGTAATGGTGAGCGTGGGACACCTGCTCGGCAAAAGGCAGAAAGTGCTTCTGGAGGGACAAGGGGGTGGGAGCCAGCAGACCAATCATCCCGAGGCAGCAGCGCAGGTGAAGTCCTGTGGTTGGATGTGAAATGTAGCAGATGAGGCCCCCAAACAGGTGAACTGGAATTGGTCCTCTTGTCCCCCAAGTCTCTGCTCAGATATTACGTGAGCCCCCAAACCCAAACACGTTCTAACACATCAACCCTGTTTTACTTCCCTCACAGCATCATCGAACACGGTCTTGTTCCCCTTTTTGTATCCTACTGTCTGCCCCTGGGAGAGCACACGTTTCCCCAAGAACCTCTCTCGTTTGTCACTGATGCACCAGCACTGAGAACAGTGTCTGCTGGGGTCCTCACCTGGTGAAATCCACATGATGGTGAAATCCACATGATGATCCTTCAGAGAACAAAACACACAAGCCTGAGGCTCAAACTGTGCTAACAGCAACATCCCAGCAAGGTCCCATCTACAAAGGGGTTAGGGAGCAGGGCAAAATGGGAAGGAGAGAGGAAGAGGGGGAAACTCCCTTCTGAAGGTCACATGTTCTGCCCCGGTCACAGCAGGTGGCCAGAATGTCTGCCAGTTTGAGTTCTGCGTCACCTCTGAGATTTCTCTGCCCCTTCTCAATACAGAGCTGGAGAGAGCCACCAATCTGGTGGCCCAGCCACTGCCTTAGTGGCCCCTCTTGTTTGGCTGAAGCTCCTGGAGCAGGTCACTGAGCCCAGAGAGCCTTTCCGGTTGGAGAGGCCCCAGCCATACATGGATTTATGCCGCACCCGGTTCCTGGGGGAGGAAGGTCTGTTCTGACATCAAAGAGTCCGTCAGCATCGCTGTTCCAGAAACTGTTAGCATGATGAGTGGGCCGCACAAAGGTAGCGGGGTAACGGTTAGCTCATCTCTAATTATATGGGATTTACGATTAGGCAGCAAGTTTATTTTGGAACACTGCAATAACAAGACGCACAGCAGTGGCGAGGACGAGGGGGCGGAGTTCTAGCTTGGCCTTTAGAATATAATAGCTTGTCATTGCCATGGAAACCAGCTCCCTGGGAGTTGCAGGCACCTTATTCTATAATTATAAGAGATCTGATAAGGGCTGGGGTTGGGGGGGGGGGGATGGTGGTGTGTATTTTTTTTTCTTTATAAATTGTATTTGGTGGCTGAAAATAGAAGAACCTGGAGAACAAAGCCTGTTATTAACCACCATCTGCTAAAAGGCGTCTGCACTTCAGCTGCCGGGAGAGGCTCTTCCTGCAAGCTCTATAGAAGCACCCAGAATGCCAGGGGTTGCTCAGGACGCATGCGCGGAAAGGGAGGGTGTGTCCAGGCAGGCATACCACGTGCAAACGTGGCTTCAAGCTGAAATGGCCATTCTGGCTTGTTGGGACGGACTATACCCTGTATGAAAAGGCAGGCTCCTCCTGTCCCTCGTCGGGCCATCGGCAGGGTCTCCTTGTTTCCGCTCCATGCCTGCCCCCTCCTTCCCAGATTTCATCTCCAGGTGGAATCAGAGCCATCCCAACCCTGGGCCTTGGGCCTGAGCACACTTCTTAAGCTTTCTGAGCCTCCCTTCTTTTGTGATTGAAGATTATTTGGAGGATTGAATGAAGATGAGGGGGAAATGTTTGGCAAACTGTAAAGTTTGTTTGCACGCAGCTGGATTCTCTGAAGAACAGAGCCAAACTTGCCTTGGGAGAAAATCACCCTTCATCTAAAAATCAAACCCCCTATTTTCCGGTTGAATGATTTTACCAATAATTCCACAGTAGATATTAAAGAGAACAGAAGAGCCCCTAATAATAATGATGATGATAATAATAATAATACCTTCCGTTTGTATAGCATTTTATAGCTTAAAGTGGTCTTTACCGTATTCTACTGTGGTTGTACGTTGCCTTGATGGAGTGAGCACTCTCTGTGCTGATTCATTTATCAGGAAGCCCAGGCAATCTGGAAAGCTTCTTTTCTAAAAGGCCTTCTTTTTTAAAAATGGGTCATGGTCATTAAAAACTGAATCCCAACAGCATCAAGTATGGCTGTGTATGTTAAGGGCACAAAGTCAATAAAATCACCAGGAGCTGTTTTCTAAAGCTATCCAAACTCTACAAAGTTCATCCAGTAGCCCTGCAGAAGCAGGAAATGAACGAAAAGAATAGAGAATGCTTCATTCTATTCATGACCATGGTCAGCCTGTTGTCCCACATTAATACTCTTTAAAAGCCAAAGACATATTTGGGAGGAAGCATCACTATTACATTTTGCTTCCCCTACTACACATGACTCCCATGGACTGACCATCACGTCTGGAAGCAGGACAGTGCTCACTGCTCAGTGGCCACCATCAGGTAGGAACGATGGCTAAAATTAGGTAAAAATATGTCTCAATTAAAGCTCTGGAGGGAGACAGCACAGGGCTGATATGGGGGTGCTGCTCATCGAGTTCCCAGGGACTTAGCTCACCATTCTGTCATCTCCACGGTCTGGTCTCATCCTCACAGTCCAGCGTGGCAGCCAGAGCACTGGCCCTCACAAGTACATTCCAGAGAGCTAGAGAAGGGGCAAAAAACAAGGGAGAAAGAGTGTAAGCTGCCTACCCTTTAAAGAAGGTTTTTAGAAGCTTCCATATAGCAGTTCTGCTCACATACCATTGGCTTTAAGTCAGGAGTTCTGGAAGCAGGAGATGTGTATATTAGGGGACAATCAGCAATCTCCGCCCAGATCTTTCACACTTTGACTTTGCTTCCACACCATTTTTTGCCAGGTGACACACTTGAGGTCATCTTCAACTGCAGGTTCAACTACATGGAGCCAGGAGCTAACCTGACGCCCTTGTACTAGGTTCCCAACAAACACCATCTCACACTCGGGGATGCACAGCCATGTTACTCTGAACCTGAAGTGAAGGTGTACTTTGAACCCCACTCCTATCCTCAAGGAGCTTGCCTTCTCTTATGGTTCCTCCCCTAATTTCTCATGAGAAGACATCCCAACCTCAAAGCCCAGGTTGACAATAGCCAGAAACTTAACCCAATCTGGTCTAAGCAAAAAAGGGGACTTTACTAGAAAGATGATGGGTTATCTGACTGAAGACAGAGATAGGAGAATGGGTGGGTCTCAGGAGGACTGGAATTAGGTTCTGCAAAGCCATGCAGGCTCTCGTTCTTTCTCTGCCTGTGTATCTTTCTTGCTGATGGCCTGCTTCTTCCATGGAGGGAACAATTGGTCTGCTAACCACTTCTAAGCTTTCCGTATTAGAGCTTCAGCCACTTACAAAAGAGAGAAACCAGATAGTCTCTCTGGTTCAAAGTCAGGAAACGCCCCTTGGTCCAACGGAGTCAGGTATTAAGCCTGGGTTAATCAGGTATGTCCAGGAGGGCATGGCCAGCTGAACCACATGGACAGAGCAGGAAAAGGACAGTTCCTAAAAACAGGGAGCTTGTCAGACTAGGTAAGCCAATAGGTATTCATGATAAGAGTCATTGTCTAAGTTCCAATAATTGATTTTCACCACAGGTCAAAATTCTCTGGGAAACAGCTACAGAGCAGTTGTCACGGAGTGCTCACTCGTGTACCTTTGCTCACACAGTTTCCAGAGCCCCAGGGCACCTCTATGTTTATGTTATGTTCCCAGATGAAAATAGGATCTCTGGGCACAGCTCCAAAGGGTAGACACGGGCACCCTCCAGGAAATGCTGGCCTTGCCCCGGGAAGTGTGCACCCTCCCAATCACCAGCACATCAAATACCCAGGAAAGTATCAGACTAGATTGTTTGTCCCCGCCATATGGTTTAAAACAGACACAAGAAAAAGGACTGTTGAAAAGTGAGCCCAAGTACAGTCACATCTACCCAGGAGAAAGTGGTACCTGGGCACTCAGACATCTCAGGAAACTGATTAACCCCCTGAAGGGATTCTGAAAATCCTCTGTGTTTCCACCTCACCATGGAGCAATGAAGCATCATGGAAAGCAGGTCAAATGAATCATTCATGAACATTTTTAAAAACTGTATCCCCTGTCAGAAAAGGTTGACCCTGTAGCTCCTGGCTCAATACACTGCCTTAAATGGCCTCCCTCCTCCCCCACCGAGGTCTGCCGGCCAGGATCATTTTGCCCATCTCCCACCATTTTTCTCTCAGGTGTGAGAAAAACAAAAAGACTAAACTTGGCAGTTCAGTCACCCAAGTCATTATGAAGCCATAGTCATTATTCATTAATAGGCCGTAGTCAACTGTCACTAGACTATCCCTGCTTTCCCATGAGTGGCTCCCTTGAGAAAAACTTAGTTGTTATTTCTCAAATCACAGAAGAGCATTCTCTGAAGAGCTGATTCACCGGCTGACACAGCAGCAAGGGACTCAGAGCCCCACATGGACGTCTTACCCAGGCTACACTGTGTGGTCCTCAGGAGCTAACGGGGGAGCCTTCCTCCACCAGAGAGTGTCGTGGCCGCTAGCATGGTGGAAACAATACTGACTTAGGATTCAAGCCACACCTCCATTACTCTGAAGGAGACCTCAAGTCACATCACCTTTTTCATCCTTGCTGACTGCCAAAATAGAATAATACCTACTTCAGGGGTGACATGTGTGTATATGAAAGTATTTTGGAACTGTAGGTTTTTAACTGCAGACAACATGAAGCGTGTCGGCATCATAAGCACAGGTATTAACAATAGAGCTGTTGAAATGGAGAAATTCATACCAGAAGACCTCTGGAAGAAACGATAACTTATATGGGTTTTCCAGGTGCTAATGAGAGTAAAAACCTCATCAGAAATGGGGCCAGGGTCAGATCCCCAAATCTCATCTTCTTCATTCTCTTCCTGGGGAAGCTATGTCACAGAGCTCCTGCAAAGGCATATCCAGCTTCGTTTATGAATTAAACTTGTACTTTTTAATTTAAAAACAAATAAAAGAGCCCCTTTTCACTTTATATCAGTGCTGCCTACTCCTAATGTATAAATTCTCATGATAAAATCCATTTCACTGCCATTCGTAAGAATTCATTTTATCTGCCTCGTCTCTAGCCTTTGAAAGCGCCTGCCAGGTCTCTGAGCCAAGGTCACACAACACACAGGCGAGCTGCAGGTATCCCCATTCATCCCCAGTAAATGCTTGAAGTGTCTCTTTGTCCCTCATCCACTTTCTCCTCAGACTCTCATCTTCACCTGTCAGTGACCTCCTGGCTCTTCAATTCCAACTGCAATCTTGCCTCTGGACTTTGAGACATATTTATTCAGAAAACAGTGAATGCCTGCTGTGTGCCAGGCACTATTTGTTCACAGTGAACAAAACCATCAAAAACCTGTGGCCTCCCGGAGTTCATGGTCTAGTTTACTCCTGATTCCTAATGTTAGAATCGTGGTTTCCTAGAATGGGTTCTGACGTGTCTGGACCTGGCACGGTAAACCCTTGGGCACCAAATTTCAATTGTCAATTCCAGCATCAAGCAAAGGAGAACTTGAACTCAATGGCACATGGAACTTTCTGGAAAGCAAGCTCAATAAACTACAATAGGCCACAAATAAACTACAATAGGGCACACTGGGGCATCTGGGTGGCTCAGTCGGTTGAGCGTCCGACTTCAGCTCAGGTCATGATCTCACGGTTCGTGGGTTCGAGCCCTGCGTCAGGCTCTGTGCTGACAGTTCGGAGCCGGAGCCTGGAGTTCTGATTCTGTGTCTCCCTCTCTCTCTCTGCCCATCCCCTGCTCACGCTGTCTCTCTCTGTCTCTCAAAAATAAATAAATGTAAAAAAAAAATTCTTTTTAAATAATAAACTACAAGAGGGCACACAAATCCAAAACATAAGCCTCCTTTTGTGGATTTTCAACAGAAAATGGCCAAGGTAACTTTCGCTCCTTTACATCCCCTCTTCTAGACGGATATGCTGGGCTGGGTCCCTTTCCCTCTATAATTACCTTGGATGTGTCCATTATGTTTCACAGGGCTGTCTCTCTCCGGAACCATTTAGAAAGTTAAGGAAGGGAAATAAAACAAAATACCTTCTTTAAAACCGGAGTTCTAAGTAATCGAAACACCAAATTTACTCATGTTCCGTTCCTGGCAAACTTGATGCTCTATCTCTGTTCTTGAATAAGAGTTTGGGTTAAAAACTAAGTAAAGAGCTTTATTTCCAGCTAATATTCCAGTTTGAATATTAGCCACTGGGTGATGGGTTTTGTTGGTTTGCTTTTTCATAAATTTTAAAATGTTATTCATTTGGCACATGTAGAGTTTAAAAGAATAGCAGAGTTTTCTAGTTAAGTTGGAGGCCAGCTCAGTGCCTCTGGATCCACATGTCCCAAGCAGCACACCAAATACTTAAGAAACCAGAAAGATGTCAAATTGCAATAATGCTGGAAACAAAGGAAATTAATATTCCAGTGTTCTCTGGGAAGAAATTTACACTAACCAAACCACAGATGAAGCCCTGGGACAGAAGAACAGAATATGTACCCCTCATTGGACTGAAAAACTCTGGCTCAGAGACATCAGGTCTTTGCTGCCCATACAGCTGGTAACCACTGTCCTACTGTAAGGAAACCACTTTCTAAAACAACTATTGTTTGTTTCATACTGGACTACTCATTAGTGCTGCCTACAAGGATCTCTCTCTCTCCTCCTGTGTATATGATAGGATTGCATTTCCTCGATTCCTTGATCAGATATAGACACATGGCTCACTTTTGCCTCAGAAAGGTGATGTATGTCACTTCTGAATGGAGGCTTTAACTCCCAGTGCACATTAGCCATACTCCTTTGTCTTCTGGTAAGGGGACCAGAAGCTCTCCAGATAGTGGCTGCTCCAGCAGCCTGGAGTGAGAAACAAACCTATTGTGTCGAGGCACTGAGAGTCAGGGACTATTTGTTACTGCAACATGACCTAGCCCATCTGACTTCTACTCATATATCTTAAACAAGGGCTGCCAGATATTCCTAACAAAATATCAGAACCCAGTGGATACAAGAGTGAAAAATATGTGGGCGTCTGAGTGGCTCAGTAGGTTGAGCATCGGACATTGGCTCAGGTCATGATCTCGCTGTTCGGGGGTTGGAGCCCAGCGTCAGGTGCTGGGCTGAGTGCTCAGAGCCTGGAGCCTGCTTCGGATTCTGCCTTCCTGTCTCTGCCCCTCCCCCACTCACACTCTGTCTCTCTCTGTCTCTCAAAAATGAATACACGTTTAAAAAAAATTAAAAAGAGTGAAAAATATGCATTTAATTTTTTACTTAATCAAAAGTATTTACTTTTTTTATAAAAGTTGCATTTTCAAAACTGCTCTTTTGTTTTATAATACCTAGACAGATCAGGGTTGGCAAGTTTTTCTGTAAAAGACAAGATAGTAAATACCTTACTTAGCCTTTGTGGGCCATATGTATGGTCTTTATTGCAATACTCAATCCTGCTGTGGTAGCACAACAGTCATAGACATTGTACAAGTGAATGTCCATAGCTGTGTTTCATTAAAACTTTATTTACAAAAATAGATGGTGGGCTACACTTGGCCCACATGGCATGATTTGCCAACCCCTGATAAAGATCACTGAAATAGGAACAGTATAAACTTTGTACTGACTTCCTCCACCATTTTGCTTCATTTATTGACTTGGCCATTGTTCTTTACACTGAAAGATCTTTCCACAACTACATTTGGGAAAGGAATCAAAGCCTGAAAATGAATTAATCTCAAAAGTTTTAGAGCTTCTGTTAATTAAATAACCATGCTGGGCCCACGAGGAGAGAAATGGTATAGTTAAAGAAAGAACTTAATCATAAAGGGAATTAGGAAAGAGATGTTTTTTTCCTAAGTGAAAGCCATTAAAATTTTCTGATTTCATCATGGTTGGATATTTTCTACAAGAAACGCAGCATGTGTGGAGGCCACAAAATGCAATATACAGAATTACTCAAAGGACACATTTCCCTAGGTAACTTGCATAAACATTTAAAGCTTCTTTTTGTAAAATTTTCAACTAAATATACTGGAAAACAATTGCTTATACAATGCAAATGTAACTCTTTTCTTAAAAAGCAATTATTTTTATCAAGGAATTGAATTTTCTCAAAATGAAAGAAAGCACCAATTTATTTCTTATTTTGAGCAGTGAATATAATGAGTACAGAAATAAGTGAATAAAATAGAGACAAGCTTCTGGAACTGTTGGCTATTGTAGTAGGGTGTATTATTGGCTCATAGTTCTTGCTGCCTCCCTGATCCTTGCTGACATCCTCCACAGTTTACCTCCCCATCCCATTGATATTGTGTGCAGCCAAGTAACTTGTTTTGGCCAACAGAGTGTCAACAGAAATGACAGTGTGGTATTTCAGAGCAGAGCCCTTTAACAACCTCTCACAAATTTGTTTCCTCTCTTGCCCTCTGCATCTTCCATGGGGAAAGATGGCCCTTTGTAGTTGCTATCTCTAATCTAGAACACACAGAACAGATTGGAACTTAAACTTGAACCCAACAGTTAGCCCAAAGCAGAACCATTCCAACCAATCTACAGATCTGTGGGTGACAAAATGTTGTTGTTGTATGCCACCGAAATTCTGAAGTTTTTGTTATGCAGTATTATTACATTAATAGTTAATAGAATTATTACTTACCATTTTATATTAGTTACCATTTTACTTTACAATTTTTTCTTGCTTAATCAGAAACTATTTTGGGGGTGCCTGGGTGGCTCAGTCTTTTGATTTCAGCTCAGATCATGATTTTTGATTTCAGCTCACATCATGATCCCAGGGTTGCAGGACTGAGCCCTGCAATTGGGCTCCACACTGAGTGTGGAACCTGCTTAAGATTCTCTCTCTCTCCCTCTCCCTCTGCCCCTCTCCCTGACTCATGCTCTTTATCTCTCTCTAAAATAAAAAAAAAAAAGTGTTAAAATATTCTTTACATTCCCTTATAAAAAATCATGACTTGTAAATAAATTGTCATCAGTTGAGTAAAAATGTCTGAACTCTCTTAATAAACCTGGCTATCAAGTGTGATTAAACCTAATAATTTCATGGAACTCATTTTCAAAGACGTCTTAACCTTACTAATCTTTACATGGTGCAGCAGGGTAGTTTTTTGAAATACTAACAAACGTGTCCTCAACCATTCCCTATGTTTCATTGAATTATTCCATGTAGGACCTTTACCCAACCCAAGGGCTAGAAAAGAGACACCTATTAACTTAAGAGCTAATGCTTCGACTATGGATTGCAAATCATTAATAGAGCGCCAAATTTATTAAGTAGGTCATAACCAAGATATTTTAAATGACAAATAGATTAGAAAACATCCAGTTGTATCACACATAAAAGGTTAATATTATTTTGCAAATATATAGGAGAAAAAGACTGCAATGTGATGAAAGTCCAAACAAAAACAACAGGGAGCCACTGTCATAAAGAAAGGTTATTTTAAAAGAATTAGAGGCACCAAATATTTGGTTCTAGTCAATACTAGATCCTTCTCCCAACTGCAATTGCCACTTGGCTCTCTGCATTATTCTGGGGCTATAACTACATATAAGGTAAAATAGACATCATTTACAACATGGAAAAGACCACAACAAATAGTATACTAAGCAATGAATAACTAAAGTCGTTTCCATTAAAATCAGGACCACAATAGGAATGTGGTCTATATGACCTCTAATTTTAAAAAATCTTTAGAAAGTTTTAGCTAATGCACTAAACAAAAATAAACAGAACAAAAAAAGAAATATATTTCTTTCTTTATTGCCTTATTGATGACATTACTGGATTCCTAGAAAACTTAAAATGTAAGAGAAGGCAGAATTAATTTGGTAATGGGGCTAAATACAAATAAATACATAAAATTAACATCTTTATTCAGATTAACAATAACCAATTATAAATATATGTGAAAAATTGTGATGAAAACTATATATTATACAGGAACAAGTGTGATTTTTTTTTTTAAGTTTTAGGACCTAAGTGATAAGACAAGTGGAAAAGATATTCACAAAGAATATATCCAACAAAAGAACTTATATCCAGAATATATTTTTTAAGACTCTTTCAAATCAATAAGAAAATGGCACCCAGTCCATTTAAAAAAAAAAAACAAAAACAAAAGGCAAGGGGTGCCTGAGTGAATAAAGCGTCCAACTTCAGCTCACATCATGATCTCACGGCTTGTGAGATCAAGCCCCGCATCAGGCTCTGTGCTGACAGCTTAGAGCCTGAAGCCTGCTTCAGATTCTGTGTCTCCCTCTCTGTCTGGCCCTCCCCAGCTTGCTCTCTGTCTTTCTCTCTTTCTCTCAAAAATAAATAAGCATTTTTCAAAAAGGCAAAAAACGTAAACCAGACACTCTATAAAAGAGGCTATCCAAGTGATAAATAAGCTTGTGAAAAATATTTAACATCATTGGTCACAATGAGATACTATGTACTCATCAGAATGGCTAGCATTCTAACAACTGACAACCTAGGTTGGCAAGAATGGGGACATCTGGTCTGTCACAAAGTTGGCCGTATTGTCAGTTGGCATGGGAACTTTGCAGAACTCTGGCATTCTCTGTTAGAGGTGAACATCTGCATACACTCTGCCCAGTAATTCCATTCCTGGCATATACTCGATGGAAATGTGTGTGTAAGTGGACCAACACACATGTATAAGAATGGTTTATCATGTATAACAGCCAAAACTTTAAACAACCCAGATGTCCACCAAAAGGAGAATGGAGGAATAGAAACATAAAACGATGCAGCCACTGTGGAAATGGTATGATGATTCCTCAAAAAATTAATCATATGGTCCAGCAATTCCACTTGTGGGTACATACTCAAAAGAGTGGAAAGCAGAGATTTGAATGGATACTTGTACACCCATATTCCCACCAGCATTATTCATAATAGAAAGTGGAAGCAACTGAGGGCCCATCCACAAATAAATGGATAAACATGGAGAAAATAAAATGAGGGGAAAAACAAAAATATTCCACACAATGGAATATTTAGCCTTAAAAAGAAAAGAACATCTGACTCATGCTATAACAGATGATGAACCTTGAAGACATTACACTATGTGAAATAAACCACACACAAAGGACTGATATTATAGGATCCCACTTAATGAGGTACCTAGAGTAGCCAGACTCTCAGAGGCAGAAAGTGGAATGAGGGTTGCAAGGGGCTGGGGAAGGACACATGGGGTGTTTAGTTTCATGAACATAGATTTTAGTTTGGGGATGACAAAAAAGTTTCTGGACATGGATGGTGGCGAGGGTTGCACAACATAAATATACTTAATGCCACCGAAAGGTACACTTAAAAATGATTAAAATGGTCAATTTAATGTTATTCTTATTTTACCACAATAAAAAAATTTAACAGAAGTGATAAATTGTCATATAGTCATATAATGAAATAACATATAGCAACAAAAATGAAGACACTACCTTCATACAACATAGACTTTAATTTTTTTAAATCAAATAGCTAAAAAAAGGGGATGTCTGTGTTTGAATATAAAGTGACAAAAAATAAATGCAAAAGGATACCTTTACATCCTTAGAAATGGAGAAAACACATTTTTAGCCATTTTAGAATTGCATTATGCTCCAGCTTTATCCTTAAAGCCTTCTGAAAACGGAGGCCAAGAAAATTTCAAATGATCAAGGCAAATATTATGTAACTTTTCTTTTACTCATTTTTAATGAATATACAAGAAGCAGAAATGCCAATGTATCTAATTCCATCCTGGACCCTGACATCCCTTCCCCAGCTGCCCTGACAGTTCTCCCCTGCACCATTCTGGGATTAGAAGTACCTGGCTAGGAGCTGAAGGAGAAACCGCCGTGAATGTTTGTGTCTCAGGATGAGATTCGGAGCAAGGAGGGACAGAGTCAGGAATGGCCTGGGAGAGGTTTCTTGCAAAGACTGTCATTTTTTATTTACTGACTCTGATGCAGGCAGAATGATAGATTGTTTCAAGTGGCCAAGAAATACAATCCCTTCCAACTAGTCAACAGCCCTTTGGGTGAGAGAAGGTTCCTGTGAAATTCGTATGGGGGTCCCATCAAAAGTGAACCAAGTGGGATACGCAAGGTACTCATCCTGTCCCCTTAAGATCTGAGATGAGGACACTGACAGCATGGGTAGGCAGTTTGGGGGGCCAAGACCAACTCAGACCCGGAGCCAGGTGCGTCAGGCTTGACTAGCCGTCCACTGCTTCAATGTCAAGTGAGCAGAATAAAGCAGGGAAGGTCCAGAAAAAAGGCAACAATCCACTCAGGCTACCAAGGAAAATCCACGATGTTCATTTTTCTAAAAGAATGAGAAACACTCAAATAGGGAGAAAAATTATTCGTGAAACACGTAGCCCTATACTACTCTCCTAGGATTCTCTCCCAGAGCCTTTGGAAGGAGTGTGGCCCTGCCCACACCTTGATTTAGCTGCCAGAAGTGTGAGGATAAATTTCTGTTGTTAAAATGTGATGTTTTTATCTTTGTGATGTTTCATTATAGCAGCTCTAGGAAACTAACACAATGAGATACAGGAAAAAGAAGTAGATATGGTATAAATGGACAGTTCAAAATCGGTAACAATAAAACACCCATTTGTCCATGACCTAGCTTATGAAAGAAAAGTTACTGGTAGCTTCAAAGCCCTTCCAGAGTGCCCTTCCCCAATCACACCTTCCCACCCTTATCTCCACCGTCTGAAATTTTGCGTTAAACATTCCTTCCCTTTTCTTGTAATTTCTTCCTATATATCCCAAACAACATAGTATTTAGTTTTGACTGTTTTGAGCTTTTGTATACACTGAGTCATACTTTAGATATTCTTCTTTATGTGCTCTTTACACAATATTTTGTTTTTGAGAGTAATTCATGATGTTGTGTAATATTTGATATACCATCTATTTATTCATTTTGCTATGAATAACACTTCAATGGTGTCCTTTATTTTTGTTATTATAAACAATATTACCATGAAAATTCTTGCATATGTCTCCTAACGCACATGAGCATTATCTCAGAACTATAAAAACCTGAATTGCAATAGGCTTAGCATTGAAATAGAATTTCTACCTATTCAGCAATTCTACCTAGGAGAATTGCTAGGGTATGTTTTGTTCAACTTTATGAAAAGTATTTTAAATACATAGGTAAGAGAATTAAGAGGGTCTTTTTAGATGTCAAAATCACAGACTGGAAACTAGAAAAGATGAGATAGCTTTAAGTGGGGTAGTCTGCTACTATCATTGTATTGGAGTTTCTTTATGTTTGTGATTAATTGATTTATATATCTGGGTGTTTTCCAGTGGGGGGCATAAATATTTACAGCTGTTGGCACTTCTTGGTGGATAGATTCCTTAATTATGATATAACAACCTTCTTCATCTCTTGTTACAGTCTTTGTTTTAATATCTAGTTTGTCTTGAGGCGCCTGGGTGGCGCAGTCGGTTAAGCGTCCGACTTCAGCCAGGTCACGATCTCGCGGTCTGGGAGTTCGAGCCCCACTTCGGGCTCTGGGCTGATGGCTCAGAGCCTGGAGCCTGTTTCCGATTCTGTGTCTCCCTCTCTCTCTGCCCCTCCCCCATTCATGCTCTGTCTCTCTCTGTCCCAAAAATAAATAAACGTTGAAATAAATAAATAAATAAATAAATAAAATCTAGTTTGTCTGTTATAAGCATGGCTACTCCGGATTTCTTTTGACATCCATCAGCATGACGAATGGTTCTCCATCCCCTTACTTTCAATCCACGGGTGTCTTTAGGTCTAAAATGAGTCTATTATAGACAGCAGATAGATGGATACTGTTTTGTTTATACATTCTGATATTCTGTGTCTTTTGATTGGGGCATGTAGTCCATTTACATTTGGAATGATTATTGAAATATGAATTTAGTGCCATTGTGCTGCCTGTGGAATTAGTGTTTCTGGTGACATTCTCTGGTACTTTGTAGTCTTGTTGCTTTTGGTCTTGTTGGTTTGGTTTTTTTCTCCACTTCCCCATTCAGAGTCCCCTTAGAATTTCTTGCAAGGCTGGCTACTTTAGTAGTCACCAACTCCTTTAGTTTTTGTTTTTCTGGGGACCTCTTTTTCTTCCCTTCTATTCTGAATGGCAGCCTTACTGGATAAGGAATTCTTGGCTGAATATTTTTCTGATTCAGCATGTTGACTATATCCTCCAACTCTTTTCTGGCCTGCCAAGTTTCTGTGGACAGATCTGCTGTGAACCTGATCTGTCTTCCCTTGTAGGTTCAGGACTTTAAGAAAACAATCAGTTAATAATTCAAAACATCTGACAAGGACAGGAAAAAAACACAGAAAAATCTCACTTATGAATATAGATGTGAAAATCATAAGTAAATATAAGCAATTCAAATTTAAAAGTACATTATAATAATATACCAAGTTGACTGTACTCCAGGAATGCATTCATGACTAAATATTATGAAAAATTCATATAATTTATAAAATGAGTCTAACTATGAGACATAAAAGTATACAGTCATATCCATCAGTATTAAAAAGATATTTGATAATATTCAGAATCTATTTAACTTTTTTAAAAGACTCATTATGAATCAATACTAGAAAAACAGATTCTTAACGTGATGAAAAACATCCACATTAAATTAAGAACAAAGATAAAATGCTTTCACATCCATCACTCAAACGAAACTTTCTAGTCTATGTATTAATAAAGAGAAAGTGGGTATAAATATTATATAGGAGACAAAAATTAGAGGGGAGAAAACTTATTATTCAGAGGTGATGTATGATTTGCAAGTGATTTTTTTCACCTAGATAACACAAGACTAAAAATCTTGTATTGTAAAATTACCATTGAAAAATCTCACCGTAAAGGAGACAAACACTCCTAGTGGATACCACTAGGATACCTCTCACTAGTGTGTCCAGCAAAGACAATCTGTCCTACAGTATTGGCACAATGTTTTTAGTGGACCAACAGATTAAGTAGAAGACTGGTATTAATGATCCAGGTTATATGAAAATTATTAACTACTGACACAGGCATCATGAAAAAATGGCCATATCCTTAGAAGAAATAGCCAGTTCACATCCCTTTTCACGCTCAGACATAACTTTATTGGATGGAATAGGGGATGAAATTGTCTAACATTTATATCATTATCTTTTTTCTCCCTTTCTTTCTCTGTGGTTTTTCTGACAGAGCAGACATTTGAATTCATGCACTTCAAATGCATATATAATCTAACATCATTATAATAAATAAAGCCTTGATATCCAGTTGTGCCCATTTGTAGAGTCTGCATTTGCTTTATACCCAAGCATGATGCAAAATTCAGCTCGGCTCCAAATCCTATCTATCAACAAATAATCCTCTCACACCAAAAATACTACTGAAAAACTAGAATTTGCTAAGATATGGGTAGTGCAGGAGGCTTTGCATGGGTGGGGACTCCGGTATATAGGAAATCTCTACTTTTCATTCGATTTTGCTATGAACCTAAAACTGCTCTGAAAAATAAATTTTATTAATTAAAAAATTAGAATTTGCTAATTATGTTGCAAAATTAAAAAGCTCACGTCACATAGCACATGCTATTTCCATCAGGCAATTCCTGTGGGCAACCACGACCCCAGTTCTTGGCCCCAGAATTAAGAGGCCCAATTCTGGCTTCTTCCAGCTGAACCCATGCCCATGACTCCAGGTCTAAGGAGTCAAAAAGCTGTGCTCTCTGGAGCCCATGTCCTCAAACTGTCCTTTGGTCCTTCACCTACTCTCTGTCTTCTTTTCTGTCCATACAACCTTGCCCTCCCTCTCTCATTTTGTTTTTTATTATCTTCATAAAAGTTTCTTTTTATTCTTATAAAACCCCCAAACCAGCCACACAATCATATTTGCCCTGAGGCTTTTTTTTTTTTTTAAGTTTTTACTATTTTTTTATTTGAGAGAGAGAGAGAGTTGGGGAGAGAAGCAGAGGGAGAGAGAGAGAGAGAGAGAGAGAGAGAGAGAGAGAATCCCAAGCAGGCTCCATGCTCAGTGAGGAACCAGATACGGGGCTGGATCCCACGACCCTGGGAATCATGACCTGAGCCAAAGTCAAGACTAGGATGTTCAAATGACTAAGCCACACACGCGCCCCCTACCCTCAGCCTTCACAGAGTCTTTTTGCAGTGAAAACAAGCTCTACATATGAATAAAAGTTAACTTCAGCAGCCAAGATGCTAAAATAATCTTCACCTCATTTACATATATGACAATCAATTCTTTCTACATATCAGCATTAATTTGTTAGAAGTATTAAGGAAAAATTGTCCTCTCATATAGCAACCAAGACAAAATAACCTGAAGTCAAATCAAGAGAAAATGTGCAGGATTTATATGAAAAGAATTGCAAAGCTTTATTGAGGTACCTAAAGCTACAAAAGCAAAGAAATATACTGTGGTTCAGATTATAAGCGTCCCATATTCTAAGGATGACAATTATCACCAAATTAGCATCCAATAGAATGAAATTCCAATCAAATTCTCGACTGGGTCTTTTTCAAATTTTAAACAATGAAGATAAATAGGATAATAAAATATGTGCATTATCGTGTAGTGAAGAAGGCCCCAGAAGCATAGAATAAAATCCAAAAGCCATCTAGAAACTCTCAATAGACCGCACACATAAAAATTTAGAATTTTTGCATGGAAAAACAAAAAAGCTCTGACAAAGTAAGAAAATGAAAAGGCAGATGACAAGCTAAAATAAGTTTACAACATTTAGGACAGAAATAAGTTGACATATTTGGAAGAAGTATTTTTAATCAATAAAATATTAAGTAACTAAAAATAAAACAAGAAACAAAAAACAAGTGAAGAACATGAAACAGGGCACAAATGGCCAGTAAAAATATGAAGTACTGTCCAACATCAATAGTCACCGAAGAATGCAAAGCATTCTTAAGATAATTATCCTTTATCACTAGGCAAGGATTTTTTTTTTAAGTATTCTTAAAGATTCAGGAATTGCACATTCTCATACACCATCAGTGGGTGTAAACCTATATAACTTAAAAAGTGATTTGGCAGCACTCATAAAATCCATAAAATGTGCACAACATTTGACTTAATAGTCTTTCTTTCTTTCTGGAATTTATTCCATGGAAATAGTCATACAAAGGGTCTAACTATGTGAGCAAAAGAATGATTGTCTTGACCTGTATGAAAAGTGAAAATTTAGGAAAAGCTTGCATGTCCATCATCTGCCCAAGCCTGCTACAGTAAAGCATGGCAGGGTAGACTACTGCACAGCCGTGAGAACTGATGCTGCAGGTCCTGGAACCAGGCACCTGCCCTCTCCACCGCAGGCACCCCCACCTCCAAGATGCCCAGGAGTCAAGGCGATTCAGCCCAAAGGCAGTAAAGGAACCCCAAACAATCAGCAAAATGGTCCACCGAACCTGTTTCTGCAAAAGTTGCAAAGAGCAACAGGGAGCACTCAATCTTCAGAGTGCAAATAAAACAGAAAAAAAAGGAGAAGAGGCTGAACTGGGTCACAAAAGAACTGTAGACTGAACTGCCAAAAACAGAACAAACAGGAGCATCCAGCCTCTGATGAAGCAGGAGCAAAAGAAGCCAAGTCTGGTGATGAATATCACATCCCAAGGCTTCTCCATGACCCCCACACTTCCTGGATTGTCCGACTGTCTCGTAAAGGCAAAAGTTTTAGAAGCCCTGGAAATAACTGAAGTAACTGTTAAGAGGTTATTATTTTTCTTTTTACATATTTAGATAAGTGCAAATGCTTTTTCTTAAAAAGTTAAATTAGCCCCTGTTGTTTAGCATTGCCGCACAACCAGGAATCACAGGAATATTGGATTAAGGAAGTCTTTGCCTTCTTGTGAACCAATTTGCCATTCTCCAGGCTGGTGGTGGGAAAGCTTATAGCCTATAATACAAAGCATAATTAAAAGCAATGCAGGGACGCCTGGGTGGCTCAGTCGGTTAAGCGGCCGACTTCGGCTCAGGTCGTGATCTCGCGGTTCATGAGTTCGAGCCCCGCGTGGGGCTCTGTGCTGACAGCTCAGAGCCTGGAGCCTGTTTCAGATTCTGTGTCTCCCTCTCTCTGACCCTTCCCCATTCATGCTCTGTCTCTCTCTGTCTCAAAAATAAATAAACGTTAAAAAAAATTTTTTTTAAAAAGCAATGCACACTCACCATCATGCACCTAGCATGTCTCAAACATTTCAAATTGCTAATCTTCTGTTCCCCTGTTCTTTGGTGGAACTGTTTTCTCAAGGCAACTACTCCCTGACCTTGGCCCTCCCAGTGAGACTTGAGTGCCATCTGTGACGTCTTTCCTGGCAGTTGTCCAGTTTATCCTCGAGTTTTGCTAATACGCTGCTACAGATTGGGGTTTTTTTAGAATGTTCCAAGTATGATATTAAGTCATGGATTAGTGGAATGTTAGACTTTAACTGAAGTAACTGGGTAATTTTTTAGAAAAAGATGTCAACTATTTTGTTTAGATTGTTAGTGTACAATTAAAACCTTGGTTTGCGAGCATAATTGGTTCCAGAAACATGCTTTTAATCCAAAGCACTTGTATATCAAAGCAAATGTCAAGAAACCCTGGCTCTGTTGTGATCATGTAACGTTTGGTGTCACGTACTACTCATATTGTAAGACATCGCTCATTTATCAAGTTAAAATTTATTAGAAATGTTTGCTCATCTAATGAAACACTCGCAGAACAAGTTACTCACAATCCAAGGTGTTACTCTACTTGTATAAGAATTATGTATAGATTCTTATGTGTACAGATTCTTATATGTAAGGATTATATATAGATTGCTTATACTGTCTGTGAACAAATCAGGCAGAAGCCAATAATATCTAATTATTAAAAAAAAAAAACACCAACTCAAACACCTACATTTTTCACATAGGTGAAAATGCTAACTTCCTAACCTTTCGGAAATGCATGAACCCCAGCAAAGCTTCCATGTAGTGATCATTTCAAATTCAGTTATGCACTTCATCGGTAGTAGATCCACTGAGTTTAATTGTTTTTTTTAAACACCTTTCAAAAGATTTCGCCATAACAGGCATTGGAACAAATTTACATAATGTATGCAGAAAGATAAGGAAACAAAAAAGCAAGGCACAAATTTAATATTACTGAAGCAAATAATCTTCAATGGAAGGATGAATACAATTTCATATTTGTTTTCTGGAGAAGACACAACCAAATGCCTAAGGGCACCCAAGAAAGAAAATACCCAGAAGTGGCTGAAGATAAGAAAAATGCAAGAAGATTGCTTTCACACACCGTGCAATACAGCTGAAGTGTGGAGAAAGTGGCCAAACTCAGAATAGATGAAGGAAATGTTAAAGCATCAAGAAGCTGGTTCTATCAGACAGAGAAACACAAAAACCATATTGATCTCACTTATGTGTGGAATTTAAAAAACCAAAAGTCCAAACTCATGGGTACAGAAGACAGATACGTGGGTGGCCAGTGGTGGGGATGGGGAGTAGGCAAAATAGGTGAATGGGGTCACAAGGTACAAACTTCCAGTTATAAAATAACCAAATCCTTGGGATGTAATGTACAGTATAGTGACTATAGTTAATACTATATTGTAGGGACCCCTGGTGGATCAGTCAGTTGAGCATTCGACTCTTGGTTTAGGCCCAGGTCATCATCTCGTGGTTTCGTGGGTTCGAGCCCCAGGTCAGTCTCCACTCTGAGAGTACAGAACTTGCTGGGGATTCTCTGTCTCCCCCTCTCTCTGCCCCTCCCAACTCACACTGCCTCTGTCTCTCTCAAAATGAATACAAAACTTTAAAAAGTAATACTGTCTTGGGGCGCCTGGGTGGCGCAGTCGGTTAAGCGTCCGACTTCAGCCAGGTCACGATCTTGCGGTCCGGGAGTTCGAGCCCTGCGTCGGGCTCTGGGCTGATGGCTCAGAGCCTGGAGCCTGTTTCCGATTCTGTGTCTCCCTCTCTCTCTGCCCCTCCCCCGTTCATGCTCTGTCTCTCTCTGTCCCAAAAATAAATAAATGTTGAAAAAAAAAATTAAAAAGTAATACTGTCTTGTGTATTTAAGTTACTAAGAGAGGAGATCTTAAAAGTTCTCATCACAAGGAAAAGAATGTTCACTCACTATGTGTGCTGATGAATGTCACCTAGATTATCATGGTGATCAGCTCACAATACATACAAATATCAACTCATATTGTACACTAGAAACTAATATAATGTTATACACGTCAATTATACCTTAATTGAAAAAAAAATAAGCAGCAGGTTATGACACAGGACTAACAAAGCATTGTCCCACAGTTTAATTGGCAGATTTTTTTTCTTTCTCAGCCGTACATAAAAGAAGACTCTAACAATCAATGATACCTTACATTCAGTGAAATGTAGTTTCTTGGTTAACATGGAAAGAAATCCTTGGTACATTGTAAGTTTTCCTTTTAGAAGCACATATGCTAAAATTAGAATGATCCAGGGTAGGACAGCACCTGGATAAGGGCAACATACAACCATGAAGTGTTCCATAGTCGTTCTATTTCTTAATCTAGGTGTTTATTTGTGAACATTCATCCATCTGTACACTTACGTTTTGTGCACATTTCACTAGGTGTGCCATGCTTTAATGTAAGTTTTCTTGAAATATCAGCATATAACACAGTTTATATAGTATGGATCCCATTTTTTGTAACTGGGTGCAGGTGCACACACAGTCTCCCGTTTGTGTGCATATCTGCATATGTCGGCATAGAATCTAAATATCAGGAGGAATTATCAAAAGACAGGTAACTTTTACTTTCTTCTTTACGCTTTTATGTGTCTGAAGATTTTTTACAATGCTCATTATTTCTCTTACAATCAGGAGAAAAAGACAGAAAGACCTATGAGCACTTTAAAAACACGTGTATATAAAACAAAACCTGCATATGCTTTGAACAGCAACTGTGCTTCACAGAATTTGTGCACAGACATAATTAAAGATGTGTGCAATTTAGCTATTAGAATATTCATCACATTTCATATCTTCTACCCAGTATATTCATCTCTGAAAATTTAGCCTACAAAAGATTAGAGATGTTGATAGTTATTTATAAAGTTTTTCATCATAGTGTTCTATAAAATGTCAAACACTTCCAATAACCTAAGAATAGTTAAATAAATTAATGTACATCACGCGATGAATGTAACCAACCACTAATATGGGTGTGGATTTTGAAGAAAATGTGATGACATGTGAGATGTTTATTAACTCTGTCAAATGAAAATGTGCAATACAAAACTCTAAATGCAGCATAAACCAAATCTTGTGAAATATGCATAAAATAAGTATATGAAATATATACATAAATTAAAAAGTGAGGAACATATATAAATGTTTATAACGGTTATCCCTAACTGAAATTGTAATTTTTTAATTCTCTTTTTATACCTTTCTGCATTTTCCAAATTCTATAAATTGAGTACTACATATTCTGTAATTTTTAGAAAGTTAATTTTTAAATCCCTGAAGTCAGAGACATTTATCCAGAGAGCAAACATCCACAGCAAAACAAAATGCTAATTTTCCAAAGAAGCACATAAGGTGCCTCGAGCTCTGCTTTGCAGCCTTGCACTCAGCATAATTGAAGGATGGCCTATTAAAGCCTATTGAATTCATTTAAAAGCAGTCCTATTACACCTGCTCATCTCATTTTCTTGTTCAAAATAAACTATAAATACTGATGGAGGAAGGCAGAGGAAATTAGTTGTCAAGAGACATAAGGGGCACCTGGGTGGCTCAATTGGTTAAGCACCCAAATTCGGCTCAGGTCCTGATCTCCTGGCTCAGGAGTTCAAGCCCCACATCAGGCTCTCTGCTGTCAGCACAGAGCCAACTTCAGATCCTCCATCTGTCTCCTTCTCTCTTTTTCTCTCTCTCACAAAAATAAATAAACATTTAAAAAAGAGCGAGACATAAAAATTAATGTAAAAGTCGGGAAGAAGTCGGGAAGTAATACTAGGCATTGCCATAATGTAGGGTGTTTAGTCACAGGACATAGAATCTTATAGACTTGAGGGCAACAGTGAATTAAAAACATCCACATCCAATTCCAGAACATGAGTCAAGTCATTAAAAACTTTTATATGCAGCGCTTCTCTATTAAAACACTCAAGTTATAAAATTTCATAGAAATGAGTAGAGTTACAAAAGATAGACCAAAAAGTTTTGTAATTCTCCTGAATGTGCAAAAATAAGTATTTTAATAGGTTAATATTGCACTGCCATATTTATATAAAGAGAGAAACGTAAAAATATAATTTTTGAAGGATCAAAGTTTGAAATATGTGTTTTACATCATAAGTGGGTCATCTTGGGCATTGATTTGGTTCAGAACTCAGCAAAGTAATGTCTATGATTTTTTTATTCACTCTTTTTACTACTGAACACTTCTTAAAACACAAGATAAATACAGAGAATCATTTTATTTACATTTTTACTGAGATTTCCCTATTTTTAAAAAGAAGGAGGAGGTAGAAATCACCACGTGGTCAATAGTTAATTTATTTGTCACCTTATGATCCTCCTGACAATCTTATAAGAGATCAGAAGAACAGACCATACCCCTAGTCTAATACTATTGGATGAATAAATCAGGCAACATTTTGATACATAATAAAGCATCTCTTTACCTGATAGGCTTAAGAAAAATGAAAAGCAAAATAGATCATCTTCATAATATCTATACTGTTACATGTTATACGGGGAAAGGGGAGTATCTTTACTTATGTCTGCTCATGTCTTCTATAGGTCACAAATTTTTCTCAATGTAAGCATCTAGGATTTGGGACAAAGGAAAGCAATTTTTGTAATCATAACAACAATAATCATATATACGGATCTATCTATCTATCTGCCTATTATCTATAGTGAGTTATGCTAATATGTGAGCCATATATTACATAGTAAAGGGTATTTACACTTAGAAGTGATTATGGGCAAAGATGAATTAGAAATAAGAATTGCGCCAATAATTTACAATAGTATTTTTACCAACAGTAGCTGGCAAATTATAGGGGAAAGTATTCTAGTTAAGAGATATTTGCTTATTTTTTTAAATATTACATGAGCAGCTGACTAGTTAATGGTTATCACTAATATTTGTAAAAAATGTTTACATATTATGTATTTTATCCCAGTGTTTACAAAAGCATGAGAGATGCAACAAAGAGAGCCACTGCAGACAACAGGATCAAAGGCAAATGTGGCTTGGCCACAACAGTAGGGCACATGCAACACACGTAGGAAACACTCCTGAAGTACCAGATTCGGGTCAAAAAGGGACATTGCACTGCAGGGTACTATGGGACCTCTTCTTCAAAAGTTCACTACTTTCAATGGGAGACACAGTGGACTTTCCTAACACATAGAAACAGACACAGGCAGTTAGACAAAATGAGGAGACAGAGGAATGTGTCCCAAATGAAAGAACAGGACAAAATCCCAGCAAGAGAGCTAAATGAAACAGAAATAAGTAATATGCCTGCACAGATTTTAAACCAATGGTCATAAAGATACTCACTGGATATGAGAAAAGAGTAGAGGATCTCAATGAGACCCCAACAAAGAGATGGGAAACATACAAAAGAATCCATCAGAGATGAAGAACTCAATAACTAATATTAACAATACACCACAGGGAATAAATAGTAGACAAAAGGAAGAAGAAGAATAGATCAGTAGCCAGGAAGACAGAATAAGGGAAAGCAATCAAGCTAAACAGGAGAAAGAAAAAAAGAATAATAAAAACTGAGAACAGATTAAGGGAATTTGCCGATACCATCAAACATAACATAATAGGGATCCCAGAAGGGGAAGAGAAAGTAAAGGATGCAGAAAGTTTATTTGAAGAAATAATAGCTGAAAATTTCCCAAATCTAGAAAAAGAAACAGAAATCTAGATCCAGGAGGCACAGAGAGCCCCTAATAAAATCAACCTAAGACACACAGTAATTAAAATGGCAAAAAGTAGTAATAGAGAGAGAATTTTAAAAGCAGTGATCAAAAAGAAAACAGTTACATACAAGGAAAACCCGATAAGGTCATCAGCTTATTTTTCAGCAGAAACTTTGCAAGCCAGCGGGAATGGCATGATATATTCAAAGGGCTGAAAAAAAAAAAAAAACTGCAACCAAGAATACTCTATCCAGCAAGATTATCATTCAGATTAGAAGGAGAGATAAAGAGGTTCCCAGACAAACAAAAGTTAAAGGAATTTATCACTCTAAACCAGTCTTACAAGAAATGTTGTAAGGGATTCTTTGAGTAGAAAGGAAAGACCATAAGCAGGAGTAAGAAAAGTAGGAAGCACAAAATCAATAAAATTATGTATATCTATAAAATCAGTTAAGGAATTCACAAAATAAAAATAATGTGAAGTATGACATTATTTGTCTAAAACATGGTGGGAAGGAAGAGTAAAAATTTAGTGCTTTTGGAGTGGATTCAAATTTGAGAAACCATGTATAGACTGCTATATGCATAAGATATTATATGGCCATAAATTAAAAACTAGTAATATATATGCAAAATATAAGAGAAAGGAATCCAAGTATATCACTAAAGAAAGCCAACAAACACCAAGAGAGGAGAGCAAGAGAAGAAAGGAACAGAGAAGGACTACAAAAACAACCATAAAACAAGGAACAAAATGGTGACAAGTACATGCATATCAATAATTACTTTGAATGTAAATGGACTAAATGCTCTAATCAAAAGATACAGAGTGATGGAATGGATAAAAAAAAACCCACAAGATCCATCTGTACATGCAGATTGAAAGTGAAGGGATGAAAGGTATTTATCATGCAAATGGAAGCGAAAAGAAAGCTGAGTAGCAATACTTAGACAAAATAGACTTTAAAACAAAGACCATAGCAAGAGACAAAGAAGGACAGTATATTATCATAAAGGGAACAATCCAGCAAGAAGATATAAAATTGTAAATATTTACGCACTCAACATAAAAGCACCCAAATGTATAAAACAGCTATTAACAAACATAAAATAAGTAATTGATAATAATATAATAATAGTAGGGGACTTTAACACCCCACTTACATCAATGAATAAACTATCCAAACAGAATATCGGCAAGGAAAAAGTGGCTTTGGGGGCACCTGGGTGACTCAGTCAGTTAAAAGCGTCTGACTTGGGCTCAGGTCATGATCTCGCAGTTCATGAGTTTGAGCCCCAGATCAGGCTCACTGCTGTCAGCCTGTCAGCACAGAGCCCACTTCAGATCCTCTCTGCCCCCTCTCTCAGCCATTTCCCCACTTGCACTCTCCCAAAAATAAATAATTTTTTAAGTGGTTTTGAATGACACACTGGAGCATTAGAGTAATGGATGTAATGGGTATATTCAGAACATTCCATCCTAAAACAGAATACACATTCTTTTCAATTTATGGAGAACATACACCATATGCCACAAAACAAGTCTCAGCAACTTCAAAAAGTCTGAAGTCCCACCAGCAGTCCCACAATGCTATGAAACTAGAAATCAACCACAAGAAAAAAAAAAAAAAAAACTCATGGAAGTTAAATAACACGCTACTAAACAATGAATGGGACAACCAAGAAATCAAAGAGGAAGTCAAACAATACATGGAGACAAATGAAAATAAAAACACACTGGTCCAAAATCTGGGATGCAGCAAAAGCTGTTCTAAAAGGGAAGTTTATTGCAATATAGGCCTACTTCAAGAAGCAAGAAGAATTGCAAATAAACAACCTAACCTTACACATAAAGGAGCTAGAAAAAAAAAAGAACAAACAAAACCCCAAACCAGTAGAAGGAAGGGAACAATAAAAATTAAAGCCTAAATAAATGAAACAAAAACTTTAAAAAAGCAATAGAACAAATCAATGAAACCATGAGCTGGCTTTGAAAAGATCAACAAGTTGATAAACCTTTAGCCGGAGCCTCACACACACACACACACACACACACACACACACACACACACAAAAGAGAGAGAGAGAGAAAGAGAGGGAGGGGGGGATTCAAACAAACAAAATCAGAAATGTAAGAGGAGTAAAAACCAATACCACGGAAATACAAAGGGTTACAAGAGGACATTATGAAAAATTATATGCCAACAAATTGGACAATCTAGAAGAAATGGATGAATTTCTAGAAACATATAATCCCCCAAAACTTAATCAGAAAGAAATAGATAATTTGAACAGACCAATATTGAGCAATGAAATTAAATCAGTAATCAAAAAACTTCCAACAAACATAAGTCCAGGACCAGAGAGTTTCACAGGTGAATTCTACCAAACATTTAAAGAAGAGTTAATCCCTATTCTTCTCAAACTATTCTTTAAAAAAAATAGAAGAGGAAGAAAGCTTCCATATTCATTCTCTGAGGCCAACATTACCCTCATACCAAAACCAGATAAAGACACTACAAAAAAAAAGAACTGCAGGCCAATATCTCTGATGAACATACATGTAAATATCTTCAATAAAACATTAGCAAGCATATCCAACAATACATTTTAAAATCATACACCATGACCAAGTGAAATTTATTCCTAGGATGGAAGGATTGTTCAATATTCACAAATCAATCAATGTCATACATCATATCAAGAAGAGAAAGAATAAAAACATATGATGATTTCAATAGATGTAGAAAAAGCATTTGACAAAGTACAACATTCATTCATGATAAACACCTTTAACGAATTAGGTTTAGAGGTAACACACTTCAACCTGATAAAAGCCATATATGAAAAGCCCACAGTTAATGTCATACTCAAGGTGAAAAGCTGAAAACTTTTCCCCTAAGATCAGAGAAAAGACAATGATGTCCCCTCTCACCACTTTTATTCGACATAGTACTGAAATTCCTAATCACAACAATCAGACAAGTAAAGGAAATAAAAGGCACCCAAATTGATAAGAAAGAAGTAAAACTTTCACTATTTGCAGATGACATGAAACTATATATAGAAAACACAAAAGACTCCACCAAAAAAATACTAGAACTGATAAATGAATTCAGCAAAGTCACAGGATACAAAATTAATATACAGAAATCTGTTTCATTTCTGTACACTAATAATGAAATAGCGGAAAGAGACATTTAGAAAACAATCCCATTTATACCAAAAATAATAAAATACCTAAGAATAAACTTAATGAAAGAGGTGAAAGTCCTGTATTTTGAAAACTATAAAACACTGATGAAAGAAATTGAAGATGACACAAAAAATGTAAAGAAATTCTATGCTCATGGACTGGGAGAACTAACATTGTCAAAATGTCCATAGTAGCCAAAGCAATCTACACAATTAACACAATCCCTATCAAAACACCAAGAGCATTTTCACAGAACTAGAACAAAGAATCCTAAAATTAGGTTGGAACCACAAAAGACCCTGAATAGCCAAAGTAGTCTTAAAAAAGAGGAACAAAACTGAATATATCACAATCCCAGATTTCACAACAAAGCTAGAGTAATCAAAACGATATGGTCTGGCACAAAAAAAGACACATAGATCAATGGAGCAGAATAAAGAGCCCAGAAAAAACTCACAATTATATGATCAATTAATCTACAACAAAGGAGGCAAGAATCTGCAATGGGAAAAAGTCTCAATAGATGGTATTGGGAAAACTAGACAGCTACATGCAAAAGAATGAAACTGGACCATTTCCTTACACAATACACAAAAATAAATTCAAGTGGATTAAGGACCTAATGTGAGGTCTGAAACCATAAAAATCCTGGAAGTGAGCACAAGCAATAATTTCTCTGACAATGGCTGTAGCAACATTTTTCTAGATATGTCTCCTAAGGCAAGAAAAACAAAAGCCAAAATAAACTTTTGGGACTACATCAAAATTAAAATCCTCTGCCTACCAAAGGAAACCATCAAGAAAACTAAAAGACTACCTACTGAATGGGAGAAGATACATGCAAATGATATATCCAATAAGAAGCTAGTATCCAAAATACATAAAGAAGTTATATAACTCAACACCCAAAAAACAAACAATCTAATTCAAAATGGGCAGAAGACATGAACAGACATTTCTACAAAGAAGACATACAAATGGCCAACAGACACACGAAAATGTGTTCAACATCACTCATCATCAGGGAAATACAAATCAAAACCACAATGAGACATCACATCACCTCACACCTCACACCTCACAGAATGGCTAAAATCAAAAAACAACAAGTGTTGATGAAGATGTGGAGAAAAAGAAACCCTGTGCAGTGTTGGTGGGGATGTAAACTGGTGCAGCCACTGTGGAAAACAGTATGGAGATTCCTCAAAAAGTTAAAAATAGAATTACCATATGATCCAGTTAATTCCATTATTGGGTATTTACCCAAAGAATATGAAAACACTAATTTGAAAAGATACATGCACCCCTATATTTATTGCAGCACTATTACAATATGTATATATTGTAATATATATGTACAATATGTATACATATATAATATATATATATATATATATGCAGCATTATTTACAATAGCCAAATTATGGAAGCAACCCAAGTGTCCATCAATAGATTAATGGATGGAGATACACACATACATATACATACCCGTAATGGAATATTACTTGGCCATAAAAAAGAAACTATTGCCATTTGCAATAACATGGATAGATCTAGACAGCATAATGCTAAGTGAACTAAGTCAGAGAAAGACAAAGGCAAATATCACATAATTTCACTCATGTGGAATTTAAGGAACAAAATAAATACACAAAATAAAAAAGAGACAAACCAAAAAAATAGACTCTCAACCATAGAGAACAAACTGGTGGTTGTCAGAGAGTAAGTGGATGGGTTGCCAGAAAGGAGGTAGGTGGGAAGATGGGTGAAATAGGCAAAAGGGAGTAAGGAGTACACTTATCACGATGAGCACTGGCTGTTGTATGGAAATGCTAATCACTATATTGTACACCTGAAGCTAATATAACACTGTATGTTAATTACACTGGAATTTTAAAAATTAAAAAAATAATAATAAAATAAAAGCATGAGAAACACTCTTCGACAAAGCAGTTCTGTGATGAAGTAAGTTTAGGAAATACTACATCTTTCTTGGAAACTGACAGTGTCTTTAACATATCAAAGGCTCTGAGAAGGCCGATGGTAAATATTTAATCTAATCGAGAACTGTCTAACATGGAATTTCTCAAATGTATTTGACCACAAAACCCTTTTCGTATGTGTACCATCTACTAATATCTCATGGAACTAGTGTTCCTGGGACTATACTAGAGAAACTTTATCGTCAGTTTCCAATAATGAAATTAGCCATGGATAGGGGCGCCTGGGTGGCGCAGTCGGTTAAGCGGCCGACTTCAGCCAGGTCACGATCTCGCGGTCCGTGAGTTCGAGCCCCGCGTCAGGCTCTGGGCTGATGGCTCAGAGCCTGGAGCCTGTTTCCGATTCTGTGTCTCCCTCTCTCTCTGCCCCTCCCCTGTTCATGCTCTGTCTCTCTCTGTCCCAAAAATAAATAAAAACGTTGAAAAAAAAAATTAAAAAAAAAAAAAAAGAAATTAGCCATGGAGAAGCTGAACAACCTGTCCAAGATTTCACAGCAAGAAGAGGCAACACTAGAATAAGTGTCCAGTCTTCTTACCCACATCCACAGTCTTCCCCTGACAATTTGTCCCTCACTCGCTTTATGATTAATAAAAAAGAAGCCTGGCAGAGAAGAAATGTACCAATTCGCATTTAAAATACGTTCTCCTTGTCTTGTAATCTTGTTTTGTGATTTCTCAGTTAAAAATGAGTCTGCTCTTGCCAATAGTCTTGTCAATTATTAATGAAAAAATGAGGGACTTGTAGTAGAAAAATAAATGCCTTGTGGAAACTGAAAAAGAAATGAGGGAGTACTTTATTCTGAACAAGATTAGGTTTTCTTTCCTTCAAAAAAAAAAAAAAACATTGAATGGTGAGCTTTCATTCAAATAAATTACAATTATACTTTATTCTCCAAAAACCGATTCTTGAAAGTATACAATGGAAAGAACCATAAGAACAATCACTATGCAGATCTTTTTCACGTATTGCTTTCTAAATGGCTCAAATAGCATTAACATTGTATTTCTTGTGTTAAAAAAAGAAAAAAATAACTTTAGATACTAAGAACACTCTTACTGAGTTCCTGTGATATGCCAAGTACTTCATGTACATTATTTCATTTAATTCTCAGTGGCACCCTGCAAGGTATATGCTCATATTCCCATCTGAAAGATAGGAAAATAAATGTTCAGGAAGTTAGCACAGAGATTAGGAGCTCAGAACTCCGGAACCCATGTGCCTCAGTTTAAATCCTCCCTGTCCCATATATGTTACCTCAGCAAGGCCCTGGGCTTCTCTGTGCCTCAGTGTCTTTATCAGTTAAATGGGAGCAATAATCCTCAAAGTTGTCATGATTAAATAAGCCTCAGAAAAAGTATGTTATTCCTGTTTCTAAGTAAGTTTCACAAGCTCATCAAGTGGAGGCTTGTTTTCTCTCATGAACCGGGTCCCCCACCCTCTGAATTTATTATCCTGTAAATACTTTGAGTCTCAATTCCAAAGCAGTAATGTGAGTAGTACTGAATATAGTGCATCTAGGTCACAGAATGAGCACTCACATTTGGCATTCCATGCCCATCACTTTTTCTTTTCTTTTCTTTTTTAAAAAAAAAAATTTTAACTTAACTTTTTTTAACTTGTGAGAGGAGAGAGAACATGAGTTGGGGGGAGAGAATCTTAAGCAGCTCCATGTTCAGCACAGAGCCCAATGTGGGGCTTGATCCCAAAACACTGGGATCATGCATGGCCTGAGCCAAAATCAAGAGTCGGACACTGAACCGACTGAGCCAGCCAGGCGCCCCTCCGTGCCCATCACTTTTATACACCACAGGAAACCATGGAGCCCAGAGTCCTGGTGCTGAAATGGAGGCTGGATGCCATAGGGCATAACCCCTGAGACAATGGACAAGCAAGGTCCCAAAAGCACTGGCTTCCTGACTGCTGCAGATCCTTCCATGTTCGGTGAAGATGTGAATCAACAGAGCACACACCGGAAAACGTGGCCAATCCAAAAATAACAACAACAAAAATCTAGCAAGAAATGATAGAGAAGCTTGCATTTAACACGCTCAACTTTAATTTTCTCAAGTTTGTGAAGGTGGTGAGGAAGACACATCAGAAAAGCATTCAGACAGCTGACTGTGACCACGAGGAAAATTCACTTCAGCTGAGCAAATATTTATTGAGAGTCTATTTGCTCAGGCCCTGGAGGATGCAAAGGAGTGTAGGACTGGAATGTTAAGCAGTTTATAATTGGGCTTCCTATTAAATATGGCAGGTTGAACACCTGTGTTCCGTCCCTGAATCCCTCTAAAAATGACTGTAAAAGAATTTTTCAAAAAGAAAAAGTTTAAACTCACCCCCCTCAGCTTACCCTCATCCTCACTCTCAGCTAATGACCTCACCTTGTGTTCCATGAAAACCCTGAAGCAATCAGAAAAAAACTCCCCCGGCCCCATCACATCTACCCCTCCAGCTGCCGCAATCTCTGCACGCATGCATTTTTCCATCCTGTGGATGGAACATGAGCTGAGCATGGGCACCTAAGGCCACATTCCAGTCATAAAGCTCCCCATGCTGTCAGCTAGTTCAGGGAACCACTCCAAAGTTCTCCCTGTCCTGCATCACCCTCTCTGGGACCATCCTGCCAGCATACAAACCAGCTGGAATTCTCCTTCCTCCTTCAGCTCCCTCCATATTTCTCCATACAACAAGCCTGCAAAGCCATCTTACATACTATCTTATTCTAATTCTTCTCCCTTTTTAGGTCCACCCAATCAGTCAAGTTTTCCACCCCACAATGACTACCAATGACATCCACATCACTTATTCGAACAATCCTTTCCTTACTTGGCACAATCCAGCACTCCCTCCGACTTAACACACTTCTCTCCCTTCGCTTCTCTAACAAACACACTCTTCTGACTGCCCCGCCTAACTGATCACATCCCTCTCGGTAACCCTCTGTTCTCTCTTCCTGTTCCAGGGGAAACTTGGAGGCCACATGTTGAAGATGGTGGCATCAAGAGCTGGAAGGAACTTGAGTTCCGTGAAGGTGTGGAGAACAACTCTTTACTTCCCTGATGACCTACACTGGGAAAGAAATAAATCTTAATTGTGTCAAGCTAGCATGATGGGGAGGTTGTCTATTACAGAAGCTAGTATTATGTGGCCTGAATAATATTCTCAACCACTGTAATGAGAAGGCAATGAAAAAGATGATAAATCAAGAAACCGACATTGAAGAAATTACTTAGATATATGGATGCACACAGCAAAAAAAACCCCAAAAAACAGGTAAAAGTGGTACATCTGAGGACTGGAACTAGGGTGGGGTGGGACAGGTGACTGTTGGATTTCATTATAAGCCTAAGAGTAATACCTAAATTTTAACTATATGTATGTATAATTTAAATAAAAATATAAATTATTGATTTAAAAGAGGTTTACAAGTTTCTAGGAGTAGATATGAACATAGACAATTATAGAATACATACTATAAATACCCAAAGTAAAGCATGACATGTTATGAGTAAACCACAGAAAAAGTTCTTAAAATGAATCAAACACACGTGAATGCAATAAAAGTTGTGTTCAATTCAGTTAGGTTGTTTTGTTGTAGATTTGGGGTATGGCTTCACAGAGGTAAAAAACTTGGCAGTGTTTTCTTTCTTTTTTCTTCCTTTTTTTTTTTTTCTTTTTGGTGGTAGGGGTGGTGTAAGAGGAAGATATTTTAAACAGTAAGTGGAAGAAGGCTGAAAATCAGGACTTTGCTACTACACACTTCCCTTTGTGCAAATTTTTTTAAAGTGCCCCTTCCTCATGATACTTTCATCTGTTGGAAAATTGCCTCTAACATACTTATGTTGTCAGAATGAGACACTTTACTGACATCTGGTGGATAAGCATCATAATAAATACTCAAGTTCAAATACCCATACCTGCAAAGTGATTTGCCCTCCTTACATGTGTAACTTGTTCCATGCACAAACTGTACGGCTCATTCCTTGAGTGTTGTTGTTCCTAAAATATCTGTCGACTGCCCCGGGCCTTGTAGACCCTGGCCCCTCAAAAGATTCAATTGCTAGCTCCCCTCTTTCCCCTTCTCCAATCCCTCCTCTCCTTACTCTCTGGCCTCCTGGTGAAGAGTGCCTCTCCCCTCCAAACTACCACCTTCTTCTTTGGTTTCAGCAAACAAGACCTTTAAAGCTTCACGTTCTATCCAGAGCTCTATCCGAAACTAAGATGTAAATCCAGAGTCTGTTGTTAATAAAACAAGTTCTTTTCTACCCCAATATACACGCAGGCCACAATTCAGTAGATGTTTTAGTTTAAGGCCCATGTACCAGGTGAATGAAGTCAGGGCAGGGGGTGGGTTGGGGGAGGGGGTTACTCCCAGCAGAATCTTTCCCTGAGGCTCCCCACCTCCACCACAAGGACCAGGAACACCACTTTCTTGGAAGGGAGTATCTACCACGCCCACTCCAGTCATCTTCCAGGGCTCAACTCAACCAGTGGCCAGGAAGGCAAGAGTGTGCTTTCTTGACTTCTCTTAGGAATCCAAGTTGGTTTTGCTGATGCTTGCATATAGCTTCTGCCTGATTCAGCTCAGTTGATTAAAAGGAAAGCCTTCCTCATTTTCCTCTGCTTTCTCCTGGTTTACTCAAGGGATTGGCTGATACACACCTGCAGAAAAAACATACTTCATCCTTTCCGGGCCTAACTTCCCTCGTTCTCTGTGAGGAATTGAATGAAGCCGACTATGATCTGATAATGTAGAGTGGCCCGGTCCCTTTTACCCACGTGCATGGTTCATGCCACCAATTCTCTATATTACTTCCTAAAACCCATAATCCCAAATTGGATTAAAAGATTTATTGTCAGTGAATCCCTTTCTTGCCTTCCATCTCCCCTAACACTAGTAAAGGGAAATGAGGTGCCTTCAAGCAGGCAACCCGATCTCAGTGACTAGCTTCTGAATCATTTTTGTTCTTTTTTTTAAATAGATTTTTTTTTTAATGTTTACTTATTTTTTGAGACAGAGACAGAGCACGAGCAGGGGAAGGGCAGAGAGAAAGGGAGAGAGAGAATTCCAGGCAGGCTCTGTGCCATCAGTGTGGAGCCCAATGCGGGGCTCGAACTCATGAACTGTGAGATCGTGACCTCAGCTGAAGTCGGACACTTAACTGACTGAGCCACCCAGGGGACCCTGAATCATTTTGGTTCTTAAACATGCTGAACTCTAGGAAACATTGTTTCTAAATCAGGTGCAGTATAAATTCAAACATTTTTGACCGATTTCAAGCATAATCTGAGGGTAAGTCCTAGATAAATTTTAAGAAATTGGGTTAATTTCGTTTAGAAAGAAAAAACAAGTGAAAGAAGCCAGGGAAGGTATGAATAGCTTCAGATATAAAAAGAGTTATTTTGGGGGGGGTGCCTGGGTGGTTCAGTCGGTTAAGCACCTGACTTCAGCTCAGGTCATGATCTATCTCATGGTTCATGGGTTCGAGCCCCCCATCGGGCTCTGTGCTGACAGCTCAGAGCCTGGAGCCTGCTTCGGATTCTGTGTCTCCCTCTTTCTGCCCCTCTGCCACTCACACCCTGTCTCTCTCTGTCTCTCAAAAATAAATAAAATGTTAGAAAAAAATTTAAGAAGAGTAATTTTTTTATGTTTATTTTTGAGAGAGAGAGAGAGAGAGCAAGTGGCAGAGGGCAGAGAGGGAGGGAGACACAGAATCAGAAGCAGGCTCCAGGCTCTGAGCTGTCATCACAGAGCCCGATGGGGGGCACAAACCCATGGATTGCCGGATCATGACCTGAGCCGAAGTCGGATGCTTAACCAACTGAGCCACCTAGACTCCCCTGCAAAGAGGTATTATAGGAATCTTACCATTCATTTTTATTTATGTCCAATAAGATTAGCTTAAGTGGCAATTCTATGGCATTCAGTTAGAGAAAGATTTTAAACGTGTGGGTGAGCAATGTTTGGAAGACCCTCCTCACCCACACTGGAGAGCTTTTTGCTTTGAGGTACACCCACTGGAGGCAGGGGGATGAAGAGATGGCGTCCTGAGCTCCCTGGAGCCGTAAGTCTACACCGCTCATTCAACAAGCAGTAAGTGGGTGTCTCTATTTGCGAGACATTGACGAGACAAGGAGGACAGAGTAAATCCACTAAAATCCTTGCCTTAAGCAGCTCACGATCTGCCAGTGGAATCCAGCTTGCACGATTTTGAAACAGCTCAGCTTGTCCAACAGGTAAAAGGAAGTCACTCCCTGGAACTAAATTCCCGCCGATCTGAGCATCTCTCAGACCCAGCTGCCAGTGTAAATGCAGCTGTATTTCAGCCCAAATCACTGAACACCAGGAATCCGTGCCCTCCCTGAGAAGACCCTTTGGCTCTCGGTGAGCCAGCCAGCACGGGAGGAAAGAGGGTTTTGTATGTGTCCCAGAAGTACCTTTAGTTGTATTATACATTGAGGATGATTTAGGAGTAGCGGAGGGAAGAATTCTGACCCCAAATTGGAAAATTCAGCGCTGATCTGGATTTTCTGCAGCTTGACTATCCAGGCTTACAAGGTTTGCAAGAAATCAGAGCAAGCCTAAAATCAAGACTGCACACACTGAAATCCGGACTACCCTTCTTAATCCTCTTACAATTAGGTCATCATTATCATGCTTAATTCATGATAATTTTTCATAGGTCCTATTACCAGTTAGGATTCTGGCAGGAAAGACATGACACATTCAAATGAGCATACTTTAAGAAATATTAAACAAAAGAACAATTTTCAGGCACAGAGGGAAACCACAAGGAAGAGTGCAGTCCCTGGACTAATGGAACTGGTGCTAGACATCTGAGACTCAGGATGGGAGGGTGGGAGTGGTCACCCACAAGAAGGTGTAGGTGGTAGAGAGGACGCTATTCGAAGAGGAGCTGTGACCTTTTGTGAAAGGGCACGGGCATCCAAGCCCAGCCCACAGGAAGCAGAGATCCGAGAGAACAAAGACCCCCACCTGTCCACCCTCCTTCCTTCCAGTCCTCCCCAGGTGGGAGATGGAGGGCAAGGAAGCCCATTGGTTCCATCAGGATTGTCAACAAAATGCAGAGAGCAGGACAGAGTAGAGGCGGACGGGCAAAGAAAACATCTAGCCCAGACTGCAAGGTCTGAAACTGATATCCAGCTCCCTAGAGTTCCCCAAACAACCTTAAAATTAATTCAGTCCACCCCCGGTGATTAGAAAACAGATGTAGCAAATCCTCAGTCCAAACTGGACCATTCTTCTGACCTGCCCTCCTACCCACCATGCCCTGTTTCTAGCCATGTATCATCAGATGCTGATGGACATCCTTAATAGGTCACCTGAACGTGTTCATTAACTTCCTGGGGGAGACCCTTTCCTAATGCATGCATCTATGAAATCATCATGTGGTACACTTTGAATGCCTAACAATTTATGTCTCGATAAAGCTGAAAGAAATAATAAAATAAAAATTTTTTAAAGTACAAAAATAATAATAAGGCACCTGAAAAGATAAAGATACTGGCAACAATTTAATAAATGTATTTAATATTTAGGATTCAGGGTCAGAAGCATGATGAAGGGGCACCGGTAAAAACCTAAAAAGCTTCCACTACTTTTTCTTCTCATTGTTCTATATAATCTATATTGTTCCATCTGTATCTACAGATACATATTCTAAAATAATAGAATGAGACTTTACATTCAAAATAACCAAAGCATTGACTTTTTCTGTCAACCAGATCCCACGGAAATAATATAAGAAATACTAATAATTAAAATAAATCCATAGCAATTCCCATAAGCCAGGGCAGTGCCACCAGAAGACCAGACAGTGACAACTTTAGAGGTAAAGCAGAAGGGAAACAGCAGATGCCACACTCCATGGACCTGAGGCGCTCATAAATGCAGAGTCAGCAGAGAGGAGCATCCAACAATGGTGAGGAAGGCTATTCAGAACCTCTGTATAAACCCAAGTCAGCAATAAGGGCCTGGAGAAGGAGCCATCAGGATGCAAAAATCTGATCGTGGGGCACCTGGGTGGCTCAATCAGTTGGGCGCCCGGCTTCAGCTCAGGTCATGATCTCACGGTTCGTGAGTTCAAGTCCCACATCAGGCTCTGTGCTGACAGCTCAGAGCCTGGAGCCTGCTTCTGATTCTGTGTCTCCCTCTCTCTCTGCCCCTCCCCGACTCATCTCTTTCTGTCTCTCAAAAATGAATAAACACGCTACCAAAAAAAAAAAAAAAATTAAAATCTGATCATTGGCTCTAGCTTTCTGAAAACACTCTTCTGGTGTGGCAGCGACCCGGGGTGGTGGGTGGGGCCACCAGAGCTGATGTTTATAAGGAACAGGGTTGGAGTCCAGAAAACAAGTTACCAGCATGCCTTCCTAGCCACACACCTGGCCAAAAGAAGGAGCTCACCATGAGGGCTGCGGCACTGGCACCCACACTGGGACACTCTGGAGGGACTCGAAGACTCCAGGCCCAAATCAGCGGATGCCAGAACTTTCCCTAAGCCCAGGGAGTCCAGGAGGGGAGCAGAGGGTGAATGTAAACCACTGTAACATTCCACTTTCTAGCTGGCTGGCAGGGGTGGAAACATAGTTTTTGTTTTATTATTTACACTTCTTGCGGGTGTAAATACCTCATCATTTTTAAAGAACTGTAATTTTAAAAGAATTGTTTAAAAGACTTGTAAAGAACTCTGGTGATTGAAAAAAACATTTACCTGGGCACGTCCCTCAGTTTCCTTTCAGCTGCCTTTTCTAACAACTTCAAATGATATTAATCTTCATATCTATTGTTTTTAAAAATACAACCTGTGGTATAATTGAGAAGGAAAACTGGTAAAAAGCAGATAAAAGGGGCCAGTCAAATGTTCCGGCCAATACTCCCCTGGCATGCTCTTGGCTTCTGTAGTCTTGTTTGCCCCTTGGATCAGCCAGCAACCCGGAACCAGAAGCTTGACTGTACTAGCCCCGCCCATCCCGGAAGCTCGTATGTATAAAAGATCCGGTAAAACCTGAGCGGGATGCTCATCCTTTGGAGGTGACTCCACTGGGCCGGCACCGGTGCAAAGTCAAGTCTTTTCTGATTCCCGGAGTGCGTGTGGCTTGTCTCCTCCTGGGTGTCGAGTATTTGCTGCAACATAATCCCACCCTTCTGAAATTGTTTCTATACGCATGTGTGGGCACACACCCATGTGGATGCGCAGAAATGTATCTTTTCATTCAGAAAATATTAACGCGGGTGTGTTGGGGATAGTTGGACCTAGTGTGATTGGCCATTTTCATTTTGTAGTTTTAAAACGTCACGTTAAATTTTTAAAGTTTTTTTTTTTTAAATGTTTGTTATTGAGAGACAGACAGACAGAGTGTGAGCAGGGGAGGGGCAGAGAGAGAGGGAGACACAGAATCGGAAGCAGGCTCCAGGCTCCGAGCTGTCAGCACAGAGCCCGAAGCGGGGCTCCAACTCACAAGCTGTGAGATGATGACCTAAGCCAGTCAGACACTTAACCAACTGAGCCACCCAGGAGCCCCGATCACGTTAATTTTTTATAATGAGCATATGTCATTTGTGGAGAACAACAATCATTAGACCAAGGAGCTGAAATCCTTGAGATCTGGACCACTTGCCCTTGAACATAATGCAGAGGGAAGGAACGTTCTCCCATTTTTTGAGGAATGACCAAGGCTGGTCAGGACACCAAACCTCTGCTAGTTCACTGAAAGAGGTATCACTTCAGTCAACACGGGAGTGCAGATATCTTTTTGTGATAATGATTTCGTTTCTTTCAGATAAATACCCCAAAGTGGAATTTCTGGATCATACAATTAAAAATACAGTTCTATTTTTAATTTCCTGGGGGAAACTCCATACCATTTCCTGTAGTGACTGCACCAATGTATAGTCTTACCAACTGTGCACAAGGACTGCCTTTTCTCCTTATCTTTGTCAAAACTTGCTACTTCTTATCTTTGCGATGATAGCTATTCCAAAAGGCGTGAGGTGCTCATTGTGGTTCTGATTTGCGTTTCCCTGATGACTAGTGATGTTGAGCATCTTTCCAGATAGCTGTTAGCGGCTATCTGTATGTCTCGTTTGGAAAAATGTGTATTCGGTCCTGTGTTCGGTCCCCATTTTAAAATCTGATTGTTTCTTTTCTACTGAATTGTAGGTCTTCTTTATATATTTAGATAATAACCCTTGTCAGATATGATTGATTTGCAAGTATTTTTTCCCATTCCTTAGGCTGCCTTTTCAACGTGTGGATCCTTTGCTGTGCTGACGTTTTGGTTGCAGGTTTGTTTTTTTTTTTTAGTTTTTTTTAGTTTTGGGGGGTTTTTGTGTGTTCGTTTGGTTTGTTTTTTTATGTAGTCCTGCTTGTTTTTGCCCGTGCTGCCTTTGCTTTTAGTGTCAGATCCTAAAAATCATTGCCAAGACTAATGTCAAAGGTTCTGGGGTTTCCAGTATTTAGTTCTCTGGTCTAATTAGATTAAAAGGCATTAGTAAGTCTGCTTCTAGTGGTAACGAGAGGACCCGTCTTTAGTTAGGCAATAAAACAAAACAAAGCACTGTTTGCAACACACTCTCTTCTTTAGCGCTGCTCTGTGTCAACTGTTGCGTCTCTTGAAAAGTTTGCTCCAGACGTAAGATTGGAAATTAGATATTACGTTACTCTTCCAATTAGCTGTGCCTGAAAACTAGAGGTTATACATTTTAAAACATATGACATGTTGTTATTTGATTTCTTAAAGCCTAATTTACCCTTTCTCTTTATAAAATACATTCTCTTTTATACATTTTATAATACATTAAGTTTTTGTTACTTTCCTCATTGGTTCATGCTCTTGATTAACCCTATTATTCTATGTCATTTGGTATCTATTCACACAGAGAGCTCCTATGGAAAATCACTCTATCCATAGCCCCTGTGGCCTAGTTTTAGAGCACTTGACCCTTTTACCCCCTAGCCTTGGCCTAGTGGATCAGAAAGAACCACATAATCCAAGGGCACCCAATCCATAAACTTGCCAGCATACCATAAGAGGAACTAGACTGAGCAGACTTTCTCTGTAATTCAAATTGGGAACATCAGAGATAGTGATAGTCACCTGCAAATTAGAGTCATGTGTAGGTAGAGCAAGCCTGTCCACAAATTTCATGGAATAAAGCAGGACACACAGAAAGCTACAGGGATCTTGGGAGCAGACTGGTGGCTCTTGAGACAGACTAACCCAATCCTGGGTGATGTTCAGTCTTTACCACTTTTCCAGTTCCAGAGCCTGTCCTTGTGTGCCATTCTCCTGAGTCATTTTCCTCAGATAATAGCCATCCAAGGCTTATCACAGATCACTATTTTCACTACTAATTAATAAACTTAAAAGACAAGCGACAAACAGAACTGTCACAAAAATGACAACGTGAAGATCGGGTGATCTGTAAATAGCTCTTAGAAATCAAGGAAAGATACGCCAACACCCCAGCAGAAATATGGGTGAAAGAGAACAGACACTTCAGAAACAAGTACAAATTGCTAACAGACATAAGAAAGTAATCACACTCAATAGTAAAAGGAAAAAACGAGTACACGATTTTTAATCTATCAAATAGCATCATTTAAAAATGTATGACAGAGAGAGGGAAGGTCCAGGGTTGGGGCAATCAGTGCAAAGTGTGCATGTGGGTAGAGAAGATTGCTCACTGAAGGAGTGGTGACGGAACGGAGGTGGTCGCCCAGAAGGACAGGCCCCTCAAGAGCAGATTATGCTGTAGAGGGACCAGGCTCATCTCTCCTGGTGTCCTGGGGCAGAGCCCTCGGGACACCATTTCCCCAGAGTCCTGTTTGGAGTGGTCCCTGATAGTCCCCATCCATCTGCACATTCTCACCTCCTCTCTATCCTGGTGATGAGGGAGCGTAAGGCAGGCGGAGGGCAAAATATAAGCTAGCACACACCGTGCCCCCAGGTGGGACATGTGTGATATCCTTCGGGCACTCCTGGCTGCCCAAGGACAAAGGAAAGGAAAGAAAACAAATGGTTAACCGGTAGAGATCACAGTCATACACAACAGGAGTCTTTATCGGTTTGCAAATATCGTAGAAAATTACAAGAGGCACTCTTATCAATAGCCTAATCTTCAGAAACCTGTAGACTCCGTTGCCTGGAGCCCCAGCATCACCCCTCTGTAGTGATGTGGGAAACAAAGGCAGAAGGAAATGGCAGACAGAATGAAATTTGCTTGTAACCTGCAACCCATTGACAAGTATAGGAGGCAGGCAGAGCAGAACGTTTCTCCAGAACTCCCTACTGTCTTAATGTTGATGCTTTGCTAGAGGGAAGAACAACCTTAGCTTGACAATAGCCAGGCCTCAGGTACCTTAGGAGTCCTCTTTAGCAAACCAAAGCCCCTCTGGAGGCCTCCCTCAGGCTTTCCCTCCCCACCTTCATAGTATATAACCAGCCACTCTTCACAACCCCAATGCAGCTCTTTCTGCCCACGGGCCCTGTCCCCGTGCTTTAATCAAATCACCTTTTTGTACCAAAGACGTCTTCAAGAATTCTTTCTTGGTCATTGGCTCTGGACCACCCCCTCATCACCCCAAAACTTCATCACTGGGACATGAAATCTTTTGAAAGTTTGAGGCAAAGTAGCTGTCCATACTTAAGAATCTTTTTGGGGCGCCGGGGTGGCGCAGTCGGTTAAGCGTCCGACTTCAGCCAGGTCACGATCTCGCGGTCCGTGAGTTCGAGCCCCGCGTCAGGCTCTGGGCTGATGGCTCAGAGCCTGGAGCCTGTTTCCGATTCTGTGTCTCCCTCTCTCTCTGCCCCTCCCCCGTTCATGCTCTGTCTCTCTCTGTCCCAAAAATAAATAAACGTTGAAAAAAAAAATTAAAAAAAAATTTTTTTTAAGAATCTTTTTGTTTGTTCATTTGTATTTTAGATGCCACACGGAAGGGAAATCATATGGTATTTGTCTTTGTCTGACTTATTTCACTTAGCATAATCCCCTCAGGTCCATCTGTTGTCACAAATGCATGATCTCATCCTTCTTTTGGCTGAGTAATATTCCATTGTATATATGTACCACATCTTATCCATTTGGCTGACAGCGGGAAGGTGGGGGGGGATGGGTGAAATAGATAAAGATTAAGAGGTACAAATTTCTAGTTATAAAATAAATAAGTCACCAGATGAAAAGCGCAGCGTCAGGAATATAGTCCACAATACTGTAATAATGTCGTTTGGTAGCAAATGGTGACTACACTTGCCGTGGTACACCCTGAGTCATGTGTAGAATTGTTGAATCAATATGTTGTACATCTGAAACTAATATAACATTGCATGTTAACAATACTTGTAAACAGACAAACAAACAGATGAATGAATAAATAAAGCAAAGTTGCTATAAGCCTCCTATGAACAAACGAATGCAGGACATCAGTAGATTATGGACCTCACCAGTCAATCGTCAACTTACTCTATCCTTCCTGGTCTGATTCTCTTTCTCAAATGGTGGAGACACCTTTCGTTTCAAGTTGTTTTGTAATAACATTAAGCAAGTGACTGTTAGGGGATTGGTTGGAAAAATCCATCAAATGCCCCGAGTGTTGCTAGCTCTCCGAACTCACGAGCTTTGTAGATGTTTTTGAGACACAAAGCTTTCTCCCATTTTGGGGGTAGACACATCGGATACATCCAGCATTGGAAATTCAGAATTTACGGTTTCACCGGAGAGGAAAAAAGGAAAAAGGAAAAAGAAAAAATTACCCGCAAAGACATTGCCTCTGGGGAAGATCTGGTAAATATTTAAGACTCTAATCTCAGCACAAGTTGACATCCTCTCCCCTAATCCCACCCTGTGGGGCCTTGTCAGCTAATTCATCACCCTTCCAACCGTGAAAAGAACATTCTTTCTCGCAGAAGAGCTCCCAAGAACCTCCAAGGCAGGGAGGAAAAAAACATCTCCACAACAATAGTTTCAGGGGAAATTTACGGAAGGAAAATCTGCTCAGAGGAAGAGGGGCAATGGAGCTGCTCTTCAGCAAATCTGTAAGAATTTGGAAGAATACTGGGAGGAGGAAAATTTGAAGTGGTCCCCCAGGCTGCAAACAAGGAAATGGAAACTGAGCAGGCAAGGAACGAGGCTGGAAACTCCCCTGTGAAGTTACTTGGAGGGGGGTGAGCATCACAAAGAGTGGAAGATCGGAACACATTTCTTGAAGCAAGTGCTTGAGACACCCAAGTGAGTCATCCAAGTGGCGGAGCTTTGTGAGGAGGGAGAACTCAGATTCTGAGAATGCGTCAAGGTGGTTCATCCAGAGCCTTGCTCACACCAGCTGGAAGGTATCTTCACAACAGGGTACGCTGAGATCTGAAACAGGAGGGCACAATGGTTTAAAGCAGCTTTATGATGCTAACAACTTCAACATAAAGGTAATTTACGCTTAGCTGTGGGGAAGCCACGCTGTGCCTCACTGCGGGCCTCCTGCAGCTATCAATGCCCATGGCCACAGCCAGCAGTGTGACATCGGGGCATAGGTGCATAAGGACACATTCTCATGTGGAACCTATCCTTTATGGCAAGCTCAGAAGAGAAGTTTTTGAATGAATAAAAAAAAGGGGGAGCTACATTTTGAAGAGCCACTTTGGGATTGTATAAGCGACAGTGCTGAAAGCATTTCCAAACAACTTCTAACAGTGGATCTTGCTCCCAGAATCACATCTGAGGAACTGTTGGATAACCAGTGGTTAGCAGGCAATCCGCTTTCTTTGGCAAGATGGGCCAAGGGGCTAGAAATGACTGAAGAATGGAAAATCAGCCCAGGGACTGATGAGGAAAACAGTAGACCAGTCCTTCCATTTAAGGACCGTTGAAAGTTACCAACCCAGGAGACGTGTCCCTGGTTCATAAGACTGCAATTGAAGTAGAGGAAAACCAGCCCTCTACTTGTGAAAATGGTCTCCTATGACCCGGAGGAAGGCCCAAATGGACAGTGCGGACGTGTTCTCTCCAGGCTCCATATCTAGGAAACTCCTTTCCAGCTGGTTTGAGGAAGCAATAGAGAAACCCTCTGTGACTTCGAGCCAAGGAAGAGCAAACAAAGGCAATACGTTTGATGCCCTGCGGAGAACCGAAAAGAAAGGTTACCGTTTCCTCCCCTGCTAACCAGCTGCTCTTTCTGGTGCTAAAATGGGAGGGCAGGAGGGGGAAAGGAGAGACCGTGCCAAACCCGTTAGTGCTGCTGACCCCCATATCTGCTTGCATCCGTAGAAAACTAAAGCTAGTCATCTCCAAAGCAGGGTGACCTGCACAGGGGGCGCTGAAGGATAGACACCACCTGGCTTGATGGCGGACTGCAATGGGAATCCAGTGAAGCCAGATCCACATTTGTCTAGATAGACACCTTCAAGGCAGCAAAGCCAGGTGGGGAGGCTTCAGAAAGCACCTGCTCAGTTTTACTTAGATTTATTTTACATGGAGTCACAATGATCTGTAGGTGAATCCGAGAGGCCAGAGATGGTCTTGGAGGTCACAGAGGAGGTGCACTTCACATTCCAGGACTTTGTTAGAAAATTGCCAGTACCCTTGCTGCAGTCATTATACAGGCAAGTGCTTTGCCACTTACATGTGTTCTCATGGTTTGGGGTTGCCAGAGATTGCTCGAGGCGCCATATTTCAAATTTAGAAGACTAGGAGAATTTACAACCGCTTGATATTAACCTGCCGCTAAATTAAACAGTATGGTGATTAAATCAATCAAAACTACACGGTATCTATATGACCCCCACCACCACCACCACCACCAAAAGGAATGCTGCAACGGTGTGGTGAGACTCACCACTGGTCATAACGCAACGCAGAGCAAATTTTCTGAAAAGTAATGGAATATGCAGCAAAACCCTTAAAAGCATGCGTATTCTTTGTACAATCTCCCTCGACCTCAGGTTTCTCACTGTAAGGTGAGGACAATGACGCCCCCTCCTCGGATTGCTGGGCCAGCTGAAATTCTGTGTTCAGATCAAGCGAAAGGGACAGCTGTTCAATAAACGCCACTTCATTTCTCCCTTCCCTCTGTTAAAACCCCATCTTGTTCACCACCCGTGTCCCTTTGCTGAGGTCCCACACGTGCATAGCAAACCAGTGGATACATGATTAACTGTGTTAGCACGTAAGACCTGGTGCCATGTGGCATAAGTTTTGAGATGGCTTTTCTTTATTTATTTTTAATTTAATTTATTTTTTTAATTTACATCCAAATTAGCATACAGTGTAACAATGATTTCAGGAGTAGATTCCTTAGTGCCCCTTCCCCATTTAGCCCATCCCCCCCCCCCCACAATCCCTCCAGTAACCCTCAGTTTGTTCTCCATATTTATGAGTCTCTTCTGTTTTGTCCCCCTCCCTGTTTTTATATTATTTTGGCTTCCCTTCCCTTATGTTCATCTGTTTTGTATCTTAAAGTCCTCATGTGAGTGAAGTTACATGATATTTGTCTTTTTCTGACTAACTTTGCTTAGCATAATATACTCTAGTTCCATCCATGTAGTTGCAAATGGCAAGATTTCATTCTTTTTGATTGCCGAGAAATACTCCATTGTATATATACACCACATTGAGATGGCTTTTTTTTTTTTTAACATTTATTCATTTTTGAGAGGCAGAGAGAGACAGAGCGTGATCAGGAGAGGGGCAGAGAGAGAGGGAGACACAGAATCCAAAGTAGGCTCCAGGCTCCGAGCTGTCAGCACAGAGTCCGAGGCAGGGTTCAAACTCATGAACTGCAAGATCATGACCTAAACGGTAGTCAGATGCTTAACCAACTGAGCCACTCAGGCGCCCTGAGATGGCTTTTGAATAGGGAAGATGACCAGTGTAAGTCTGAGGCCAAGAAGTCAGTTGCAACCAGCTGATGAAACATGAAATTAGTGATGCCCACCCCCCCCATGTTAGCTTTAAGTTCTGAACAAATAAACCAAGGGGAAGAGAAAACACACGGTGAACATTTTTTACATACCCGGTACTGTCCCATATATTACCTTATTTAATCTACCACAACAACCTGAAATAAAGCATTCACTCCACTGCACAGACGAGGAATCTGCAGCTCAGAGCAAAGAGGTGGCTCCCACATAGTGGTCAGAGGCATATCCAGAATTTGAACCTAGGCCTTCTGACTCTTGAGACCCATCCAGGGTGTTTCCTCCCCCATGCCACCTCAGTGATGCTCCTGATTCCATCTGACTCCACTGACCCTACATGCTGTGCCGTGGTGTTGCAGAGAGTGCAGTGGCCTGTCTTCTTCCATCTTTCATCAGATACTAATTGAGCATCTTCTATGTGGGCGCCATGATAGTTACTGGGAATGCAGAGGTCAATAAGCCAAAGCCCCTATTCAGCACATGGACTTATATTTCTGTTGGGGAATCGGCTTGTGGGGAACTGGGAATGGGGTGAGGGAGGCACTTGGGATGACACAGCTACAGGATCCAATGGGGACACGTGTGAAATGAGATCCAGAAGATTTGACCCTGTAAAGCTCTGTAAAGGTGGAGAGGTCCAGGCAGAAAAGTAGAAACTGCAAACGCACTGGGGTGGGTGGCCGGTGAACAAGGAGAGGATCAAGAGGATGCTGGTGTAGCTGGAGTACAGGAAGGAGGAGAGTGATGTGAGAGAGGGCAGGAGGTGAGCAAAGTCTCATCAGCCACAGCCTTGTGGGCCACAGTTGGATCATGCTCTAACACATGGGGGGAAGCCACTAAAGGGTTTGGGGCAGGGAAGTTACACCACGTGATTCATATTTTTAAACAACAATTCTGGCTTTTTGTGTGGAGAACGGAATGAGAGTAGTAAGACCACCTAGAGGGTCATTATAGTTCTTCCTGAGTGAGCTAACAGCAGTCAAGACAGAAGCAGTAAAGACGCAGGAAAGCGGACCATTTTGATACCTACGTTAGAGATAGCACTGAGGTAATATGCTAATAAACTGAGTCTGTGACTATTGGGAGTGAGGTAGGGGCAGAGGAAAGAAAGAACTTGAACAAGGTGGATGGTGAAGCCATTAACTGAGGCAGGGAGGCCTAGGGGAGAGGCAGATTGGAAGCTGGAAACAGGGAATTCTATTTTGGCCATTTGAGATGCCACTTAGAAATCCAAATGAACATGAAAAGTAGGCAAGGGAATTAGCCTTTTGCCCTGAAGACTGGTCACCGTTGAACTGGATCAACTAGGAAGTGAGTATAGAGAAGAGAGGGAGTCTGGGTCCTTGTTTACAAAGTTGGAACAATGATTCCTATCCAGCCTACCTTAAAGATGGTCTTCACTAGGGCTGCATGAGGGGAGGGAAGATCTCTGTTGCAATGCTGGGGGTCATCACTGAGTTGTAAACACCACCTTCACAGAGGTACGGTGGCTGACGAGGATTTTCCAATATGGAAAAGCCCTCCAATAGTGAAGAGATTAGAACGGGAGCTGGAGTGACCTCACCGCCCCCCCAGGGCCTGCTGGCTTCTCTGAGCCTTAGCTTCATCTCAGTGACCCTGGAACAACTTAGGATGAGCCCACATTCTTCCCCATCCCACCCTTGTTTCAGTGACACCTGTCATCACCGCAGTGAAATATGTGGCACAACGGAGCCCATCATGATGTTGAGATGCCCGCGGAGACATTGGGCAGTTGGTCTGAGAAGTTTGAGTAGAGCCAGTGCTCGCTTTTTTCAAACTTTTAGAGGCACATTTTGTTTCATGGACAACTGAACATATGGAAGGTTCCATTCTGTAATTGCCAGATGTTCTTCTGTTATCTGTGAGGAAGACAGATCCTTTCTATTTTCTTTGCTTGCGTGTCACACACACACACACACACACACACACGCACACGCACGCACCCTTCCTCCCATCTAGCTGCAAAGCAGAGAACATCTTTTTCTTTGGTTCTTCATCTCCTGTCCCTGTGAACGAAGACCCAGGATGGCAAATTTCCAGCCAAAGGAGTGATTCTTCCCCAAGCTGTGATGCGAGCAAGGACAGGCTGGTAACGAACGAACGGCACGACGTACACCTGCACGCATTGCTGTGGGCTCATTGCTCATCCTTGCTGCGGGGCGAGCACTGGTCTGGGTCTGCTCTCTAGTCACACCTCCGCAACTTGTCCAGCCTTTTGGCGGCCTGGGGCCTCACTTCCCACCCTTCCGGCGAAAAGGATGAAAGCATTTGCTTCCTCCCCAGGGATGCTGTGGAAAATGCATGGGAGAATCCACAGTGTGTGGTTGTGTGGGCTGAGTCACTCAACGAAGGAAAAAAAGGGAAGTATAAAATAAATGCGTTAGGGAAGTCTTCTTTGATCTTGGTGAATAAATACGTCAGTATCATTCACTCAATACAAGGTTCTCCTCATGCCCTCAAAAACACTATATTCAAATACATTGTGCGTGTATATGTACATCTATTTACATAGACACACTGCTACATTTACTCCTTTTTTAAAATTTTCTTTTAATGTCTATTTTTTAGAGAGAGAGAGTGCAAGCAGGGGAGGGGCAGGGAGAAAGGGAGACACAGAACCTGAAGCCGGCCCCAGGCTCTGAGCTGTCAGCACAGAGCACGACACGGGGCTCGAACCCACGGACCGCGAGATCATGACCAGAGCCGAAGTTGGACGCCCCGCTGACGGACTCACCCAGGCGCCCCCACACTTGCTTCTTGCGCACAGTTACACACAAGGGGCTATAGTTTACATGAATATGTTACACGAAGCCCTACGCTATGTCAGGGTCTATGCTGGAGAACTACTGATTCAAAAATGAATAATGCACAAAGTCCCTTTTCTTTTTTTTTTTTCCAATGTCTTTTTTTTCCAATATATGAAATTTATTGTCAAATTGGTTTCCATATAACACCCAGTGCTCATCCCAAAAGGTGCCCTCCACAATACCCATCACCCACCCTCTCCTCCCTCCCACCCCCCATCAACCCTCAGTTTGTTCTCAGTTTTTAAGAGTCTCTGATGACAAAGTCCCTTTTCTTGTGGGGTTCACGTCTGATAGCAGGTACAGACTTCTAAACAATCTTGGTCTGCTTATCAAATACAACATGAGGATTTTTTTTCAGATTTAGAGGACGTTCAGAGGACAGACAGGGCAATGCAATCTGGCAGAAAAATAGGTAGGCTGAATAAAGGCCCCCAAATACATCCACATCCTAATCCCCGAAGCCTGTGAATATGTTACCTTACATGGACCTTGCAGATGGGATTAAGGATCTTGACGTGGGGAGATTATCTTGGATTATCCAAGTGAGCCCGATGTCATTACAAGGGGCCTTAAAAGAGGGCAGCATAGAGGATCAGAGTCAGAAAAAGACGTGAGGACGGAGGCAGAAGGCAGAGGGCCTTCTTTCTAGATGGGCCACAAGCTGAGGGCACGGCAGCCTCCAGAAGCTGGAAAAGCCAGGGAATGGACTCTTCCCCTGAAGCCTCCCAAAGGAGCACAGCCTTGCTCTCATCTTGAGTTTAGACTTTGAAACTCCAGACCTGAGACAGAATAAACGTGTGTTGTTTTAAGCCGCTAAATGTGTAGTAACTGGTTAAAGCGGCAATAGGGAACTAATGCAGAAGGCTAGGAAGGGGTACCTGGAGGGGACCGGGAACTAAGTGGGATGTTTCCGGAAGCCAACGCAGGGGTGACACGTTGCGGTGGCCGGGCAGAGGACCATGGGCCGAGGCTTGGCCTTCATTTTAAATTTGGTTCTGCTGGTAAAGGTGGTAGGGAGGGGGATGAGGTGACACTAAGCAGGCAGAATGGCCCCGAATTAGGACTATCAGTTACCTATGGCCACAGTGAGGTTAGGTAAAAAGCCACCCCAAAACTGTGCTTCCAAACACCATCCACTTATCATTTCTCACAAGTCACCGGGTCATCTGCGTGGTTCTACTGATCTGAGCAGACAAGGTTGTTCTAGCTGGACTCGCTCGTGTGTGTGCAGACAGGTCGGCTGTGGGCTGCTTGGTGCAGCCTGGCCCCAGCTGGGAGGCCGTGGCTCTCCTCCACCTGGGTCTCACAGCCTTCCAGGGGCTAGCCTCGGTATGTTCTCTTAGTAGTCGCCGGGGTCGAAAGAGAAGAAGCACGGGGCACCTGGGTGGCTCAGTCGGTTAAGCGTCCGACTTCGGCTCACGGTTCGTGGGTTCGAGCCCTGCGTCAGGCCCCGTGCTGACAGCTCGGGGCCTGGAGCCTGCTTCTGATTCTGTGTCTCCCTCTCTCTCTACCCCTCCCCCTCTCACGCTCTGTCTCTCTCTCTCTCAAAAATAAATAAACATTAAAATTTTTTTTTTTTTTTTTTAAAGAGAGAAGAAGCAGAGGGGTGGCTGGGTGGCTCAGTCAGTGGAGCATCTGTGTCTTGATTTTGGCTCAGGTCATGATCTCACACTTTGTGACTTGGGGCCCCATATCAGTCTCTGCGCTGACAGTGCTGAGCCTGCTTAGGATTCTCTCTCTGCCCCTCCCCGGCCCCCCTCAAAAGTAAATAAATAAATCTTTAAATAGAGAAGAAGGATGAACTCACAAAAACCTTCTCAATCTTCTGTCCGCATGAAGATTGCTACTGCCCCATTGGTGAAAGCGAGTCACGTGGTATATTAGTTTGCTAATATATTATATATATTATAATATATAATATAATATACATAATATATAATATATTATATAATATATATATATTAGGCTGCCATAACAAAGTACCACAGATTGGCTGGCTGAAACAGCAGAAATAGATTTCTTCACTATTCTGGAGGCTAGACGTCTAAGGTCAAAGCGTTGGCACAGTTATTCCTTCTGAGCTGTCTCTCCTTGGTTTCTGGGTGGCTCTCTTCTTCCTGTGTCTTCACGTGGTCTTCCCTCCGTAGGACCTCCATGGGGTCCTAATGTCTTCATCTTATAAGGACACCAGTCCTATTGCTTTAGGGCCCACCCTAATGGCCTCATTTTAACTTACCTTTTTAAAGGCTGTACCCCCAAATATGATCACATTCTGAGGTACTAAAAGTTAAGACTTCAACATATGAATTTGGGGGAGGGGGCGCGATTCAGCCCACAACACATGGCCAAATCCAGGGTCATAGTCGTGAAGGGAGAGTATCGTAGGGCATGGATGCAGGGGAAACATGCAAATGTGGGGCCATTAAAGTAATCAATGCGCCACATGGAGAACTGAGAATTTTTATTTAGATCCACGAAATGATTAGAAGTCTGAAAATTATTAACTGGGAAGTATAATGATGTTTTTAAATGTTTTTAAAGAGATTATAGTTCCAAATATATTTTTGTTATACAGAACACTATTTACAGAACATTAGTAAGAATGGATTCTAAATGTCATGGCTCTTATCCAACATACTGATTTCAGTTATCTATTGCAAAACAGCCCCACGCTTAGGGCCTAAACAACCATTTTTCTTAGGTTTCACAATTTTATGGGTTCGGAACTTGGGCTGGACCAAGCTAGGCACCTCAGAACACCCGGGGAGAGCATTCCAAGAGAGAGAAGGTGGAAGCTTGCGGTCTTTTAAGGACTGTGCCCAGGAACAGGGATGATTCCACTGCATTCTATTGGTCTAAAAAGTCACAAACAAAATCAGTCTCTTTATTTCTAAAGTCCTGTTGCTTCCTTAGGACAACAGGGTCTGAGTAGCTGGGTTTACATGTGATCCTTTTGCACGTGTTTGAGAAGGACTCTGCAAGAACATGAGCAGTGTTTCACTCCTGGGTAGGACAGTAGTGCATCTGCAAGGTGGGTTGGGAGCCCGTTCTCAGTCCTGCTGTGTGCGATTCAGTCTGGAGAACAGAGCCCATTGCATTGCATCCGGACCCAACTGGTGACAATTGAGGCTCACTCTAGCTGGGGGCCCCTGGGGCTCTTGTAGAGCGTGGTTCAGAGTGGCCCCGTCCGCAAGGCGGGAGCCAAGATATTTACCTCCCAGCCCCCATCCCTTACGGTGAGGACTGCCCTCGGAACACCAGCTCCCTGCATATTCAGCCTGCCCCATGCACGGGCTTAGCAGCCAAGGTGGCCTCAGGCAGAGAACAGGTGCTCGAGGTAGGAAGCTGCCGACACGAGCTGGGTAGGAACAGTAAGTGTCAAGGGAATAAGGATGGGGCACCAATAGGATCTACCAGAAACTCAAACCCAGGGACCCACATTAGACCTCATATCATGGCCATTTTTACCGATTACGTCGCTGAAAATTTTTTTTATCAAATAAGAAAAAAAGCAAAATTCGAATGACATACATGTCTTGGCAAAATAAAATACACTGAAATAAGATGGAGCATGACAGAAATACACGCAATCAAAAATAAAAGTGCCTCTCATCTCTTTGTTCCTGAACCGCATTCCACAGGGCTGTCCACTGTCTTAACTGTTTCTGTTGTAATTGGTTGGTTACAATCATCCCTCTAAATCATATATAGACAGGATCCTCATTATCCAAGTACAGTTGGCACCGGAAAAAAAAAAAAAAAGCCACTTAAAGTGAATCCATTTGAAACAGAGATCAAAATTTCACAGTAAATGGTGATTAGGAGATTATCTTGAAAACTGAAACTAAAATTATAAAAATAAATGTGTTTTTATTTAATAAAACTTACGTTATAATGGCAGCGGGGCCCTAGTTCTTAGAAAGAGTAAAAAAAAAATCAAGCATTTAAAGGGTCGGGAGAGTCATTTTTCAGACAAATTGTACAATAAATAGTAGGATACAACCTCCTTTGATTCATGTTTGACTTTCACGGTTCAATCATAGGATAGTCATTTTTGCCAAGAGCCTTCGAAGATTTCACAAGTGTTCCAAAGGACTTCTCTTTCTCCTGATATATTAAAATTCATTTCTGGGCGACTGTACCGTTGCCATTCTGGTCAGGTTTTCCCTTCACAGTTGTTAACCTGCCTCATTCTGCCCGGCCTTCATTTGTCATTGGCTGAGTTCAGGGGCACCTGGTGGCTCAGTCGGCTAAGTGTCCGACTTCAGCTCAGGTCACAGTCTCATGGTTCATAAGTTCGAACCCTGCGTCAGGCTGTGCACTGACAGTGTGGAGCCCACTTGGGATTCTCTCTCTCCCTCTCGCTCTGCCCCTCCCCACCCACTCATGGATGTGCGCACGCTCTCCTTCTCTCTCTCTCTCAAAAATAAATAAAACATTATAAATAAGCAAATAAATACACAAATACATGGATAAATAAATAAATACATAAATAAATAATTTTTAAGAAGGGAGGGTGTTGGTGGGAACTAATGAATCAATATTCATATAATTTTTAAATACACGCATACAGGGGCGCCTGGGTGGCTCAGTCGGTTAAGCGTCCGACTTCGGCTCAGGTCGTGATCTCGCGGTCCATGAGTTCAAGCCCCGCGTCGGGCTCTGTGCTGACCGCTCAGAGCCTGGAGCCTGTTTCAGATTCTGTGTCTCCCTCTCTCTCTGACCCTCCCCCATTCATGGTCTTTCTCTCTCTGTCTCAAAAATAAATAAACGTTAAAAAAATTTTTTTTAAATACATGCATACTTTGACCACTTTTGACTTTGTACAACCTCATAACCACAGAGATCGCGTAACAAATACTCAGATAACAGGGCCACGATACCTCCATGTCTTACCAGCTTTAGGCATATCTACTGACATTCCCACCATGAATGATGGGAAATTGTTGCCCATAAATTGCCTGCTGCATCCCTACCCTATACCTCTTGATTTCTGCTGTATAATCTTTTAGTTCTTCCAGGTTCACCTTCACATTTTCAAGCACACTTCAACTTGTACCTCCTGGCCCAGAGATAGCAACCTGCATCTGTTGGCCCTGACCCGAGAACCACCATATTAAGCCACCAGCCCAGCCTGCCCAGTGGACCGACCAGAGAGCATGGAGACAAGCGTAGGAAGTCAGGACACGGAGCTGCTGAGAAAAGGTCACACTGCACAGGGGTGCTGACCCTGGGGAAGGGCAGTCCTGAACCCCAAGGCAGTTGAAATGGAACTTGACTCAATCTGGATCTCTAGATCTGGTCTATCCTCAGTTTCCCCTGGAAGCTGACTCCACTAAAAAGATACATGCATGTGCGGGAGAGAAAAACATCTTTGATATAACGATCTGTCAAAAAACAAACAAAACAGAAGCTAATGTGGATGAGAATGTTCAAGCCATACCCTTGTACCTGTATCTAAAAGAACAGTAACTTCCAGGACAGCGGTCCCCAACCTGGCGATACATCCCAAACACACGAGGAGTCCGATTCCCAGGCCCCACTTCTGGTCTCTGGGAGTGGGGCCTGGAAATTCGAGCTTTTCCTCAGGAGCCCCAGGTTTCTGATCTTTCCGGGGACACTCCAGAGGGCATTTAGTGACAGCATCTGCAGAGGTGGTCACTTATCCTGGCTGAGCCACAGCACAGGGAAGTGGGGGTGGGGTGAAGAAAAAGAGGCCACCCATGTTTAGTGTGGGCCTCCCACACCTGGCACAGGGCCAGGCTCTCTACATACACGATCCCCTTTAATCCTGACACCATGAAGTGTGAATGTTCCCATTTCACAGGTTAAATCTGAAGCTCAGAGAGGTCAGGTAAGTCATCGGGTCATTTGGCTTATAAATGGCACAACTAAGATTTGAACCCATGTCACTTGATTCAGCAAAACCATTTCTGAGGACAGAAGTGGAGAAGAGGATGTTATGGGCTGAACTATGTCCCCTGAAAATTTACATATCGGAGCCCTAACCCCCAGCACCTTAGGACATATTTGGAGATAGGATGTTTTTTAAGGTAATTAAGGTTAAATGAGGTCACAAAGGTACGCCCTAATTCAGTAGGACTGATGTCCTTACAAGAAGAGGAAGACATACCAGGGATGCGCAGGTACAGAGGAAAGGCCAAGAGAGGACACCGTGAGAAGGTGGCCGTCTGCAAGCCAAGAAGAGAGACCTCAGGAGAAACCAAACCGGCCAGCACCTTGATCTTGGACATCCAGCTTCCAGAACTATAAGAAATAAGTTTCTGTTGTGTAAGCCACCCAGTCTGTGATATGTTGTTACAGCAGCCCTAGAAAATGAATCCAAAGGGGCAATGGAAAAGGAATGGCGGAAGAAGCAGGGGCAAATAAAAGAAAGGCAAGCAGAGTAAGTGAGGAGAGAGGGTTCATTGCTGGTTTCACTTGTGCTGGGGGAGAAGCCTGCATCATGAATCAGTGGGAGAGCAAGGAACAAAACTTCGAGGGACACTCTCCTAACCATTGACAGGGAAGCTTCTAGAATGAGCTGTGCATAGACACGCCCTCCACACACTCTTTCTCATCCCTCCAAAGTGTCTGTTGATGCTAACAAGAATGGCCTTTGTTCTACGGTCTCCTGCACCCTTGACGTAACACGATGCCCTCAAAGGGAGGTACCGAAAGGAAATCACACTGAATTCCTACTAAACAGCAGATGCTGTTTTTCAGACGGGTTTCCAAATTCATGGAGGGATGGTTCAGATCTGCATGTTTTTCCTAACCTTGGAGCCCCTTTTTCCCCCCCCCCCCCCCCGCCCTCACTTCTTCTAGTTCTGACTTCAAAGCCCCAGGGAGATTTAAAGAAGCAAATTGAAGACAAGGTCCTTTGTCTCCAACAAAAGCCCATTCCACAAAGCACAGCAGTGCTCTCCACAGAGCGTGCCATCGCTCCGCGTCCACGGTTAACAGCATGCCAGCCGGAAAGGGGTCCGCGCCGGGGGCCCGCGGCACCCGCCAAGGTGTGTTCGCGGCAGAGGCTTAGAACTTGCTTTAATGTCGTGCAATCACTAGAGGGAGCAAAGCTTGAAAGAGATCCCGTCCGAGGACGCAAAGGGCTGAGCACCTGCCGCTGAGAAAGCAATGTCTTCAAAGATGCGATAAATTCATGACCCCAAAGAAGTGCCGTTAGTGTTGAAAAGGGAGGAATTTTTTTTTAACTTTTCATTAGAGGTTCTCAAGATAATAGACAGGACATATTTGACATATTTATAAACAACAGGAATTTCTTTCTCACAGTTCGAAGGCTGGAAGTCCAAGTTCAGGGTCCTGGTAGGGTCAGGTTCTGGTGAGACCCTTCTTCCAGGGTGTAGACGGCCAACTTCTCACTGTGTCCTCAGATGGCGGAAGGGGGGAGGAAGCTCTCTGGGATGTCTTTTATAGGGACATGAATCCTAATTGTGAGGGCTCTACCCTCATGTGTCTTTATCACCTCTCAAAGGCCCACCGCCTAATACCATCACACTGGTGGGGGCCGGCCCCCGGGGCCCCAGGATTTCAACACCTGCACTTGGGGGGTGACACAAACATTCAGACCACTGCATAACATGACCAGGAAGGGTTCCTCCTCAATGAGGCAGGACCGTTGGAGTTGCAGGTCTTACACACCCAACTCCGGGTAAGAAGCACGCACGCACCAAAAGGCTTTATTGGCTTGCCTAATGAGAAAGTCTAGGAGTGGCTGACTTCAGCCCTGACTGAATCTGGGACAGGGTCATTGACTGCTGTTATTGTTTTGTGTTTGGCTCTCACCCTGTTTTTCTCTCTGAGAGCTCAGAAGGCATCCTTGCCTTTCTTGCTCCCTGGCTTCAGAGCAGCATCGTGTTGTAGAGAAAACAGCCGGCATTACCTGTACACCATTTGCCTTCTGTTTCCCTGAAACATGGCATTTTTGAGAGGATGTCTGGGTTTGGGAGCCTCCAAAATAATGCCCGAGGCAAGGATGGCAATGTCAGGGGGCCCTGTAGGAGCGCAGAGAAGCGAAGAAGGGGAGGGAATCGGCAGGTTTATCCACGCAGGCGGCTGGGGCTCGTGCCTGCAGGAGAGCTTTGGGAAATGGTGTCAACCACACCTCTGAGATGTCCCAGCCAAGAAGAGAAGCATCCGGGGCATTTATCCACGATATCCCTTCCATCGGTGGTTGAGGGTTGCTCCTGGAGGGAACTTGACAGCCAGGTTCTTCAGTCTGCCCCAAGAGCAGATGCTTATAAACAACAGAATTTTATTTCTCATGGTTTGAAGGCTAGAAGTCCAAGATCAGGTTGCCAATACGGTCCAGCTGCGGTGGCCAGAGGAAGGCAGAATCTACACTTGTAGTTGGAAGTGGGCTTCCGGGGTATGTGAGAAGGATGAGGGCTGGGAGGACTTGGGTAGGACACCACAGTGTCTGCCACAGAGGTTATGCTAAGGGCAGAGAGAGAGGTGAGTGCCTTTGAGGACAGCAGGAGAGAGGAAGAGAGCTCCCAGGAAGAAATGGGTCATGGAGAACCCACAGGGTGCAGGCGGAAGGTGGTCAGGAACTAAGGCTATGAGCGCCAGAGAGGCACAGGCCTGGACTTGCCATCCTGTGTTTGGCTTCCATACTTGGGACCCGGGAATTATTCCTGGTGCCAGAGTCCAGCCTCCTTAGGTGACCACAATGGCCAATCAGAACAGATTCCCACCAGTCATAATGGACAATCAACCAATCAGAATAGATGCCTGACAAGTTAGAACTGACACTCATCAAGTCAAGAACCAATGATGGCCATTAACAAGGGGTTGTATCGGTGAAGGAGCTCTAGGTGCAGGCAAACCCAGACCTAAATACAAGCTTGCGGTCAATGAGCTCTGACCGCCAGCCTCTACCCTCTGTATCCTGTTCTCTCCCTCCCACTCTACCACTTTCAGCCATCCAATATCTTCATGTGGCCCGGTGCTCTTTGCTTGTAAAATGCTCATGTGTCAGCCATTTACACTATAGTATGAATTTAAGATACCAAAACATCTGAATGATGAACTTCATCTTGACTGTGGAAGAAAAGGCAGAACCTCCATGAAAGACACATTTACAACAGGGGGGCTTTGTCCAGTAACCCCACGGTGGCATCCCGCAAGGGTAGGCTCTAAAGCAGGCCACTCTTAACTTTAGTGTTTTGAGGAAGCTTGCTGCCCGCCTTCCCAGATACGTCACAGCCTTTGGTCCTCTTGTCCCTCACACTTAAAAGCCTAATGACCCCCTAAGATACCAACTCAGCTCTTCCTTGGTGCCCCAGCCAACCACACATCGCACCATCTCACCAGAAGCCAGCTCTGTGTGTTATTATTCCACTAGCTGGTGAGGAACCTTGGACCTATTCTAAACAGAAGCCCTGCTTTTGTAAGACTGTGCCAGCCGGGTTCCAAAGCACACCCTGCATGTGCTCTGTTATCTCGGATGGAGCAGGGAGCAGTGGGGGATGAGGAAGGACCGTCTAACCTCTCACAGCAGTGGCGCTTACACCGGCCCCTCCTCCCAGTCCCCACGGCCATGTTTACCCAAGCCTGTGTCTCTTCTACATCAGTCAGAAAAAGGCCTGGCGACTTCCTCCACTCCACTTTCCAGCCTCCTCCCACCACTCTGTCTTGGATTTTGCTGCAGATTTTTCTCCTAAAAGCACAGCCTGAGGTAAGCTGCTCCCTCCAGCAGACCTTCCAGTGGGTTCCTGCTGCCTGTTTCCTAAGTTCCAGCCCTGAGACCAGACTTGGCTTCAAGGTCACAGAAGAACCTGTGCCAAGCAGCTTTCCCACACTCATGTCCCAGTTTCAGCATCCAGGGAACAACCACCCTCACCTCGGGGGGGAAAAACAACAATCCTTTGACGCACCCACGGATTCTGTGGATCAGGAACCAGAGAGGGCATGCAAGGATGGCCTACCTTTACTCCGCCGTGTTTGGGGCATCACCTGGGAAGACATGGAGGTTGGGTGCATCTGAATGGGCCAGCAGGGGGTCAGGACTGCCCGCCAGAGCATGTACGTGCAGCTGCTCTGTTTGCTGGCTTCCTCATGCTCGGGGGTAGGACTTCTTACTGCGGATTCGGGGCTCCATCTGTGAGTGTTCCCACTCACAGGGCGGGAACTGCCACTCCATTTATGGCCCAGCCTTGGATATCTGGCACCATCATTTACACAGCATTCCAGTGGCTACATACAGAGCACCAGCCACACACTTCAAAGACAGGGGAGCAGAACACGGGGCATGGAAGATGTTTTGGGGTCCATCCTGCGAAAACATGATCTGCCTTCATACCTCAAAGCCAGATGAAACCACTAGCTGTTAGCCAAGTATGCTCACACTCTCCCACCCTTTGTCCCCCTGTGTCTAAAAACAGCCTATCCTTTAAGGTCCTCTATGAAGCTAGTGTCCCAGCCAAAGTAGGTCTTCCCCCCATGCTCTCCCCATGCCCTAGCTGTTCTTCTAGGTGCCCCCCCCCCACTTCTACCTTGTGTGCTAGGTATCTGGGCCTGCCCGGCTCCCCCTGCCATCAGAGCTCATGCCCCACACCTCTTTTGTGGCCCCTCGGTGTCTGGAAATTGGCCTGATTAACATCGATGCACACTCTGGAAGTTTTCCAAGAGCACACCGTGATGGGCTGGTGTAATGGAAACAACATGTGCTGAGGATAGGTCTGCTGGCAAAACATGTCTCTAGAAAGTTGATCGGCCTCTGAATGCAGCCCCAGCCCTGGCCCAGCCCCAGCTGGCAAGCTGTGGAGAACAAGCTGGACAAGCTGATCATGACTTATGCTATCCAGGCCCATGCTCCTATTCATGGCTCCTTAAATACGATGCTCTGAAACAAGGTTCCTCAGCCTTCTGAGCTAGACAGACATCGCCCCTGGGACTGCGGAGAGCGGACTGGTGTGCAAAGCTCTTGGCTGTACAAATTCTGGGTCTTGGATCCGTCTGAGATGTCTTTTCTATCTGGGCAATGGTACTCGTGCGACGACTATGGCTGCTCCACCTTCTTTTTAAAGACTTTGCCCACTTTATGGAGGTATAAGTGATAAATAAAATCGCAAGATCTTTCAAGTTGTACTTGGCGATGATTCGACATATGAATACATTGTGAAAGGATTCCTCCCCTCTGGTCCACCTTCTTGACCAAGGTTGGCCAACTATACCTGGGGGCCGAATCTGGCCTATCACTCTTCTTGGTAAATAAAGTTTTATTGGAACACAGCCATGCCCATTCGTTGCCTGTTGTCTATGGCTGCTTTCCCACTTCAGTGGCAGAGTTCAGGAGAATGACAGAGATTGTATGACCTGGAACGCCTAAAGTATTTACTCTCTGGCCACTGACAGAAAAGCGTGGCTGACCCCAGCTCTAGACACTCATAGATGGCTTCACCATCCCTCGCCAGGGAGGAAGAGTCCCAGCTGGCATGTTCAACATGTGACTCAGCCCAGGAGTGCGAGCAAGGGAGCAAAGTCTCCGGAAAGACCACTACGCAGAGTCTCGCATTATATCAGGTCAAAGGCATAACAAGAAACAGACTCCCAGGACCACCAGGCCACCCAGCCTCTACTTCTCCATCTCCCCTAAAGAGACGGGCAAGCTGTTCTTACCTGTCTCAGCTAAGAGACAGGATTGAAATTGTATTAAAAGAAAATCCAGAGAAACAAAAAAAAAAAAAAATGGGGTGGGAGATATTTAAAACTCAGGGTCCAGCTCCAATCAGTTCAGCGAGAACTGCCCCTAGACTCGGAGCCTACAGCCCCCCTCAGCCAGGCTGGAGAGCAGGGACCAACTGGCCGCAAAATCTGGGTCCCGGGCATAAGATTCGGGTCTGCTACACCGGGTCGTGGTCGTCTGGGGTGATTTCCCTTCTCAGATCACAACTGGCACTGTGGTCCCAGGGTCCCCTCAGATGGTACCAGTAGACCACAGTGAACCACCTACCAGGTGACTCTCCTTTACAAGAAGGACACCTCTATTGTCACCCATCTGCTGGAGAGAGATAAAGACCCTACACGGAGCCCAGGGAAGGCTCAGATGCTTTCTTTCTCAGGTGAACAACTCGTAGCCTTTTCCTTCAGGAAGGAAGCCTGCAGAATTCTACTCCATAAGGCTTTCACATAATGAGTTCCAAGAATGAGTCTGTCACTTGCCAGCTTTGAACCTCACGCAAAGCACTTAAATCTCCTGAGCCTCATTTTAATCTTCTGGAAATGGGATAATAATACCAACCTCATATGATTAAATGTTTTTTGGAGGCCCTCACTAGAGTGACCAGTGCAAAGGATGAACGAGGGCTTTGAACAAATGGGAATGATAATACCTATAAGGCAAGGGAATTGTTATTCACAGTACCTCTGGGGAATATATATGCCTGTTTTCTCCCTTTATCCTATTTCATTCAATTTACCCTCATTTGTCTCCACAGAAGTTTCTTTCCCTTTTTATTACATTCTCAAGGCAATGAAGAATAAGAGATACACTTGTAAATTAAATTTATATTTAGTTAATTATATTATACTGAAACATAGAATTTGGCAAGACAGCCAATCAAATTCCTACTTCCTTTCTTTCTTACTTCAGACCAAAGTTAGCCCCCCTACATGCAGCCAGATTGATTAATGCCCAATAAACATATGCATGTGCGCCTGGTTGGCATAAGGAAGTAACGAAATAAACATTTTAAGTGCTTGGACTGAGTGTCCAAAGACCGTGGATACTTTTGTGTACCCTGCAGAGATTCACTTGATCTCCGTGAGCCTCAGTTGCCCCATCTGCAACAAAAGGCATTTGGATTAGACTCTATTATGTCCGGCCCTATCATAGGATATCAAATTGGAGGGAAAGCATTTGGATTCTCATGCATTCTTGTAGAACTGAGATTTTTTTTTATCATTATGTGAGATCCGTCTTTATTTCTGACAACTTCCCTTGCTTTGAAGTCTGTTCTCTCAGAAATTAATACAGCTACTTGTTTTCTTCTGAATGATGTCAGTGGGGTGTACATTTCCTCATTTCCTCGTTCCTAATCTGTATGGGTTTAAAGTGAGTTTCTTGTAGGCAACATAGAGTCGAGTCCTGTGTTTTGATCCACTCTGGCAATCTCTGCCCTTGAGCTGATGCATTCAGACCGCTGATGCTCAGAGTGGTTATGGATAGAGAGTGATAGCTATCATATCTGTCACTGTTTTCTATTGGTTCTGGTTCTATTGCTATCTTCTGTGCTTTCTTTTTCTTTCTTTCTTTCTTTTTTTTTTTTTTTTTTTTTTGCCTTGGGTGGTTTCAACTGAGCATTTTATGTGATCTCATCATCTCTCTTTAGCATGTTGCTGTTTATATTCTTTAGGAGTAGATTCAGATACTCAGGCATCATGTGCTTTGCACTCCAAGGTGCCTGCCGGACCTACCTCATCTTAACGGCCATACTCTACCTCCAGGACTCCCCTGCATTTCTCTGCAGGTGACGTTCCGGTGCTCACACGATGAAGCCGTAAAACCCTGGCCCACACATAAAACCCTTTTTCTTGAGCTCATATAGCATTCTGGATAACTGAGAACTGGGGCAGACATTTTTGTTCCAAATTTTCAGTCTTTCTCCCACACAAACGGAGCTGCAGTACTCGTAACAGACCAAAACTGGAAACAATTCAAACATCGACCGGTGAGTGGGCAAATAGAATGCGGTATGTCCATACAGTGGAATACTCTTCAGCAGTGAAAGGAAGCAGACTGCAGGCAAAGAGACATGGATGGACCTCAGAAATGCTTTGCTATGTGAGAGAAGCCAGACACAACAGAGTGCATATTGTATGATTCCATTTATAAATAATGTCTGGAAGGGGAGCCTGGGTGGCTCGGTCAGTTAAGCATCTGACTCTTGATTTAGGCTCAGGTCACGATCTCAGAGTTGTGAGACGGAACCTCACATCGGACTCTGTGCTGGACATAGAGCCTGCCTGAGAGTCTCTCTCTCCTTCTCCCTCTGCGCCTCCCCCAGTGTGCGCTTGTGTGCTCTCTCTCTCTCTCTCTCTCTATCCCTCTGTAAAAAAAAAAAAAAAAAAAAAAAAAGTCCAGAAAAAGGCAAATCCGGAGAGACAAAGTAGATTACTGCTTGCCTGGAGAGCAGGTAGGGAGAAATGGGGATTAGAAGTAAATGTGCAGGGGCGCCTGGGTGGCGCAGTCGGTTGGGCGTCCGACTTCAGCCAGGTCACGATCTCGCGGTCCGTGAGTTCGAGCCCCGCGTCGGGCTCTGGGCTGATGGCTCAGAGCCTGGAGCCTGTTTCTGATTCTGTGTCTCCCTCTCTCTCTGCCCCTCCCCCGTTCATGCTCTGTCTCTCTCTGTCGCAAAAATAAATAAATGTTGAAAAAAAAATTAAAAAAAAAAAAGAAGTAAATGTGCATAAGAGATGTTATTAGAGTGACAGAAATGTTCTAAGTGTGATTTACGGTGATCACACAACTCGGCAAAGCTACTAAAAAAACAAAACAACAGAAACGACATTGAATCATGCACTTGAGATGCATTGATTACGTGATATGTACAATACGCCCCAATAAACCTTTTTTTTAAATTCTAACATTCACAAGCCTGTATCTTAAAACACTTTTTGTAAAAAAAAAAATAATAATAATAAAATAATAAAATAAAAATAAAAATAAATAAAACACTTTTTGTGTGACTCTGACTCCCAGCCTCAGTCAGTCAGTAGGATGGACCATGCTACCTTCTCGTCTAATTACCGCGGAAGAGTTTACACTAAAGATGCAGAAGCTTCAAATACAGAGCTACTCTCCCGAATCCCACGGGACCTACCTAGAAAGCTTTTTTATTTTTAGTTTTATTTTTTTATTATTAATAAGTCTCCGGCTCCAACACACCTGCAAAGTGTTCATATCTCTGTAGACTGGGTTCTAAATTAATCAGAATTTTTATCGTATTTTCTTCTCTCGTCCTCCAGATTCCTCCTCCCCTGGGGAAAGGGAGTCAGGCCGTCTGATGCAATTGAAGATGGGGGTCCTATTCACTGCTACACTCCCCATCACTTAGCACTTAGTAGGACCTCCGTATTTGTGAAGCCGTAGAGAAAGGCAGGTCATTTGTACTGCACTTGGGAAACGCTCGTGACCCACTTCCGAAGCACCTTCAAGTGGAGCAGGTGGCTAAGCACAGCCCCAGTGACTCAAATTTGTGTTTGCAGGAAAAGCAGATAATTAAAACAGATCAAAGACTCGATGTGATAATTAGAAACATGCTCATCACTGTGCACACACTGGCAAGATCTCCGTGCTCCAAGAAGGAGAAACAGCCACAGGCACTATTTTAACCCTGTCCTCATTCCCACCCCCCACCACTTGGGTTCATTGCCTTTTTCTCCTGATGGGGTTCGAGGTTTCTGCTGACCGTATTTGCAACCTAAGGATCCATTTTCTTTCTCAGCCCGTTGGCCTCTGACACATCCTTTAAGACAACCTCAAACACCACGTGGTCTGAGAAGCTAGTCTTGGCCCCTGGGGCTCAGGCGCATGGCCCTGGTTGCACTTCCTCCGTTGGGCTTTGTTGTACCCCCAGGATGAGGCTGGGGAGGGAAGCTGAGAGAAGGAAGTGACTAGATTGGGGATGACCCCAGAGGGATCACCACTGGCTTCCCCAGGTCTCAGTCAACTTCATTCCCAGCTGAGGCTCAGTGAAGAATGACAACCACACTCCCAAGCCGCCCCTAATTCGGGCTTCCCGCAAAGGTTCTACAAACAGGTAAAAATCTGTCCTTCGCTTGTCCTGCCCCGTCCATTCCATTCCCCCACCCCTGCCCGCAGGCCCGTCTCCCTTCACAGCATCACATCACCCACCCTGTGGCCCACACACAAACGCTCAAGACTTCCCACGTTCACTCACCAAGGCCGGGTTTCCAAGCCTCCAAAACGATTCTTGGATCCTTCTCGCCACACCACTTTGCTTCTCCTCAAGTCCCTGATGGGTGACATGAGAGAGCCCACATCTGCTCTCATCGACTGCAGTCTCACAAAACATTTCATCTGTCACCTGCTTGTAAGCCTTTGCTGGCCCCTCGTCACTCAGAAAGCAATATCCACAATCCTGGGCCCAGCATTTTGAAACCTTCTAAAATCTCCATCCTGAGCCTTCCTGCCATCCTCCGCCCTGCATTCCAGCCACACCAAACTCCTCTTACTGCCACCAAGCCTGCCCCAGCTCTGTGCCTCTTCGGAGGCTTTTCCTCTTCTCATCCTTCAAGATCCGGCTCCAAACCATCCGTTCTGGCTCCCTTCCCTTGGTGTTTATGGCACATGCGTGAACCCAGTGCTTCCTGAACTGTGCTGTCCATCTGTGTTTGCTTGTCTGTGTCGACGTGTAAACCGTAAGGGTCCCTAGAGCGGGGACTCTGTTGTGCTCATTTTCACATGGCAGTGCCTAGCACATTTTACTAAGTTTGACTATTATTCAGGAAGGCCAAAGCCAACAGACAGGAGAGCACAGCTACCGAGAAGAGTTTGCTGCTCACACTTCCCATGAGAAGAGGGCACACCATGTCATGGTGGGCCATGCGGGGAAGCAGCTGAGTTGGCCAGGAGGTGGAGGGAGTAAGGGAGGAACGTGGGCAAGAGCCTTTATTGTGGTTTCCATGAGAAGGAATGGGTGAGGAGGGTGAGCAGGGTTAGGATTGGCTCTTTGGGATAATTTCAGAGGACAAGAGAATAGAGGAGCCGTTCCCGGTAGCCTCGCATCTGGCCCTGGGGTGAAAGGCAGGTGGATAGTGGCCCCACATGTGAGCCCCATAAGGGAGGCAGCTGGGTGTGTAGACTCTGGATTGGCTTCTTTGTGTTTGAAAAGCATACCCCTAGGAGGAGGACTCCTCCCAAGGATGTGGGAGACGCCGAGACAAGGTGATCAGGTTGTTCAGAACAACACGGGTCTGACATATGCACGCGGGGCAGATGTTAAAGCCTGAGGTTTACACAGGCTAGAAACATGGTTAATACAGTAGGTGCTTAAAAGAAATAGGGGTGCCCGCACGGCGCAGTCGGTTAAGCGTCCGACTCTGAATTTCAGGTCAGGTGATGATCTCACGGTTCATGAGTTCGAGCCCCGCGTCAGACTCTGCGCCGACAGTGAAGAGCCTGCTTGGGATTCTCTCTCTTCTTCTCTCTCGTTCCCTCCCTTTCTCATTCTCAATCTCTCTCTCTCTCTCTCTCTCTCTCTATCTCTCTTTTTCTCTCTCAATAAATAAATAATTAAAAAAAAAAAAGAAGTAGAAATAATGACCAAATGGGTGGATGGTGGGGTGGATGGATGGATAGGTGGATGGATAGATGGGTGCATGGATGTGTGGGTGGATGGGTGGGTTAATGGATGGATGGGTAGATAGACAGGTGCATGGAGGGGTAAATAGGTCACATTCTAGTAGCTTCAGGTAGTCTAGAGAAACCACCGAGGCATTTTGATTTTCCATCCTTTAGAGTTTGGCTTATTTCAAATATGGGAGAATTAGAATTTCTCCCTGAAGCATGCTTTTAAAAAAACCTAAGAAATGGCAACAGTTTTTGTTCATAGCCTGGTTATGATAGAGATATTGAACAGATACTATTAACTCACAATTTTTCCTTCTAATTACCGTTACATATAAAATTCATATTATAGTCCTAATTGGGGGTGGGGGGATCTATGTTCACCATCCCAGGAAATGCAGTAATGACTGTAATATCCCACTTTTGAAGAGCTCGTTTGCGTCGGTAGAGTCCAGACCTGGATAGGGACGTTCGAGGTCAGAGATGAAGAGGCTTTGAGGAGACTGAGGCTCAGCATGGTTGCGCGGCTTCAGAAACGGCTAAAACTGAGACTGCCAAGTCCCTGATGATGCCTGATGCCCAAGCACCCCCCACTCTCCCTCTTTTTCTCTGTCCATCCTCTCTTCCCCTCCCAGTGCAGATGCCAATTCTTTGCCACCAATTAAAAATTACTGGTGACTTTATAATTTTTTTTAAGTTTTAACTTATTTTATTCATTTTAAGTAATCTCTTCACCCAACCTAAGGCTCGAACTCACAACCCCAAGATCAATAATCTCACACTCTTCCAGCTGAGCCAGCCAGGCACCTCACAGATTATTGATGATTTTAAACCTAATGCAAACATGTTTCAAAAGAAAGCCACACTCTGGAAACAGAGCAGAAATCCAACTTTCAGGCGCATCCCAGGAATAGCTCCGTGGTGCGCCCGCCACTTTAATCTGTTTTATGTGATTATAAGACTTTAACTTTTTTCTTTTAACATTGGCACCATCAGTCTCATTAAAAAACACCCTGCCGGCTTACATAATCCAAGTTAATATAAATCCAAACAAATACAAAAGGAAAAAAGATTGCATTTATAAGATGGAAGACGGCAAACCGCTGTCATTACTGAAATCTCATTTTCTGTTCTTTTTTTTCTTTTTTCTTTTTGAAATCTCATTTTTGATGGCATTGGTTTACCACCGCAAAAGCACTGGAAGACATTTGAGATGCTCAGAAGGCAAACGTGAAGCTAAGGTTTCCACTGCTCCCAAAAAGAAGGCCACGGGGGCCCATGTAGCAGAGCCCTTAGCTGGGAGCTAATAAAAAGTGGGGAAATAAAACACATTATTGCAGGCAGTGCAAGAGAGACTGTATTCCATTAAGCGGGCCAGAATGTTTATTGCTTATTTCTCAGGCCCCAGTTCATTAAGCATTGCCGTTGAAAGGGATGGTGGTTCCAAGTTCTAAATGAAACAGACTCTCCTGGCAATGAGAGTCTCGGGGAACCTCGGACCAAACCTTTGTTTGGTTTTCTCCCCACAGGGCGTCAGAAACAGGGCTACAGAGCACAGGGAGCAGATGCTGGGACGTCAGCCTGCCCAGCCCCTCATTACAGAAACACACGAGGGGCACCTGGGTGGCTCAATCGGTTAAGCGTCCAACTCTTGGTTTGGCTCCGGGCCTGATCTCACAGTTCCTGAGTTCGAGCCCTGCATGGGGCTCCACGCTGTCAGTGCAGAGCCTGCTTGGGATTCTCTCTCTCCCTCTGTCTCTGGCCCTCCCCAGTTCCCTCTCTCTCTCTCTCCCCCCCTCAAAATAAATAAATAAATATCAAAAATAAATTTAAGAAAAGAAAACAAGAAACACACAACAACTCTGTGCGAAGGACAAGGCATCCTCAGGAGCCTATGATCACCTGCCACTTTCTCTGGCCCCCAACACCAAAATCGCATCTTCCGCAGCTTTGTTACTTCATTGCTTGTTTTCTCTCTGCCGGGCTCATTGCAGTTACTGCCCTGACATGGATGGCCACGTTTCTCTTTCCTGCCCTTGCCACCGCCCCTGAGCCAGCGGCTCCTCAGTATCTGTCTCCAAAAAAATGTGCTAACCTGCAGAACAACTTCCAAGTTTAGAAAAACCCTCCCCTCCCACCCCTAACCCCCGAAGGTCCTTGAAGAATTTTGAATCCAAGATCCTGCACCTGTTGAAAAACGGAGCCCCAAGATAAGCCCGGATAGAGAGCCCTGAAAGGTTTTCTCTACATATTATGTAGTGGAATAATACTCTGCATATACTGGGTTGGTTTGAATATGGACTAGACGTTAGTTGATATTATGAACTCATCAATAATTTTCTTAGGTGTGATAACAGTGCTGTGGTTGTTAGGAAAACTTAAATACACACTCGTATAAATAGAGAGATAAATCCTACATAGCAAAACGTCAATACTTGAATCTAGATGGAAGTATGCAGGTGCTCACTGAACTATTATTTCAACTTTTCTCACAGTGTGAGCTTCTTCATAACAAAAAACTGCAATTAGCAAACAGCCAAATAAATACAATTATCACAAATTATGAAGGAGAAAACAGCCCCTCATTCGGGGCTGAGAGAGCCACAGGATGGGATAATATTCCACCATCACGATTTAGGATATGGAGCCATATATGCTAACCCTGAAAGATGCCAATAGCTGGAAAAGGCAGGGTGGATAGAAAGAGATAGAAACAGACACAGAGACACTATAGCTTTTTTTTTTTTTTTTTTTTTGGTCTTTATGCTTTGTTTCCTGAAAATTTTCAATTTTTTTTTAACGTTTATTTATTATTGAGAGACAGAGAGAGACAGAGCACGGGCATGGGAGGAGTAGAGAGAGGAGGAGACACAGAATCTGAAGGAGGCTCCAGGCTCTGACCTGTTAGCACAGAGCCCGATGCAGGGCTCAAACTCACAAACCCAGTGAGATCATGACCTGAGCCGAAGCCAGATGCTTAACTGACTGAGCCACCCAGGCGCCCCATGTTTCCTGAAAGTTTTTTAAATGAACTTTCATTATTTTTGTAATTAGGGGAGAAAATGGCCATAGTCCATTTGGGAACAAAAAGGACACATGCCTGGTCACCCAGAGTAAACCAGCGGGGGCACAGCGTGTGTCACATGGCCCCACCTGTCTCCAGCAAGAGGAAAGACCATTCTCAACAGTCCCTGGTCACCGGCCACTGGGGGAATATGTCCTCCAGGACCCCTTCCGGGGACTAATGAGTTAATCAAGTGTGCAGTTGTCAGGAGAAAGAGGAGCACACAGGGTTATTACTTCCCTCTTTCTCTCCAGGCATGCCAGGCTGCATTTCATAGTTTGATTGAAATTGTGCCATCCAGTCTGTGTCTCCACAAACAAATGGAATATTCTCAGCTTCCAGCATTTGGAGGCACACAGCTTGCATCTTTCTATGAAGAAAAATAAACACGGTGTATGGTAACAACCAAGTCACGATGGGTAAAACATGCCTGCGATCCAGAACCACGCGCACAGCCCAGGCAGCAGACTCCAGGCAGGTGAGGGCCGGCTGGGCGGTGATGGGGAGCAGGCCGCCCCATGGGAAAACACGTGGGAGTTGCGTGCGGACGTGCCATCAGGGAGGACACCCTTATCTGGTCACGTCCCCGCCTTTCCTGAAGGACAAAGCCACATGTTGTGTATTCCAATGGTGACAGTCAGTGATGCTGTCCAGTTCCTTCCGCGCTTCTCATCCACCATGACTCCAGTCATTCAGATGGGGCCTCCCCCGCCCCCAGACGTCTCCCGGCCACTCTGGGGACTGGAAGAAATCAAAAACCACTCACATGTGACTTTCCAACCCATTTCTTAGGATGGCTGAGCAGTGGTTCTCCCAGTGTGGTCCCTGGACCAGCAGCATCCACAAGGGCAGAAGCTGGTGAAAAATCCAAGTGCCCAGCCCCCTCCCCAGACCTACTGGAGGGGGTGGGCAAAGGGCAAAGAACACATGCCAAGTGAATCTGCATCCACTTATAGACTCTCCAGAAGGTTCACCCAATAAGTTCTATTGTGCCTATAAACACTACTCACTGCAAGGGAGGTGGAAAATGTAGCCTTTTTGGAGGGGTCATTTAGTGGAGACACATACACACACGTCCCCAGGAAACTAGGGTTCCGTCAGTGTGGAAGAAGGGAAAGAAGGCTGCTGAGTAATGACCCGGGAAAGCAGTGATTTTGTACCTCTTGTTCATCCTTCTCTCAACCTCTATTGCCCAAAGACTAAGGAGAACTGGTCTACCATCTACACATGGGCACACTGGAGAGTCCTGGAGTCATCAGCTTTCCCGCTGGTCAAATTCAGTTTGTCCCTGATCACCTTTGGCATTGAGGGCAGGAGAAAGTTAGCCCCTGTCTGTACTCTGTCTTCTCTCATCGTTGGATAATAGTCCTTTCTTTGGTACCTCACTACTTAGGTGTGACATTGAATCTAGAAGGAAGAAGTAGGAAGTCGTAGTAGGAAGTGGTTGTAGAAAGATGTCTCTATCCTTAGAATAGTGTCTTTTTTCCCCATAAGTGCATTTTCTGTGTTTGGGAACTGCCCACGTCTCCGTCGTTCTCTCTCTGTGCCAAGAGGTTGATTGTGTGACCTCACCGTACCTCGAATCCCACCGTGGCTGCTCTTCGGTATACTTGATGCTCTTTGCTTGCTTGTATGGGACACTTTGTCACTGTACTTGCAGTGCTTAGTAAAGCTTCCAAGCCCCGTAAAGGATGTCCGTGCAAATTCCTTGGATTCCAGTCAAACATCACTGCGTAACAAAACACCTCAGAACTTGGCTTGATACAATAACATTATCTCCCATAGTCCAGTGAGTTTGCTGACCTCAGCCAGGGGTTCTCATGGAGGCTCTCACACAGTTGCATTCAGATGTCGGCTAGGGTTGTATCCTCTGAAGGCTCAGCTGGCCTTGGCATGCCCATAGCAATGTCCTGGGGCAGGTGCTGGGTTCTGGTTGTCAGCTAAAAGCTCATCTGGGGCCAGACACTGGAGTGTGTGCACGTGACTTCTCCTTGTGGCTTAGGCTTCGCCCCAGCATGGCAGCTGGGTTACAGGGGGGAGTTTCTCAAGAGTGAGCATTCCAAGAGGCCCACACAGAAACCGCAAGGCTCCTTACGACCCTCTCAGAAGCCCCGGCCGCATTGTATTGGTCAAGCAGGTCACTAAGGCCAGCTCAGATTCAGGAGGGGTGGAATCCGATGCCATCTCTCAATGGAAAGAGAAACAAAGGTTTTGTGACCCTCTTTAATCCAGCATGCATTGTTTAATCAATGAGGAAACCGAAGGCCAGGGAGGGTTTATCCACAGCTGCCCACACTAATGGCAGACTCTGAACTGACACGTCATTTCACCCACCCCACTCCAGCCCAGCAATCTCCACCACTGACTCATCAGCCTGAGTCCCAGATGAGGACAAACTGGTAAAAAGGACACAGTTTTTGGTGAGAAACACAAACATCATGCTAATTACAGAGGGGGAGAAAACTTTACGTAATAATTCCAGGCTTTGTTCTAGGGAATATTTATTGAATATAGACTTCTTCATGAAATGTCACAAGATCTCTCCCTGTTTCAAGTATGACAGAAAGAGGAGGCCGTCCATGAAGGTAGAACACTCACTTGTAATAAATAAATGGCGATAACCTCTTGTGGCCACTCAGTACAGAACTAGATCCTGGGGAAATTCTCAAAGTATTTGTGACAAGGGTTTTTTGAGCCTCCATATTTACTAAGTATGTCAAAAAACAGATCATAAAGAAGATCTCTACCTGTTGGCAGGGAGGGGTTATATTCTAAGGCCGGAAACTGAATGAGCAAGTTGTCTTAGAAATCAAACTATCCTAAATGCCTCCCTCACCACATCTTTCTCAGATACTCCAACATTAACCAAAAGCATTCGGAATTTTTTGCCAAAGGGACCTCCTGGTGATATTGCCAAATGGAGCCTCCAATGTTTCCACAGATTTTATCGGGCTGTGTGGCCATTCACATAAGAACTATAATTCCCAGCAGACCATGCAGCTAGACTGGCCTTGTGACCACATTTGGACCAATGGGATATGCACTGTCTGGATTGTGACCTGAAAGGGAAGGGGCATGCCTCGCACCTTCTTTGTCCCCTTTCTGCTGAGTCAAACACAGATGACGTCCTGGCAGGAGCTCGAGCAGCCATCCCAGGGGTTGGAAGCCCTCTGTGAATTGCCGTGTGTGGCCACCATTAGTGCTGCTGGCCAGCATTCACTTCTCATCTCTGTCCAGGCACACCGGTAGGAGAATATCTGTCCATTGGGCTGTGTGCATGTCAACTGCTGGTATGAAGCCTCTGCCAGGACCACCAGACGTGTTCCAGACAGTGGCTGTTCATCAGCCTGAGTCCCAGATGAGGACAACACCCCTCCGTTGACCCTCAGTGGATAGGTAGCGGGAAGGAGGAATAAAACTGATGTTTTAAGCCGCCAAGACGCGGGGACTGTTTGTTACTGTAGTATAACCCAGCCTCTGCTGACCGATACACCAGCCAGCGAGGCAGAGAGATCTGGGGTTCCTTGAACTCACACAATTCAATCACTCCTATATTGCACTCACACCAGTAAGAGAAAAAACTCTTTTTTAAAGCCACTATTATTTTGGCTGTTGTTTGGCAACCAAATCATTTATCCCCTAATATAATTCTCTGTAAAAAATCCAATATTGGAAGACACACAGCCCCACGTTGATTTAAAAAAAAAAAAAAAAAAGGTGAGGAGGGAGAACTGGGGGGCACCAGGAAGTTCTGATCGTTATCTGCACGTCCAAGGTTAGACCAATGGAGTTTCATCCCAGAAGGGAAACTCTGACGGCCGGGGTCAAACGCTTCAGTTATCCCACCCAGGGTAGTGAGGGAGCTGGGGTAGGTACCCACTAACCCCTGAGAGTCACTGGTTGAGCGAGGCTCCTGGGACATTAATTTTTCAGCACTTCCGGCCTGACATACTGGCGCAAAGCCAGGGCGGAAGAGGAAGAAAGCCCGCAGGTGAGGCGGCGCATGTGCGGACGTTGCCGCAGGTTGGACCTGTGGGCACCGGGGTGGTAAAGACAAGATCCAGATGCGGTGGCCACCACATAGGCCACGTGCCTGCAGGTCCCCATCTCTGTCCTGAGCCTGAGCAGGAGCTTCTGTGTGCAGGTGCTGACGGGGAGGCCATCCTCACCCTAGCAAGCGGACTGGAGTGAGGGACGGCCCCCCGTGGCCCAGCCCCTGCCGACCTCCCCGGCTTTCTCGTTCACTCCTTGCACGTTCTGCACGGACCGTCACGAGCACCTGCGGCTTCCCCGGTGCCCTGTGCCTGCCTCCGGCCTTCCGCGTATTCTGTTCCTGCTGCTCACGATTCTCTTCTCGGGCTCCAGAGTCTGAAGTTCATTCTATAGGTCTCAGCTTAAACGTCATTTCCTCTAGAAAGACTGGCCTAGAGAGAATCCCAAGTAGGTTCCGCGCTGTCAGCGCAGAGCCCGACGCAGGGCTCAAACTCACGAACCATGAGATCATGACCTGAGCTGAAATCAAGAGTTGCACACGTACCCGACTGAGCCACCCGGGCACCCCCAGATGGGTCGTTTCTGAGATGCTTTCTTCCATAAAAAGAAGTCAGTGGGATAAAGGGATTGTATGAGCAGTAAGCAGAAGAGGGGAGGGAGCTGGGTCCATTTCCAGATTTTGCACAACAGTAGAGAGATTACCGCCCATCCCACCCAAAGCTGACCAACATACCCTCTCTGAGAGGAATGAGCAGGGGTGACCTTCCACCCCAGGCTCTAAAGCAAGGCCTCGACTCTCCCCCTCGGGCCCTGCTTCTCTCCCTTCTGCCGGGAGTGTGTCCCCCAAAGTGATCACCAACTGTCTCCAGCCTCCCCATTATAGACAAATACGGAGGAAACCCAGGTGATGGGGCAAAACGGAAATGAGATGGTAAAGAATAAAGTTCTCACCGAGGGGCCAACCGACTGTTGGAGCCTCCCTGAAATCCTGTTGTCTCACACCTAAATACCAAAGCAGGCCTGGGAGCGCTGGCCAAGAGAGGCGACCTTCCGATATTAGATTAATTTCCAGCCCCATGGGAGAAACCCAGTCCCCCAAGTCCCCAGCCATTGCGTGCACTGTGTCAGGACCTCACTCATCTGCAAATAAAACCCCCATTTCCCAAAGAGAGGTGAACGGCCCACTCCCCAAGAGAACAGCCGCATTCTTTCTCCTTCTTCCCCTCACCTTCCTGTGACTTTATTTCTCCTGTGTGTTCTTCCTCACTTGAAGACAGTAAGCCAGGATGGTTCGGGGAGATCACTGGTAAACAGTGGGGGGAAATAAAACACGGTGATGGAACCAAGTCAAAGGAAAGGAGAGACAGGAGCTAACGAGTGTTTAACTTAGTCTGTGCCGTGCACCAAAATAGCTGCTCTCATTCATTATCTCATCAACACCCACGCCAATCTTCTGTGGTCAGTATTGCCATATGCTACAAATGAGATGATTGGAAATCAGAGAGGTTCCGCAATTTGCGCAAGATCACACAGCAGAAGCAGGAAAGCCTAACGTGATTACGTTTTTGTTGTTATCACGGTTTTCTCCTCACTTTAACATGGCTGCTGGCTTTCTGCTCCTCTGGAATGCAATCCATCTGCTGTCAGGAAAAGATCCTTCCCCTCCTGCCTTGCCACCAGCTCACCCAGTCCCATCCGGGCTCGTGTCTATTTGACAAACCGCAGGAGAGAAAGCTATAAGCTGGGGCTTGCACAAGCTGGGGCTGCAAGGTTCAAGCTACAAAGCTTTTTGGAACAAGGGGTTTAAAACACCTTTTTTGAATGATCCCCAATCTGGGAGAAACAAATAAAAACCAGAATTCTTCAGCTGTGGTCTCCTGGAATATCTGGACACTTTTCCCAGCACCGTGACCTCATTTTCCTTCCAGACTTCGGTGTTAAAAATAGCCCAGCAAACCCTTTGAACCATCGTCTTCTTAAAACACAATATGGATTGTATGTGTGTTTACCACTTTGAAGAAACGCTGCGTGACGGGAGGCAGGCTGGCAGGCTGCTCCAGTGGCCTGACGGATGCTAAGAGGATCCGCAGACTCGATGAACTTACACTAAACAGACACACGCGCGCGTGCACATGGAGACACTCGGGCTGCTCTGACACGGGACAACCATGTCAAACCTGCAGCTAACTTTCCTTTATTATTATCATTAATGTTTATTTCGTTTTGAGAGAGGGGGTGGGGTAGGAGCAGAGAGCGAGGGGAACAGAGGATCCGAAGAGGGCTCTACGCAGTCAGCACACACGTGGGACTGGAATCCACGAACCGTGAAATCGTGACCTGAGCTCAAGCGGGACGCTCAACCGACTGAACCACCCAGGCGCCCCCTGCCTTTTTTTTTTTTTTTATATTTACAGCTAACATTCCTTTAAAACAACCCCATGAGGGGACCAAACCTCAGCACAAAGGCCCCACTTCTGTCTCCATTCAGGTGGATCAAAAGCACTGAGCTCATCACACCCTCAAGGACCGTTTTTAACAGCAATATGACATAGTGCGGCAGCAGCTGGAAGTGGGTCCCCTAGTTCTTTTGGGTGGCGAGGAAGGCCCGCCATAGGCAAATAGGACTGATCCTTTAAAGTGGCATGAACCCCAGGTGGCAAGGATGTTCTGAGACCTTCTGGAAGGTGGGCAAGTGGATAAGTACAGGCTCATTGTGACTACAAGGGAGGACGTTACATCGTGTCTGTGCCTGGGCCCCAAGGGGGGAAAGCAGGTGCCTGGACCCCAAGGGGAGAAAGCAGGTGCCTGGACCCCAAGGGGGGAAAGCAGGCGTCCGGGCCCCAACGGGGGAAAGCAGATCATTCAGGCAATCACACTCATCCCGCAGCAAAGAAGGAAAGGATGAGTGTCCCTTTGCCTCGACTTACTCCCCCATCAAAGACTTCAGGGTCCAGGGGCTACCTTGCAGGAACGAGGCACGCTGCTAAAATCCATATAAAATCCAGGTTGCCCAGTTAAATGGGAATTTCTGATAAACAACGAGTAAGGTCTTAGCGCAAGTAGGTCCCAAATATCACACTGCGGTTTATCTGACATTCGCGTTTCCTCGTGCGCCCTTTTCGTTTGCTAAATCTGGCAACCCTGGCCTCATTGCACAGTCTGCTGTGGGCCTCTTCCTGTGCCCGTAACAGGGGCCTCTTCCTGTGCCCATAACAGAGCCCTCCGCCTTCTTCCAGTGAACCAGAGGAGGCGGTGGGGCCCAGCAAGGATGAGGGTGGGAAATAGGAGTGGTTTTTTATTTACTCAAGATGGACATGATATAAAAGGATTGATGCCTGAGGGCAATAGGTGTAAAGCCGGAGAAGGACCCTGGACTCTGTGGACTTGAACTCCCACCTTTCTTTATTCCCTTTGGAGCGCCGGGGCAACTTCCTGCTCTCATACGTTTTGTTGTTGTTTCTATCTTTTCCCCCCAAATCCTAAATCAGCAGGAACCTGGGCACAGAGGGCCACAACCAGGCTCTATGGTTATCTGCTGACTGACCCTGGCAAGGACTCCACAGCCAGGCCCTTCCCACTTGCAAAAGTTCGTGTCCACCTCACATCACAGCAAAGACGACCGAGTCAGGGGGAGGCGTGGCTGGACCTCCTGTCGGAACGGAAGCTGGGCGGCCTGAAGGTCAAGGGCCCTGTGGGTGGCTGTCAGGGCTGCACCTCCTTTGGGAGGCCTTGGGTCAGACCGAGTGCACCAGCTAGTCACCATTCCCCCGCCCGGCAGGAAGTGGTGGCCAGCAGAAGAGCCTGCCTGAGTCCACGCAACTGGAGATCTAGACGGGGGGGGGGGGGGCGGGGGGGTCCCCCCCGGGGGCCCCCCCCCGCCCCCAGCTCCGTGTGCCACCTCCCTCCAGGCCCTGACAGGCCCCGGGGACACCCGCAGCTGCAGACGACCCCCCCACAGCCTGCCCCCTCCTCCTGAGCCGCTTCCACCTACCCACCTGTCCCCGGCTCCCAGAAAAGGACGAGAAGCCCCAAGTTTGGACTGACTTTAGGGAGCATCTATCTGCTGCAATTTCCCATCTCAGAGACGGGGAACTCGGTCCCTCACGGTCGGCTGGTTCTACCAGTCATTCCTGACACTGAGTCCAACTCCCCTGGCTCTCACACCTTCACCCAGAACCCCGGGCCCCCTGGAGCCCTAGTAACCCTTCTACCGTATGGTGCCTATACCAATTTATCGGGCAGTTCTCAACTCGGGCGGGGGGGGGGGGGGGGGGGGGGGTGGACGCACGAAACAGTTTTATTTTTCTCCAACAATTATTTCTTCACTGAGGTGTAATTGGCATACAACTTTAAAGCTTATTGTTAGTTTTTTTTTTTCTTAGTGATTTCTATACCCAACATGAGGCTCGAACTTACAACCTTGAGATCAAAAGTCGCGTGCTCCACTGACTGAGCCAGCCAGGTGCCCCCGACATAGAACTTTAGATTAGTTTCAGGTGTACAACATAATTCGATAGTTGTATATGTATGAAATGATCACCACAGTAAGGTCTAGTTAACATCCCACACCAAAAATAGTTTAAAAAAAATTTTTTTTCTGCAATGGGAACTTTTAAGATCTACTTTCTTAGCAACTTTCAAGTTTGTAATAGAGTATAATTAATTACAGTCACCATGCTGTACAGTACATCCCCAGGACTTATTTATTTTCCAGCTGGAAATTGGTACCTTTTGACCCCCTTCACCTATTTGGCCCACCTTTTATTATTATTATTATTATTATTATCACTATTATTTTACGTAGAAGTGAGATCCTACAGTATTTACAGTATTGGGCTTTCTCTGACTCATTTCCCTTAGTGTAATGAGATTATCTTCGATCACACTGTGTCAAATCTCCCCTTTCCTTCCCCTGATGACATTTTGAGTTCAGGCCATAGACTTAACCTCAAATTCAGCCTCAGCTTTTCCCCTCCTCAAGGACCGACTTGACCAGACCCTGAATGCGTGCAGGGAGGGGTCAGGGTTGAGCTCTGAATAGGCTCCCGGTCGTCGTCAACACACGTCTGGCGTATTGGGTGTGGACCAAGGGGGAGGGAAAAGGGCCAGTGTTTCTTTAGCTCTCATTGGGCCCCATCGTAGTCCTTTTCCAGCTGGTTACGTCTGCTCCCCGGACTGAGAGTTAGGGACACGATCAGGCCCGGCTGTAAACCTCTCCGTTGGTTGTTGAAGTTTTCTGGCTCACACATTACGACGAATGCAGGTAGGCATTTCAGGGGGCAGGTGTCTGATCCTTCAGACGAGCCTGGGCGCCCCCGCCCCCCGCCATTCCCTGCAGTCTCTCTAGTGCCCTCTAGCGCTTGTCCACCAGCACATACCCCATGGCTCTGGGGTAGGGTCGGCCCATCCGCAGGGCATAGCCTATGCAGGGTACACTGCAGAACCAGCCCAAACCCGGCTGCCTCCACAGGTCCCCCTCCCTGGGCCCACGGACACGCATGTGTCCCCATCTCACCTCCCCCATTGGTTCAGGGAACTGTGTTCACCATAATCCCACATGCACTGAAGGCACAGGTAAGACCACACCGGAAACCTCCACCTTGCTGATATTAGAAGGATGAAGGGGCCAAGATCCTTCCGACAAAATGGAACATTGTAGTAGATTCAAAAATCAAGGAGAGCAGCCTCTGTGGCTGAGAGCCCTATGGAGTTGTGCAGTCGTAAGAACATCTACAGGTTACCAAGAGCTCCTCACAAACATGGACGCCCAAACCGGCTGCGCTGTTCGGGCCCAACTGGGTCAGACGGCTCCCAGACCTCATGGCAGTCATAAAGGATGCACCGGGCTGCCTCATGAGCTCCTCTGGCACATCGTTATCTCCTCCCCCCACAACTGAAACCAAACTATTAGTCTGCACGGAGGGTTTAATCCCAGAGAACACCTTAAACATCAGTGCATTTGGCACAACGTGACTTTCTTAAATGAGGAAAGTATACTTTCTCACAATCACAGGGGATTCAGATAAACTCTCCGTACCCTCGCAGATAAATAAAAAGCAGCACCCTGACGCTGAGGCCAAACGTGAAACTTTGAGCTCAAGCCACACGGAAGGTGGTTAGTGTTGTCTACCCAGGGAGTCCCATTGCCAGCCGGCAAGAAACACGCAGGATTGTTCCGTGGTAGCGAGGCAGTTGGCTTTCGGTTCTTTTTCCTCCTCCTCCTCTTCTCCATACCCCCCTTTGGATTCGTTTTCTATTGCTGCAAATGTAGCCGATTAAAGTTACTGCAAACACAGCGGATTAAAACAACACAAGTAAATGTATTGCCTCAGCTTCTCTCTGCAGAAGTCTGGGCCTAGCGGCTTCTCTGTGGCGGCAGAAACCACACAAGGCTGCAATCGAGGTGTCGCAGGGCCGCGAGGATGAGCCCACTTCCAATTCGCTCAGGTTGTTGGCAGAAGTCCCCTCCATGTAGGACTGAAGTCCCCCCCCCTTACTTGCTTTGGGCCAGGGTCATTCCCAGGTTTAGGCACCCCCCACCCCAACCCCTGCATTCTCTGGCTCTGGCCTCCCCTCCATCTCCAGAGCCTACAACAGCCCTTCAAATCTCTCTGGCCTCTCTTTCTGCCTCAGTTCTCCAACTGAAACTTGTGCCTTCCTCTGCTGTTCTTAAGGCTCTGTGTGATTACACCGGGCCCACTGGGACAATCAGGGTAGTGTCCCTATTTTAAGGTCAGCTGGCTGGATCACCTTAGTTATATCTGCAAAGTCCCCTCAGCAATAACTACATCTGCGGGTAATTTTTTTTATTAATGTTTATTTATTTTTGACAAAGAGAGAGAATGCACAGGAGAGGGACAGAGAGAGGGGGTGACAGAGGACCTGAAGTGGGCTCTGTGCTGACAGCAGAGATCTCCATGCAGGGTTTGAACCGGATCATGACCGGAGCCAAAGTGTGTGGGGCTCAAACTCACAAACCGTGAGATAATCTGAGCCAAAGTGAGACGCTTAACCGACTGAGCCACCCAGGTGCCCCCTTAGATCTGTGTTTGATTGAGTAACCAGGGAATGGGACTCTTGGGCACCTGAATAGGTAACCCAAAATATGCCACTTAGATAACATTGATTATTTTGAATTAAAGTTACTTAAGAGGGGGCACCTGACTGGCTCAGTCAGTAGAGCATCTGATTCTTGGTCCCAGGGTCATGAGTTCAAGCCCCATGTTGGGCATGGAGCCTACTTTAATAATAATAATAATAATAATAATAATAAAGTTACTTAAAAAACATCAGGGCAAGAAGGACACTCTGACCGTCCTTTGTCCCCCCCTGAAAGCAGGAAATAAATTTCCCACGTGAGGTCACCCACCCTGTACTGGGAGGTAGAAAGCATCCTTATCACCAGAGTTAGGGAATTCAAGGCTGAGAAGACTGTATAAACAACTTTGTTGCTTCTTTATTAATTTGCTACTCTGAGCCCAAACTCCCGTATTTTGTCAAATCTTCACAAATAATTGTTTCTTTGTCTAAAAGGTATAAAAGCAGACTGTTCCGGTCACTTCTCTGAGACTCACAGCTCTGTGGGCTTCCGTTTTCTCCTGTTAACCTGTCTTATGTCAATGCAATTATTAGAGCAGCCGAAGAAACGAGAAGGGAGGAAGGGAAGCGGTGTCCCTACGGAACGTCTCTAGAATTCTGCCCACCACACTCTCCTTCTCCTCCCATTTACTAACCTTTTTAGTTTAATTTTCTTCTTTGCACAGAGATGCAAGCAATTGTAATACACATTGTCCCCTCTACTCTTCCGATTTACGTGCATTTGGGTGGCTGCTTCTCCCTCATGGCAGGAAAAGGGATTGTGGCCAGACCTGAGGGCTGGGGCGCCGGCCCCCCCGGCGACACAACGGATGACCTGCACATGTCACCTCCATCTGCCTGAGGGTCAGTTTCCTCAGTGGTAAGTGGGGATGATGACACACCACGTTCACAGTCGCTACACCAATTTGAAAAGGAAATACGTATGGAAATGCTTTGCAACTCTGAAGTGCGGTGCACATGGGCGCGCGCACACGCCCCTACACATGAAAAGTCGACTCCGTTCAACACGACCTCTGCCGTGAAGCCTTCCCTAAATCCTCGACGTGAGCGCCCCCCCCCTCCCCGGGCCCACCGTGTCCTGAAGAAAGTTGGGTCCTATTGTGCAGGGAGGGCAGGGACCAATGCTGCCCGTCAGCCCAGCGCCGTGCTCCCCCGGCTGCACCTCCCCCACATCGTCAGCGTCAGCGGGACGCACACTTGGTGCAGAGAAAACAAGCTGAATCCTGCAGAGTCTC
>NW_024412432.1:5028463-5125607 GCF_014898765.1 Herpailurus yagouaroundi | reverse complement strand
CACACACACCACACACACACACGGCACACACACCACACACACACACACACACACCACACACACACATACACACACCACACACACACACACACCACATACACACACCACACACACACACACGGCACACACACCACACACCACACACACACCACATACAGCATACACACCCCCACACCCCCCCACACACAGCACACACACCGCACACACATACACCACACTCACACACAATACAGCGCACACACATACACCACACACATACACACCACACACACCACACACACATCACACATGCACACGTCTATCCCCCCGTACACTGCACACCACGTACACACACCTCCTAACAGGTGACAAGCTAGGAACCTTCATATGGGGGAAAATATGTAAAAATGACACTTTTTAAATTACTTGGTCAATAAGGAAATTCTTGCTAAAGACCGATTTTTCTCAGGAACCCCGGCCCGAGTCGCTCTAACGGGGGGAAAGCACCTGCCTCACGGGGGTCTGGCTGGTGGTCTCTGGTGAGAGGAGGCCCGTGTCTGTCTTTGGGCCTCTCGGGGGTGAGAGCCCCTCCCAGAGCGGAGGCCCCGCTGTCCCCAGCCCACCCCCAGCCCAGACCCAGAGCTTCTCCCGCTCCACTCCAGACTCGGGCAACATCTGCAAGCCGAAGCAGGGAATTCTGAAGGTTCCAGAGAATCTCGGGGAGCCCGGCTGCCTCACTCTGGGTGTGGGGCGGCATCGCTCCAGGACAGGGGAGCCAGACACTGGGCAGGTAGGAACGCGCGCGAGGCCCGTGAGGGTCCGGGAAGGGCAGGCACCCCTCGCTGCGGGTCACCCTCAGAAGGCCCACCCCGGAAAACCGCTCCTTGCGCCGCGCCTGGAAGTGGGGGAGGTGGACCAGTGGCTCTGCACTCTTTTCCTCACCTTCCTTCTCTGTATCTGCAGGGCATTGGCACACTTTCCGGAAGCTTCGGTAAAGAAGCCATGAAACCTCAGCAACACACAAGCTCTCCCTGGTGCCCAGTGAGCCAGTAGCGGGCGCAGCAGTGCTAACCAACGGGTGGGGCGAGTCCCCCACCTGTCCCCCTGGTGGCACAGAGAGGAGGCGGCCGGCCTCTGAGATTTCCCAAAGGTGAGCAAGCAACGGAGCCCAGCCCCAAATGAGAAGACAGATGTAAGGGATGGGCACACGCCCCCTGCACCTTACCTTCGTGTCCTCCCTGCCTCTCTGTCCCCCCTCCCTCCCCCACCCCCCGTTTTCTGTCTTCTCTCCATCGACACAGAGTGTGTGGCTTCATCCATCCTGCCTAATCAACCCATAAATATTAATCCAACATTTCCCTTCCCCGTCCCACTAAGGGGGCTTCTACATTCTGCATCTGAGAGATAGAGAGTCAAGTTCAATGTGAGATGAACAGTAACGATAACAAGTCCAAGTACTGCTTACGACACTTGATTCGTTTCTGCAGTTAGCCCTCAGCCCGACATAACAAGGACCCTGCAGTCCTCTGCCGGGTGGGCACTAGGCAGCCGTTCCCTCCAGGATGCGGTGTGACACATCACCCCGAAACTCGGGGGCCCGTAACATCAAGCACTAACTCTCAGGTTCACGGGCCCGCAGGTCTACTCTGGCCCAGCCAATGCAGCCCGGGCTCAGCCGCGTGTCTCTGCTTCAGGCCGCCCGTGAGCTGTGCTGGACTCCAGGCGCGTCTGTTTGGGGACTAGGCCGCAGGGACAGCAGTTAGCCGGGGCACTCTCTTCTCCTGGTGGATCACCAAAAGGTAAAAGACAAGCCAGATTGCACAAGCACATTTAAGTCCTTGGCTCACCTCCAGTCCTATGTCAGAGTCCAAAGCAAATCCCTTGGCAAGGCCAACTTCAGTGAGGCAGGGAAGCCATGGGAGGTGGAGGGTGGGAATGTCTGCCAAATGATCCCAGCCATTCTGGGGGGCAGGGGCAGGGGGCAGGGCGGTTGCTCCTCCACCCTGTTGGAACCACTGGTAGGGAGCGTCTATATGTACCATGAGTTGATCGAAGTTGTCAAAGTTAACGCGATTGCTTCGAGTACTTTCCATTCTACATGTGACAAAACCCAGAGAAACCTATCTAATGCATGTTTTAACAGATATAGTTGGGCCAAATCATTGAGGGATCACAGAGCCGAGGGACCTGAGGATCTCTCTACTCAATACTTTGATGTTATAGACGAAGCAGATGAATTTCTAGCAAATGCACTATTGACTGAAGGGTTGACGAGGTCCGATGCATAGACAAGCTGGCTCTTCCCGATTCAGTTCTGTCCACTGCCCCGAGCTGACTCTCTTCGGGGATTCACTCAGCAGGTTCATTTGTCAGGAATGTTTGCAGTTCTGGGGAGAAGGAGAGCTATTGGTCACTTCCTGTAAGCATGCCTGGTTAGGGAACTTCATTCTGTGCCAACACTGATCTAGCCTGGAACCCTTATGAAGCCCGAAGGTCCCTAGTTTGCACGAACTGATAAAATTCGAGAAGGAGGAGTAACTCTGGTGTGATTAGCACTGTCCACATTCCCTCTGGGCTCCTGGAGCAGGCAGAGCAGGCCCGGCTCAGGGGAAGGCTGGGGCTCATCTTGGAGGGTTCTTGAAGGGCCTGTTCCCGAGGAGCAGCTAGTGGCCAGAGAGAACTGGGGGTCAGAGACAAACTCATCCCCAAAGACGGGAGTTGAGAGGGAAACCTAAGAAACCCAACTGGATTGGTTGTTAGACCCAGCTACAGCCCCTCACTGACCTACAGGTACGGATTCCACAGCAGAACTTCCTAGGCCCTCTGTGACCAGAGCCCCCCCCCCCCCAGCACCTTTCCTCATGGTCAACCAACCTCCACCCTCTCTCATCTCATGCCCTCTGTCTTGGAATGTCTACCCTGCTCACCTTCTCTCTTGCCCTGGCTGCCAATTCCCATCTCTGCTTCTCCAATTCCCTGGTATTCCTGGAGATCTAGCCGGGATTCACATTGTGACACCTTACCCAGAGGCCCACGTGATGATGAGTCAGCCCCTGGTGTCCCCTCGGCATTTTGTTCCTTGCCCTGACATCACGTTCTGCCTCGCATCATTGCTGTTTATTGAAACTAGGTCTTTCCCCTCTACGAGACTCGAGTTTCCTGAGGGTAAGGGCCATATCTTCCTCACTTTTGTGTTCCTTTCGCCCCCTCTGCTGCCATGCACGTCAGTACTTGCGAAAAGTCTGACGAATGAATGAGCGAATGAATGCTCTCAGTTAAGAGCAGCCAAGCACATAGGCCAATGTCACATGTGTCTCAAATCTAGTGGCGGTTGGGACTTCTACTGCAAGAATAGAGCAATGAAACCATTGAGGCAATAGGAGAGAAAAACTTGGGTTTTTTTTTTTGTTTGTTTGTTTTTTGCCAGATCTACAACCAATAGCAAGTACCACTTGCAAACAAAGGACAGAAACATCAAACATAAAGTTTTTTAAAAGTCACTCCTGAGTTACTTTACTGCAATTCTGCAAAATAATCAAAATCTTAACCAGGATTTGGGCAACGGCCTGACATTTTGTGCCTTTCGAAATACAAAATATGCCAACGTAACCGCGGACCAGTGATCAGAAAAATGGTGTCACTGACAAGTCCATTACCAGATCCCATTTGCCCAGATTTCTCATTTCCCATGAGCTATCATCTTGCTGCTCTCCTATGTCACCACTTAAGAGCCTCATTATTAGGCATGGAGCATACACATTTGGATGGGGAGAGCATTTGCAATTATATTTTAAGGTGCTTCCCAAAGCTATAAAGTCAAAGCTATAAATGGCAAGATGGGCGATGTAATTGTCAACAGAATATGAAACAAGTCTGAAATTAGAGTCGGTTTCTGCTCAGCCTAAAAGCATGAGCCAGCAGAGCGCACACATCAGAGAGGATTTGGGGGTTCAGAAGCAGAGAGCTGGGTGGCCTCAGGCAAGTCACTTAACCTTTCTCGGATGAATTTCTTCATCTAAACAAGTGTGGTACTGCATGTCCTAATGAGGGCCAAGATGGAAAAGGTCTGAAATACTAAGTAGAATAAATGAAATGGAGTCAAGTGGGCCACCACCCATGGAGATAATTATATGCTATTTATTGAGCTGTTATTTTGTGCCGGGCTTTGTGCCTAACACCCTACAAATGTGGGTCTCTGTAACTTCACAAGCTGTGATAGTAATATTTGGTGGATTCGTTGAATGGACATTAAATGCTCCACCCACTGTAAACTAATTCTAAATGAGAAAAGTTGAGCTGTGACAGGACATCCTGTGTCCCTTTGAACAGAGTCCGACGATGTGAAAGAATCCATGCTAATGAGATCCCGGGGCCCTCCAGCTAGCACCACAAAACGCTGGGGACCGCCGGAGAACCTGTGGGGGGTGCTGGTACGCAAGAGGTGAAAGATGAAAACAGTCATTCTAAAGACTCTAAGGTGGATTCAGACCCCTGGGTGTTAATTCTGTCCTTGTCAATCCTGAGACAGGTAGCTCTGGCATGGGATGGCGGCTATTTAATTAAGCAAGCTTAGTTAGTCAACAGCAAATAAAAAAGCCTCCATAGGGGGAACTGGGTGGCTCAGTCGGTTAAGCGGCTGACTCTTGGTTTTGGCTCAGGTCATGATCTCACGGGTCGTGGGTTCAGACCCATGTGGGGCTCTGTGCTGACAGCATGGAGCCTGCTTGGGATTCTGTCTTGCGCTCTCTGTCCCTCCCCTGCTCTCTCTCTCTAAAAATACACTTAAAAAAAAGTCTATAAAAGTTTTGGCCAACAAGCTGATCGTAAACTAGTACAAATCCAAAGTCAGGGCGCTTATTAGGTCATCTTATTCTTGTTTTGTGCTATAAGAAGATTATATTCCTCTAAATAAAACGGAATCTAGAAAACAGATCATTGTGGGTTTGTTTCTGAAACTTATTTCTTGGCCCAGCCGATTAAAGTGATAATGAAGCTACAGAATAAACTCTCTTCCCAATAAAAATGTAAATTCGGTTGACGAAAAGTGAACCAAAACTTATTTTAAGTCTATTAGACAAAATGTGCATTACATTTCCCTTACCATCCTGGCTATAAAAAGCAGCCTTTCCAAGCCTTAAGAGAAACCAGAAAGGACAGAAAAAGACTGTACTAACGCACTACCTATTTTGTTAAACGTGAAATAAAAAAGACTCAAGGGTCTCTTTTCTTCAAAAAAAAAAAAAAAAAAACGAAAACGTAAAATGGTGAGACACAAACACCAGATGTGCCACCTTCTACCTAACCGTCCATAAAGACAGTGATTTGTAAAATATGAGAGAAAATGTTTCCATCGACATCATTTTCGTAAAGCAGCCGGGAGAGTGTTCAACACAGGCCAGATACTGGCAGGGTTGGCTCTCGCCACCCTCCGGAGGGAGACCAGGGTGTGTGGTGATGGAACAGTCTCGTACGCTTTCAAAATTGTCAAACTGCGTATCAAACTCGCCCGCAGAGTTGGCACAGGCCATGGGTTGGCCACCTGTGGGGGAAGCACAGGGCCACCAGCAGAGGGGCCAGTGCTCGGCCCTGAGTCCCCACTTTGCTGCCCACCAGCAAGTCTGGGTGAGTCCTATGGCCTGAGCCTCACATGTTAAGTGAAAATACCAAGGATATCTGCTTATTAATAGTGTTTTTGTGATGCTCAAATGAGGTAACTTGTATGGAAGCACTTCCTGAACTTTAAAGGGCTATTCACATGCTCTTTACCTGGGAATCCTGTGTGGATAGAAGGCAGGGGTGGATAGAAATAGCTTTGAGACTGGTAACTGCATAATACGAAAACTTCATCCCGTTGTATTTGCTCATTCGTCTAACTGATGTCACCCAACAAAGGGATCTCTGATCCCTCTCAGCCTGCTCTCTGGGTGCATCTTGTCATGATGATGCACCATTACAGAGGTACTCCCTTTCAGTATTAATATTTCACAGCATTCATATTCTCCATTACTACAACAGAGAACTTTCAAGATGCTGAAAAGTCAGCTCTTGGGATAACATTACGTCTGAACAAACCAATGACAAGTCTCATAATTGGAGGAAATAATCCCTGGGTTTTAGGGCAGGATGACAAAAATATGGCTCATTTCTGGCCCAATAAGCCTTTCTGCTAGACACAAAATCACTTTGACATGCTTGAGAGGACATCTGATTTTGCCTGTCCAGAGTGTCCCTTTGAGTAACAAGAATTCACCTCTCTCTCAGGATGTGTGCTTTGGGTCCAGCCATCCCTTCGAGGATGGACACGAAAGGTTGGTTTTTCAGGTAAGTTTGGGGCATATTTGTGTAAGACATACCCTCACAAGTAAAACTCAACTTAAATAGCTTGAACCACAGAACTGTCCAAGGTTTCACATAAAGCTCGACACAGGCTCAAATGACAAAAGGACCCAGTTTCTCTCCACGTCTTGGCTCTGCTCATTCAACACAGGCTGCTTGGGAGTGTTCTCCTCTCGGGGTTGCATGGAGGCCAGCAGCGGCTATATCCTCCCTTCTTAAGGAAGGGCCTCTGTTCTAGCATTACCATCCAGTCCCGACATTCGCTAGGCTAGGGTCGGCTTGGATCGCCAGTCTGCCTGACCATCCTCGTGATCAGCAGGTGGCATGTGCCAGATGAGCTCAGCTCAGGTCACGTACCCCCCCACTCCTGGGGTTTCAGGGCAACACGGTGACCTCAGAACACACAGATCTTGAACACTGGTTAGGGCAAAGGAGAGAATGGCTTGCCAGGAAGCACACTTGCACTGTCCACCCCATCCTGTAAGCGATCTGGATCTTCACATGTGTGAGAACAGGGGTATCGTTTTTGGTATTTTTTCATCTGGTGTAGCCCTTCAAAAGGGGGAAATAAAAGCGGACAAAGGCGTGTGTGCAGTGGATACTCCTCTCTCGACACGAAGTACACCTTATAATCCTTTCGAAGGGATATCTTCGGATTTTGAGTTATCTTTTTATATGAAATGATATAATCATTCGTGGCGTCAAGTGCCCACACGCGAAAAGAAAAGCAGATGAAATGTCAAACATTTCTAAGATTAAGATGAGGAAGACAGGAGAAAAAGCCATCACAGAGATGATACAGGAAAAAGCATAAATAATAAAAAAAAGTCGTGACATTGCCAACAGAGTTTGTAATTTGACTTTAGTAACTACTTAGCACTGAACATGAAGGGGAGTTTCCAGTCTTAAAATTCCCTATTTAATTAACTGTCAGGCAGAGAACAAGCTGCGGAGAAGCCCACTTACTCTCAAAGGTGCAGACTTGACTTGTAGTTACTGAAGTCTCACCTTTTCTATTTCAATTTTCCGTACCAAGCATCCTTGTCTTTCCTAATTTCTTCCCCTTTGCCATTCATCGCTGCTCTTTATGTGGTTTATGGGCACATTAACAACGTCTGGAAAATCAGCATCGTCACTCCCATGAGCAGGGTTTTGCTATTGCTTCACTTCATACTCACTTGGCACTCCCGCAGGACATCTCTTTTTTTTTTTTTGAACTTTTTTTTTTACGTTTATTTGTTGTTGAGACAGAGAGAGACAGAGCATGAACGGGGGAGGGGCAGAGAGAGAGGGAGACACAGAATCGGAAGCAGGCTCCAGGCTCCAAGCCATCAGCCCAGAGCCCGATGCGGGGCTCAAACTCACGGACCACGAGATGGTGACCTGAGCCGAAGTCGGACGCTCAAACGACTGAGCCATCCAGGCGCCCCCCGCAGGACATCTTTAAAAGGGACAGTCCCACATTAGTTGCTGTGAAGGGAAGCCTTTCTGAATATCGGGAGCTAATAGCGGGAGCTGCCCGGGTTTGCAGACAGAAAGGCATCACAGGCCCCCTTGCACTTTGCCCTGGCTTGTGAGCGCGCATGTGTGCAACTGCACAGACGCAGAGATCGCTTCCACCCTCGACAGCGTCAGCCACATCCCAGGCTCCAAAACTTCACTCTGGCTGGTGGTCCAATGCCTCAAATGCCACCCTAGGAGGCCCACTCATTTGATTTAGGTCCTGCCTGTTTAGTGACCTCAAACTGAAAAGTTTAATTACTCAGGGACCCCAATAACCAACCAAGCTCAGAAGCCTAAGATTTGAGAGAAGGTGCCCAGAGGTCAAAAGAGCTTGAAGTATAAAGAAGGCTTAGGAGGTAGAGGGAGCAGAAACAGGCCTAAGTTACTGCTCGGGGTATAGAAAGAGAAGGCCCTTAATGGTCAGCACCATGTAGGTGAATATTAAGGCTTTTAAAATATGATTAACAGTGAAAAACAACTGAAATTGGCATTCTGGGAACCAAACCTTCAAAATGTGACTTCTCATAAAGAAAATGAGACTACCTTCTAAGTTTCCTTGTTTCTATACAGGATTTTAAATATGCTTTAACCAGAGAAATATTCACTTAATAAGAACATTCTAATGGATACAGTAGAATGATCTTTCAATTGAAATACTGCTTCAACAGGTTTTTCCTAATGGAAGGACCTAGCGTTTACATGCAGCTGGTTCACTGAATTCACTGATTTTTCCATTCTTTTATAACCATTAAAGTACATACAAGAAAACAAAAGGATTTATAAAGATACATTCATGGTTTTGTTACTGTCATTTATTTCTGGATCATGCACAAAGACAATTCCATTAGTACATTTATTATATTATCCATTTCAGTGCTTATAATAATATGGTCATGTTAACTTGGACATTGGAAATGTAGAAAGATAGTATTCATTGCTGTTAGTGCGCTATCTGAAGTGAGACTCCAGGTTACTTATTTGTAATTAGGATTCAGACAAATGTCCATGTTTCTAAATACCACACAAAACTGGGAGACCTCGCAGGAACTGAGTAAGAAAGATACTAAGGCAGGACAAAATCCTGTCTTCAAACAATACTATGACTGCAGCAAAGGAGAAGCTGATCTGAACCATAGGTTTTTGCATGCTGCCCTGCCTGAATACATTCCACAAACTCAAGACAGACCCTCAAGCCTTTCACGGTTCTCCCTTTCTGGGGAAAGGCCAACAACAGCATCTCCTTTTGCGGCAAGGAGACAACACGAGACTAGTTGTCTGCAGGCCTGGGCTGGAGCCCCTGTGACCTCGCTTCATCTCTGTGTGTCTATTTTCTTGATTCTACAAATTAGTTTGATCTGGATTGCGTGCCCCTGGGACCTCGCTTGATCTCCCTGTGTCTATTTTCTTGATTCTACAAATTAGTTTGATCAGAACCATCCCTGGTGCTAACTTCCTCTTAGGAAACTGGAGGCTGGAAGCGCGCATCAGGGGAGACAGTGGTTCTGCCGGAGCGATGCCTACAGCATTACCACCTGAGAATTTTGAAGAAATGTACATTTGGGGCCCACGCAGGTCTACAGAATCTCTGTTTTAAGAAGCAAGTTCCCCAGGTGATTCTGATGCACACAACACAGGACGAGAACCACTGGATTAGACCATCTACATTTAAGAATATTCATAGTTCCAAAAACAAGGCAAATTAAATAAATCTAAACTCTGTCATTAGACTCAGGTTGTCAGCCACACATTACTTTTCAGAAGTATGGCACTGAAGGCATCTCACTTGTTCTTTGAAAATCCTGAAAAGAAATAGACAACAGGGATAACATTTAGGGCAGTTTTAGCTACTAAGAGCCAATTACATTTAGCTTTACCCCTATTTAGGAAAGTTAGGATTTTAAATTCTTATTTTTCCAAAGCTGTTTATTAAGGAAAGTATCATTTCCTAACTATAAAGGCTTTCTCTTCCACCTTGTGAATAATTATTTAATAAAAGGCATATTCAGTTTTATAGCATATACTAAAAGATGTACTTCATCGATATGAAATATTACAGTAAGGGATTTTTAAACTGCCAACATAATAAATTCAAGCTTTGAGTTATTCTTCACATTACAGTAACTGTAATTGCTTCTCATACATGGATACCTTGGGTTTCAATTTTTAGTTTTATAAGAAGCAAGAAAAATTTACATACAGACACAGTGGCTCCAATCCACTCTCTGAAAAAAATTATAATTAAATATCTAATTATTTTATATATGAAGTATATAAATAAAAAATAAATTACTTTACTAATTATTGGATTATTAAATAAATAAGGTTTGACCTTACAAAGTATCCTCATCTTTCCCACATTAGCTCACCACACAGTAAGAGGATTGGCAATCCTCACAATCCAGTCTGTATTTTCTGAGATTCGTAAGAATTAGGTTCCTAAGAGAAAAAGAGCTCAGTTGCCCTGTGCTAGGTGTTTAAACATGGCTCCTAGGACACCAGAAATAAGCTCTACCATGGATAAAATGCCTCAAATAAAGACAGTGAAAATCACTGATTTGGAAAAGGCAAAAACATGAAATACACTTTTATCTTTTCTTTTCCATTATTACAGGTTTTTAAAAAAGACTTAAAAGAATTGTAACCAGGAATAAGCAAAGACAATGTACCAAAAGTGAAGCATGTGAGTCCTGGCAAGAATCCATGAATGAGGTATCTCCTTTGGGTTTGTGTTATTATAACAGAAACTTAGTTCTTAGGACACTTATCCAGAGTTGCTTAACTAGTTTTATTTTATTTGAAGACAAAATCATTCCTGCAGCAGGGCAGCTTAAACCCGCAAAGATGTCACTACAAGAAATGGTCTACCATCATCGCGGTCACCTAGACTCGGACACCAGGGTCGGCACGCCCTAGGTGAACTCCCTTCAGTAAATCTAACAGCATCACACAACTCAGGAAACGCTAAATATGCTTAATACAGAGACACACACTTAACACTGGATCACACTCTCACTGCATCTTTAAAGCTTAACTGACTATAGTGATAAATTTCAGGTACACCCACGAGACACAGTTTTAGAGAAGAGAGCTGTTCAAATGTATCTTCTACAATAGGTACAGTTTCACGTATACCGTAAAAACTTAACACCAGTAAATTCGGCCCTTTTTTCTTTTCACAAGTTTTTATCAGTGTGTTCAGATGTTGGATTTTTATAATAGCCTCACAAAGATTCCACAAACCAAATAATCTGGGCTGGTTAAAAAGGATGACGAAATGAATCCAATATTTAATACAGCTTTTATTTGTTTAATTTGGTAAATGGAGACTGTAATGGTTTCAAGGCAAACTCTGGGTGATTTCAGTCGCAACTCCACAGTTAACATGATTCTGAAGAACAGTCTTATCTTCGATGTCTAACCACACTACACAGTCACAGCTAGAGAAATCCATGTACATATATATTAGTTTTCAACAACTCGGGATTTTCAACCACTCTAGAATTCAAATTTTATATTCTCACACACTTTAAAATTTACCCCTTTGATGCAGGATATAACCATTAAAGATAAAAATTCATGCAGTGATACTCAGGTTTTTAAAAACAGGTAAATCCAGTATTTGATCATTCAGTGCGGTATCAAGTGCACCGAATATCTGAAATAAAACAAGTGCCAATGTTATCATGAATTAATAACATATTTATTGTCTTGAAACCAAACAGGCCCAAGTTACTTTTTGTCTTTCTCGGGTTAGCTATTTAACTCTTTTCTCTCAAACTTCCTGTGTAAGAAAACCCAAGATATTTCATTTCTTTTTTCAGTTAACAAGAGATGGTAGAAGGCTTAAGGTAGGTATGTTCTTGATAATTCAGAGTCAGAAAGTGCTTCTTCTTGAGCAGAAGGTTCGTAATCTCCTGCGTTTTCTGCCAATTCAGTATCTAAGTCGTCATTACTTTCTGCACTGTAATCCACTTCTTCAAGGAATCGAGGCTCATCTTCATCCAAGACGTAAGTGGTAGGGCTGTGGCCAGAGCACATAGAGCACATGAGACTTCATTAGATCCTAAGGTTCTAACATAAGGCTATTTGACCATATTGGGTTAATTTTGATTTCAATATAATGTAAGAGTTTGCATTAGCTTTAAAGATGTTATCCAAATGAACAAGTTAAAAGATTTGTAATAGCTGAAACCATAAAGGGTGAAATGCTAAGTATTAATTATATTAAAAGACTGTCACTCTCCACCCTATAGTTAGATAGCTACAAAAAACAAGAAACTCTCCCATGAGGTTGCCTTTTTAAAAGACTTCATCAATTTGCAGGGTTAAAAGTTCTATTTTAATCACTGAAAAGAAACAGACCATTTCAATAAACTTTATTTTATTTATCGTATAATTCATCCATTATAAGAAACTGTGGTATTTAAACACTGAAACCACTTATTCTAAGTCTATACAATGATTATTTGCCATAAAAACGGCCCATGCACTCACCCATCCAGTTTCCATTGGTCAAGAATAAAAATGAAAAACAAGTGAATGCTCACACCCAGATTAATTACTTTCCCTTGAGACACAGAATAAGACATTTGCTTAAAAGCACTAAGTGCTTCTGAATATTTCATTAGGTAGGTTGTTTGGGATAAAGACAACCTTTCCACTAAGGTAAAATATTCTTTCCTCTTCAAAAAAATCACAGTATTCGGATTTCTCCCCATCTGGGAGATTTTCTACACACATGTGTGCACATGCCCACACACACAGTGTTATCAAAGAAACACTATAGAAGCATTTCAATGTCCCCATTTTGTGACCCAAACTATCTTAATTTCACACAGATGTCTGTTTATATCCCACCTGCTTCCAAACAGGATTTCCCACCATGGGTGCAATTAAAAGCCATAAAATCAGACAATAAAAAGGGAACAATAATCTGTTAAAATGAACAGAGAAGCAAATGTCATTAGGCAGCTCGCATGAAAGAAGTCCTGCACTGAATATTAAATTCGGTTCAGATATCTAGAAGTTCAGGCAGGAAAGACAAGTTAATGGATTATGTGGTTCTCATTTTCTGAAATGAGAAAGCAAAACTCACCTGGTAAGATTATCTTTTTTCCTAAAGTTGTTTTTCTCCCGCTCATTAAAAACAGATTGCAAAACCACCTTGATCTTATATAGCAAACTTCTTAAAAAGTTCAGAGCTTGCACTATGATGCAGCAGTCCTGATAAGCCAGCTGAGTGGCCCGAAGGACAATGTGAGACTTTACAACCTATCACGCACAAGAACTATTTCACCGCATTCAATTATGCAACTAAAATATTTATCATGAAACTGTTAGGTCTTTAGAAAAAGTGTTAGATTAAAAGGCAAAAAAATATTTGCCCCTTCAAACGACCATTATTCTCTTTCTTTCTTTTGAAAAACAATAATTCATTCCTCCCTGAGTTTGGTGATTCACATTCTCAGGGTGTCCCAGGTGAATCACAGCATCCATGGAAGACACTTAGAAAAGATGGAGGCTTCAGCTAAAGCAAAGGATACAGGAAAGAAGTGAGGAGAGAAACCTGCTTACTTTCCTCCTGGAGACTGTCCTAACAAGAAGAAACGACCATGGAAATGCAAGGGAGGAGGCAGGTTTGCTCAAAAGCCATGTACTCTGCTGGTACAGGGACTGAGAACACCAACCAGGACTGTAGAGGCTGGCTCCATGGTGATGAGGCACTGTGACCAGAGCAGTGTAGTTACCTGCAGCATTGCGGGGTCTCCCAATGTCTAGGAAGAGCACAAAATCCATGCAGTGGGTGGGTGGGCAAGCATCGTTCAGGAAGTCTATGGAACACAGAATTCCGATGCACCCCTGAACCCCCATACCGTCACCAAGGAAAACAGACTGGCATAAAGGAAGCTGGTTACAGGCAGCCCAGCCACTACACTAAGGTCACAGCAAGGACCTAATTCTACATGGGTAGCTGAACACTAGAATATTAATCAATCTGAACTAAGAGAAAGGGTTTAAAGGAAAAGTCTACTCTTACAAGCTGAGGAAACAGAGGAAGTATGATTTTGAAGTAACAAAAATGCCTAAGATCAAGCCAAAAAAAGCTCCTAGACATCAAGGAGACTTGGAGCAATCGGATGCTGATTAGCACTTTTTTAAGGCTGAAAAGCATAACCTGGAAAACAAAGCTCCTGGAAATTTCAAATAAATCCCGTAATAAGGAATGTTCAGAAAATAATGTGAGCCTGTTAATTGCCGGTCTTGGCTCCTTCATATGCTGACTGTGACATAAATTTCATCCGTGTTCTGGCATCCCCCATCCCGATACCCCGGAACGGGTGGGTTTCACACTCTAATTCCATTCCTGTAACTCAAACTTTGACGCCTGTTTCTGCAGGTCCTAACAAAGTCATGTTCCTGACCTCTGCTTCGTTAAGGTCTACACTCTGGCTGAAATACAGAGTCCATCCAGCAGTGGTGAAGGGCTATCAGTGCTCTTGATGAGCAAGGAGTAGGCTTAGGGGTTAAAGAACTGGGGGAATCTCGAGACGAAGGGAACAGGAGGAGATGACAACCTCTGTCACTCCCGAGAGCAGCCTTCCGACTGGCATTCCAGTTGTCACTCTCCAGCCCATTGTTCTATATCTCTCTGCTGCACTTAAATGGTAGGAATGCCAACACTCCTCTCCTCTGTCGTGCTTCATTCCCCTCTGTCCCTCCTCCCTGCTGATCAAGTGCTCTTCATGCTCCGTATAAAAATGCTCCCTTGGCCAACTGTTCTCATAAGCATGCCCTCTTTGAGTAAACTCACACATTTTAATTTGCATTCCGATCATTTCCACCTCCAAATTTCTAGCCCTGACTTCACCCCTGAACTTGCACTGTGCATACCAGGCATGGCTATCTCACATGTACCTCAAGTGTATGTTCACAATGGAACTCACCAGTCTCCCTACCAAGCCTGTGCCACTTGTCCTAGTCCCCAAATCATCCACTCAGTGAGTCGTAAAACCACACTTCTCAGCAAGCAAGTCCTGCCAGTCAATCTCTGAACCACTTCTTGCCTCACGTTTACATGACAAACCTTCATGGACATTCCTTCCTCTGTTTAGGACACACTTCCCACCTTCTTTCTCCCAACCACTCACATTTCTTTCAAACTGCAGCTCAGGCTCATCTTTAGATGTTCTTCCCTTATGAAAGCCCACCTTGGGATAAGTGCCCTTTCTCTGTATTCCCTTTGTACCCTGCACATTCTGTCCGATCACTTCTGGTATGCAGGTGAAACCACTGACTTGTGGGTCTGTCTCCTAAGCACTTTAAGGTCAGGAACTGTGACTTACTCATCTTAGTGCCTCCTGTCAGCTCCCGAAAGTGCTTGATACATTGTAGGCCCTAAACAAATGTTTGCTGAACTCTTTATAAGAAGCCGCGGAGCCAATGAGACCATCGATTTTTATATTACCCCATCTCACTGATTATACTTTAGTAAAAAAACTTAAGGCTCAAGACCAATCACAGCAATTCAGCTTTGCTTTTATTAATAATTCCAACATATGTTTTGAACAATTCATGATTTAGGAAGGGCTTTCCTATACATTATCTCACAATAGCCTTCAGATAAGAAGAGAAAGACTTGAAGGTAATTTGCCCTAGAGTTATAAAATAAATAATCCCTTGACATCAACAGAAAGGAATTCAAGTAATAATTCAATCACGAAAAGAAACTCTAATCAGCACTTAATTATTTCCTGTCACTATTACTTTTTTCCCACCGCGACTTTCTTGTTCCCCTAATTTTCTTCATTTAAGTTGACTCCCGTTGCCTGTTTCTGCTTCATTCTCCAATAACTGGCCTCTGTTCACCTACCCTAACATCCTTCTACTCTGGATTTTAATCAATAAGAAACATTTGATTCTAAAAGAGAATAGCATTTTTAGTCCCAAACCAAATCTTCCTCATGCCGCTTCAGGAAAAATACCAAAATCTTCACCCATATGACTTTCTCACAGGATGAATCTGTTGAAATTCTCTGCTGTAGGGTGTCACTGAGATGCAGAAAAGGTTTAAAATTCCAATTGATTTCTAAAGATAACAAAAAATTCTGCTTTATTCAGATTTAGAAAGTGTTCTGGCTATCCTTGTGTTAAACTATTAAGCATACACAAAATTAAACCTAAGAAATTCACCATCCCCCTCAGTGTGTGCCCAACTACTTGCATGAGAGCTGACTTGACATCTGAGACACCAGAAGGCAGATCTTCAGCTCTGTTCCCTATACAAGCATGAAAGAAGCAAAACACTGTTTATGGAGTCAGAAATTCTGGGTCTGTGCCTCTCCTCTTCTACTAACCAGCTGCATGACCTTGAGCAAGTCATGTCCTTGGTTTCCAACACCGGTTTTTCTCTACTGTACAAGCAGAGATCACAATATCAGACCTACTACCTCGCATATTGTTGTAGTAAAGTGGGAAAGCATTTATAAATTCTTAGGTTAGACAAATACAAAATGTTATTATGAAATTAATAAAATATGTTAAAAAAAAGTTAATCAATCTTTGTTAATTCCTACAGAGCCCAGGCGATGGGCTGCCGCCAAGCCACTGACTAAAACCACTGCCTTACTCTTGTGACTCAGAATCCCACCTTAACCTTGTCCTCTTCAACAGTTTTGAGACTAACCTACTGTTTTTAGACAGCACAATGAACATATCCTAGGGGAGAAAGTCTGAAACTGATACACAAACAGAAAAATATTCCAATTCCATTGTCCAAATTACCAATTTGTGACTTGCCGATTATGTCTTTCTTGTATTCAAATATCAGGTCTCAGGTGAAAGAAAAATCTCTATCTGCCTAAATATTAGAAAATGTTCCATTTATATAATTTGATTCTTAGCTCATAAGAGATTCGGCATCTACTAAATATCACAAAGCAAACAAAATTATCCATAGAAAATACAAGTAACAATTTTTGTCGGTCTTAACTGACCACAGTGTATACATAAGTATTTGCACATTCCTGCACACGTGCATACCCACACACAGAGTTAGAATTTCTAATAAGAGGATATCTATTTGGGGGGAAAAAAAAGTAAAGAAAGTTGTTAATTTACTGATACTTCATTGGAAAATAATATATAACTAAGCTGCCTTCAAAAAAATAGTAATGAAGTCACTAACCTCCAACTTACTTTACTATTGATCTAGAAACATTTCTTATACGTAATGAAAGTGATAAACACTTAAGCTTCCCAATAATTCGGACAGCTTCAAAGGCTGAAGCCATTCCTTTTTAGCAATTCTGCTTAGTTCCTTGGAAGATACAAGATACAACGAAAGTACAGGGGAATTCTGGGTTAGACGTGGGCACGATTCCTGGTTTTGTGAAGAATTACCACATGGATGATCTTGGGTCAGTTCATCTCTGAGTCTGGGTTTACACACATATGAAAAAGGGTTACATTATCATCTGTCTCTGTTCATTCTCAATAGAACATGAAAATCTCAGAGATAATAATTGAACTTAACCGGAAACTCAAAATGAGCATGTGCATTGAGGGTCCCAAGGCCACCCCAGGTTTGGTGACATGCTAGCAAGATTTACAGGATTCAACACGCAGTTGTATTAACAGCTATGACTTATTACAGTGAAAGGATACAAAGCAAAATCAACCAAGAGAAAAGGTGCGTGGGGCAAAGTCCAGAGGGAACCAAGGCCAGGCAAGGGCAGCTGCTAAGAGGCAGAGAAGTCATCAGAGCTTTCAGCAATTTCAAAGGATTGGTGGCAAAAATTGGAGTTCAGAGCTGCCAAGTTTCCTGAAAGAAGGGAGTTGCAGAGATATGACCCCAACAGTTTTCCCCTGGAGGCATATGACAAATTCTTTAAATACATAGTGCAAGAGGCTGAAAAGCAAAGCAGAAAGCAGCAAAACAAACAGAACACAAACAATAGAATTGAGGGCTATCTTGAGGTGCCTCCTTGAGGCAAAGAGAAGCCCTAGGCCACCAATCGTGACCTTCGGAGGGCAGGGAGGGGACAGGTGAACCCAGGGAGAACAAGCTTCCCAATTTCTGCAAACCTACCTCAAGTCTGCTCAGTCCCTGGCCAGACTACTCTACACCTGCCAGAGGATAGAATGAAGCCTCTTTGAAGGAATATGTATTCTTCCTTGTTCTGATATGCCATATTCTTACTTTGAAGTCTCAAATAGGCACTTATTGAGAGGAATAACCATTCTTCCAAGAGGTTACTGAGAATATAGCACATAAATATGAATAAATATCTACAATCATCAAATTCCTTGTACAGCTGTCTTAGAGACTAACAATAACTAACTTGATACTTATCTGGATCTCAATGATAAGGATCATTTCCTTCTCCTACAATAAGCCTGAAAGCTTTCATTATAATCAAATCTGCCCTGGGGTCCTGAAGTGTTCATGTAAGTCTCCATTTTGTTTTTCTAGATGATTTTAGGCTCCTCTGTACTTGTGGGTACAAGAGCATTTCACAAAAACACAAATGGTTCACTTTTAGTTATAAGCAACTATGATTTCAAGTGGACTAGGAGTTGTGATATGACCCTTCAATTATATGGCATGACTTATCTGCCTAGAAAATATTCTTTAAAAAAATTTTTTTATGTTTATTTATTTTTGAGAGTGAGAGAGACAGAGCACAAGCCAGGGAGGGGCAGAGAGAGGGGGAGACACAGAATCAGAAGCAGGCTCCAGGCTCTGAGTTGTCAGCACAGAGCCCAATGCGGGGCTCGAACCCATGGATCATGAGATCATGACCTGAGCCAAAATCAAGAGTCGGACACTTAATCGACTGAGCCACCCAGGCACCCCTGCCTAGAAAATATTTTAATGCAATTATAGCTGTAGGAATTTTCTACATGGTTGCAATAAATGTCTGTCAGAAATGCACAACAGCCTCGAGCATGTGCATCACAGCCATTGAAAAGGAATTTTTTTTTTTAAGGATTAGCTTGATTAAATAATAAACTGTACATAAAAAACAGAGCAAACACACATTAGGGGGGACTGGGTGGCTCAGTCAGTTGAACATCCAACTCTTGATTTCAGCTCAGGTCATGATCCCAGGGTTGTGGGATTGAGCCCCGTGTCAGGCTCCACACTGAGCATGGAGCCTGCTTCAGATTCATTCCTTCTCTCTCTCTGTGCCCCTCTCCCCCGCTCCTACTCTCTCTCTCTAAAATTTAAAAAAAAATTTTTAAAGCACATCAATATGAGTAAGCTTTACTACATTACTAGGTATTAGATACTGCCATTAACATGTGGCCACAAATGACCTGTACTGACAGATTCTCTCTGTGACCAAGCTTGAGTCCAGCTGCTCTCAGTCCTCTTTCAGACTAGGTCCTGACCTTGGGATCTGTCCTCAGTCAGGGGCTCTGCCTGCTTAGCCTAGCTGTAGCAAAAACCGTGCTGAGTCAGTTTATCGAAATCCCCACTCTCTGTATCTCATCAGCCTGGCCTGCTTTCAGCAAAAACTCCGTCAAGTAGGTTTAGCCAGAATCTCCCTTACCTGGGATGGTTTCTCTTAGTCACTTTCCAACTGCCAATCCCCTACTCTACTCCCTGGCTATAAGTCACTAGTGTTCCTCACTGTATTCACAACTGAGCCCAATCTCCCTCCCAAGTACAAAGCCCCCCTGTTAGCAATCCTCCTGAGTAGTCTGCTTTCCTGTTCTGTGAAGTGTCACAAATAATTTTCTCTTTAACAGTATTAATTTTCTCAGAAGAAAAAGGTCCTACATATTTACAAATAAACACTAGCTTCACACGAAGAAAGCACAGAAAATACGTAGGTTAGTATTTCATTCATGTGTTAATAGTCTGCAGCAATGAGTATCTTTGTACTACACCTGACCAATAACTTCCCGCCAGTCCCTCTGATATTGCTAGGGGCAGGGGTAGAGCCTTTAACCACAAAACGTTATACTGTTAACTCATTTACAGACCTGTACTCATTCCCTATACTTTATTAGAAGTCAGGTACTCTATCAAAACACATCAAATTAGATTTTTAAAAAAGCATTAACATAAAGTAGAACAAATGCTAAGCGTATTTTAAAGGTTTTCTCCAGCTTAAGTCCTATTTATTTTTATTAGCTGCATTAAGAACAATTTCTCACCCCATTTTCTAATGTCCATGCTGTACACACAAATACAAATTAAGTACCGATACATGCTACACCACAGATAGAGATTGAAAACAAGCTAACTGAAGAAGTCAGACATAAAAGGTCACACACTACATGGTTCCATTTATTTGAGATATCCAGAACAGGTGAATCCACAGAGACAGAAAGCACACGAGTGATTGTCAGGGGCTGGAAATGACTGCTTAAGGGTATGAAGGTCTCCTTTGGGGGTGATATACGCATTTTGGAACTAGACAGAGTTCCCAGAACTAGAACTGATAGTTGTACGATATTATGAACATATTTTTATTCACTTCATTAATTTTCACTTTAAAATGGTTGATTTTATGCTGTGTGACTCCATCTCAAGAAAGAAATAAAGGAAAAGAAAAGAAAAAAAAAGAAAAAGACATCCAAATACTATCTGATTATAAGAGACTAATTAGGCCTCATTTAAACATGAGCATATGTTTTTATTATAAAATATTGTCCAGAATTTGGTATTTTTCAGCTTCACTTTCCTGTAATGTCTTAAATATACTCAAACTTCAAATACTTCTTCTATATACCTAATATCCTGAAATGTAGTCCCCATCACCATAATCTGATGAGAAGCACTGTTAAATGTTGTATCAATTCTCAAATCCTTTAAATGAGAGTCACTGAAAGGACTGTTTTAATAGTTTAGGTGACAGGTAAAATAGAAATACTTTTGCTAAGTACAAAAATACTACATAGCTATAAGCTTTTATTTTATTTTTATTGTCCATGTATTTTTGACAGAGGAAGACAGAGACACAGTACAAGTGGGGGAGTGACAGAGACACACACAGAATCCGAAGGCGGCTCCAGGCTCCGAGCTCCGAGCTGTCAGCACAGAGCCCAATGCGGGGCTTGAACTCGCGAGCCGTGAGATCATGACCTGAGCTGAAGTCGGATGCTTAACCGACTGAGCCACCCAGGTGCCCCAATAGCTGTAAGCTTTTAAATGAGCTCAACCAATATTCCCAGCTTAGACCTAAAAGTAACACACCCCCTAAGAAAGATATAATGTAGACTCAGTGTTACATCAGATGAAATTTTTATTATACAACAAATATAATCGGGGATAGTTAAAATGTTTTATGTGTGTAATTTCCAATGAATGCCCTGGGAATAAAAAACACGATTAATTTTCAACCGCAGGCTTCACTGAAAAGGAAGTTCTAGAAGTTCCGGTAACTACAGTGAATCTCAAGAGCAACTAAGATGACTGTAAAAGAATAACTTCTTTCCTAAAGGACAGTCCACAGGAAAAAGAAAACCAAAGAGGGAGTAAAAGCAAAGAAGAGATCTCAACGAAGTGTTGGCAGATGGAGGCAGATGGATGAAGTGAAAGGGCCTGGGTTCCAACTTCCACTTTGCTCAAGTCCATAGGACAGGGGAAGCCAACAGGGATGCGTGGATTTGCATTACAAAAGCTGCAGCAAAGCTGAGAAACTGGAGATACTGGTGTTCAGGGTGCAACTGAAAAGAATAATTGATTTAAAGTCTTTAATAAAGAGCAATTAGACCTTCAGATCACCTTCCTCAAGTTATTCCCTCGTTCAGAGAGATGGAAAGATGACTTTCCAAAGAGTTTTGTCACAGAGGCTATTCTGTTAGGGCCAAAACACAGAAATGGGGGTCTGGAGAGTAAGAGAATGTCTGCTCAAAAGCAAGTCCGAGTGGCCCCCCAGGATACTGGCTACTGAACTTATGCCCCAGGGTAACATTTCTCAATTTTTCGTAAATCATCCCCCCAACCCTCCGCAAAGAGGTTTTTTAGAGTTTTTTTTCTAATCCCCCTAATTAACTACAATTAGAAATTAAAAAGATAAATTTCACATCAGATTAGACCCAGCTAAAGACAGCATGGGTGAATTAAAGGTTGGTTAGAAAAAAACACCTAGCTCTGAGTCAGCAGGACTTGTGCCCAAGCGTGTATCTGTGTGTGTGTGTGTGTATTCATATGTATATGTGTGCAAAGGTATATATACGCATGTATGTATGCATGTATATAGAGGGGTGTGTGTGTGTGTGTGTGTGTGTGTGTGTGTGTATGGTGTGTTCAGCACAGAGGGAGCAGGCAAAACTGCCCATCTCCCAGTCCTCCCCTGAAAAAGTTTCAGTGTATATTTTAAAAGCTGCAGCCTAAGGACCAGACTTCTAACTTGACAGGCACTGTGGGTTGCCATCCTCTTCAGAGACTGGGGAACCCAGCAGATACATATCCTGCTTTCTCCCCTCAGGGGGCTCCAATAATCAAAGCAAGTCCCCCATACGGCCCTGAAAGGAGCTTGTACACACATCTGGCCCTCAGCTTTTGTGGCTGCCGCCGAAGAGACAGACCTGAGGATGGCTTGCCCCTAGGAGCCAACAGGGCTTGCATTCATTAGTCCCATCCTACGGTAGCAAGCAAGGAAAACAGCTCTGACCAGGCACAGAGGCACCTCCTGCAGCTTTATCCTCAGGCTAGCACCGAGGGAATAGGCAAAAATGCCCATCTCCCAGTTTTTCTCTGGAAGGGGCTTAACCACATATTTTCTCAGCTGCTGCTAGAGGGTCCAGTTCCTAATCATCCTGCATCTACGTGCTGACTATGATCCTCCTTTTTGGGATACTACCATGACCTGGCACCTTCAACTACTGGGAGCGACTGAGAACAAAAAAAGAGGCTTGGGCAATCACAAAACTCTGACAGACAACTAGGAGCTCAAGCCAGGCTGATCAAGGAGGTTCGTCTATTACACAAGAGCATTCTGTCAAGACTGGGAGAGACGGCTAGGTTCATCTAATGTGCAGGAACCAAAACAGACAAGTCACTGAAAATGAACAGAGGAATATATTCCAAACAAAAGAACAAAATAAATACCTAGAAACAGATCTCAAAGAATGTAAGTAAGTGATTTAACTGATACAGAATTCAAAATAACAGTCATAAAAATTTTCACCAAAGTCAAGAGAAGAATGAATGAACAAAGGGAGAATTTCAACAGAGACAGAAAATATAAAAACGTGCTGAAAAGAAATTACAAAACTGAAGGATACAATAACTGAACTGAAAAATTCAATAGAGGATTCAACAGCAGACTGGATCAAATTGAAAAAAGAATCAGTGAACTTGAAAAGGGCAGTGGATGGTTCAATATCCACAAAACAATTAACGTGATTCATCACATCAATAAAAGAAAGGACAAGAACCATATGATCCTCTCAGTAGATGCAGAGAAAACATTTGACAAAATACAGCATCCTTTCTTGAACAAAATCTTCAAGAAAGTAGGGATAGTAGAGCATACCTCGAGATCATAAAAGCCATATATGAACGACCCAATGCTAATATCATCCTCAATGGGGAAAAACTGAGAGCTTTCCCCCTAAGGTCAGGAACAAGACAGGGATGTCCACTCTCGCCACTGTTATTCAACATAGTATCGGAAGTCTTAGCCTCTGCAATCAGACAACACAAAGAAATAAAAGGCATCCAAATTGGCCAGGAGGAGGTCAAACTTTCACTCTTCACTCTATATGGAAAACCCAAAAGATTCCACCAAAGAACTGATAGACTTGATTCATGAATTCAGCAAAGTTGCAGGATATAAAATCAATGCACAGAAATCGGTTGCATTCCTATACACCAATAATGAAGCGACAGAAAGAGAAATCAAGGAACCAATCCCATTTACAGTTGCACAAAAAACCCATAAAATACCTAGGAATAAATCTAACCAAAGAGGTAAAAAATCTATACACTGAAAACTATACAAAGCTTATGAAAGAAATTGAAGAAGACACCAAAAAATGGAAAAAGATTCCATGCTCCTGGATAGGAAGAACAAATATTGTTAAAATGTCAATACTACCCAAAGCAATCTACATATTCAATGCAATCCCTATCAAAGTAACACCAGCATTCTTCACAGAGCTAGAACAAATAATCCTAAAATTTGTATGGAACCAGAAAAGACCCCAAATAGCCAAAGCAATCTTGAAAAAGAAAACCAAAGCAGGAGGCATCACAATCCCAGACTTCAAACTATACTACAAAGCTGTAATCATCAAGACAGTATGGTACTGGCACAAGAACAGACACTCAGATCAATGGAACAGAATAGAGAACCCACAAATGGACCCACAAACGTATGGCCAACTAATCTTGGACAAAGCAGGAAAGAATATCCAATGGAATAAAGACAGTCTTTTCAGCAAGTGGTGCTGGAAAAACTGGACAGTGACATGCAGAAGAATGAACCTGGACCACTTTCTTACACCATACACAAAAATAAACTCAAAGTGGATGAAAGACCTCAATGTAAGACAGGAAGCCATCAAAATCCTCGAGGAGAAAGCAGGCAAAAACCTCTTTGATCTTGCCCAAAGCAATTTCTTACTCAACACATCTCCGGAGGCAAGGGAAACAAAAGCAAAAATGAACTACTGGGACCTCATCAAAATAAAAAGCTCTGCACAGCTAAGGAAACAATCAGCAAAACTAAAAGGCAACCGACAGAATGGGAGAAGATATTTGCAAATGACATATCAGATAAAGGGTTAGTATCCAAAATCTATAAAGAACTTATCAAACTCAACACCCAAAAAACAAATAATCCAGTGAAGAAATGAGCGAAAGACATGAATAGACACTTCTCCAAGGAAGATATCCAGATGGCCAACCGACATGTGAAAAAATGCTCATCACTCATCATTAGGGAAATACAAATCAAAACCACAATGAGATACCATCTTACACCTGTCAGAATGGTAACATTAACAACTCAGGCAACAACAGATGTTGCTGAGGATGAGGAGAAAGAGGATCTCTTTTGCATTGTTGGTGGGAATGCAAGCTGGTGCAGCCACTCTGAAAAACAATATGGAGGTTCCTCATAAAACTAAAAATAGAACTACCCTATGACCCAGCAATTGCCCTATTAGGCATTTATCCACGGGATACAGGTGTGCTGTTTTGAAGGGCCACATGCACCCCCATGTTTATAGCAGCACTATCAACAATAGCCGAAGTATGGAAAGAGCCCAAATGTCCATCAATGGATGAATGGATAAAGAAAATGTGGTATATATATGCAACGGAGTACTACTCGGCAATCAAAAAGAATGAAATCTTGCCATTTGCAACTACGTGGATGGAACGAGAGGGTATTATTAAGCAAGATTAGTCTGAGAAAGACAAATATCATATGACTTCATCATATGAGGAATTTAAGATACAAAACAGATGAACATAAGGGAAGGGAAGCAAAAATAATATAAAAACAGGGAGGGGGACAAAACATAAGAGACTCTTAAATACAGAGAACAAACTGAGGGTTGCTGGAGGAGTCGTGGGAGGAGGGATTGGCTAAATGGGTAAGGGACATTAAGCAATCTACTGAAATCACTGTTGCACCATATACTAACTAACTTGGATGTAAATTATAAAATTAATTAATTAATCAGGTACTACCTAAGCACTGTTTTCCACATTGCTTATTTTTGGGTTAAAGGTAAACCAGTAAGATCACTAAAAATGCACTCAAAATATAAGGATATTTCATTACAGTCTCATCCAAACATCAATGTTAAAAGAATGAAGAATATTATTACAATTTGTAACAATTAAACATGTAAATAACTTAGATGTGTGAACTTAATTATATTAGTTCTAAAAATGCTTTTGGCTATCAACATCTCTGTCCCCTTCCTCTACTTAATTAATTTAATGAAGTCTAACATTATGCTACAACATAATGGAATGAAACAAGTGTGTCTTACCTCGTTACTTTGCAGTTCGATTCAATCAAGTCATTTTCAAAGTCAAGCAGGCTGGAAGGCAGATTATATTCCAATGGGGATGTCAGTCTTTTCAAACGCAGCAGACCAACACAAAATTTTGCTCCCATCTCTTCCAATTCTCGAGTACCAATCTGTAGACCCTAGAAATAAAGCAATTTCATACATATAAGTAGGACATTACTATCCTCTGGCTATGTCTTATTACAATTGCATATAAGAAATTTATAATTATATTAATAAAATTAAAAGCTTGGTACTTTGTAAGTACCTACAACTCAACAAGCGCAATGTCTTAACAAGATTATTTTAGATCACAAAGGAAATGGTCTCAAAAAAACCATTTCTAAAATGTCTATTTCTCATTTACTACATGCAAACAATTTTCACCAACACACTGGGAAAAAAAATAAACATTTTGTGGTTATGTTACTCTGGGGCTCATGTGTGAAATTACACTTTTGCAAGATATTGCTAGTATTTCTTGTAATCCACGACTTTGGATGCCAATGTTAAAATATTGTAGTGTCAAAATCAAGGCCTTAATTTGTAAACCTAAACATTACCTTATACTTTTTACTGTATGATAAAAGAAATTGGTAAGTAAAGGGGCGCCTGGTTGGCTCAGTCGGTTAAGTGTCCGACTTCGGCTCAGGTCATGATCTCGCCGTTCATAAGTTTGAGCCCTGTGTCGAGCTCTGTGCTAACAGCTCGGAGCCTGGAACCTGCTTTGGATTCTGTGACTCCCTCTCTCTCTGCCCCTCCCCTGCTCACGGTCTGTCTCTCTCTGTCTCTCAATAATAAATAAACATTAAAAATTTAAAAAAAAATAAAAAGAAACTGGTAAGTAAAAAACCAACAAAAGAAAGGTACCTATGTAAAACAAACAAACAAACAAACAAAAAGAATCAAACAGATCTAGGCCAATGAAGTAGCAGTAAAAGAAGTTCCTATGTTCCATGTCAATTAAGAATGCCTATTTCAGGGGCGCCTGGGTGGCGCAGTCGGTTAGGCGTCCGACTTCAGCCAGGTCACGATCTCACGGTCCGTGAGTTCGAGCCCCGCGTCGGGCTCTGGGCTGATGGCTCAGAGCCTGGAGCCTGTTTCCGATTCTGTGTCTCCCTCTCTCTCTGCCCCTCGCCCGTTCATGCTCTGTCTCTCTCTGTCCCAAAAATGAATAAACGTTGAAAAAAAAAATTTTTAAAAAAAGAATGCCTATTTCAAATCTGGTCTAGTGAGGGCAGAAGAAAATTTTACCCCAACTCTACCCTTTCTAACTGGAAGTTTCCCAATAAACAATATAAAGTTTATCAAAAGTTAAATGTTACCACATAAAATGATAAAAATGGCCATAAACCAAGACACTGCTTATCACTGAATTTTCAGATAAAAATGAATCTCTAAAATAAGAGAATTCTCACACCAACAAAAGTTGCAGGTGCAAATGAGAGTACACATCATTTAGAGAAGTTACTTTAAAACAGTTTTTCAATGAACAGACTAAAAGCACACGGTAACTGAAGAAAATAAACCGTAAAAACTGTTACTAACCCCCCAAAGCACATTCCTTTATAATAACGATTGACTAACTGATTGCTTAGTTTACCCATGTCCAAACATTCCACGGAATGTGACCTGACTTTATTAGAACATTTATTTGCCTTCTTAATTAAAAAGCTTTAGAAAGGCATGGCTGTTTCTGAATTAGTTCACAGAAAATAAAAATAAAGACCATTTACAGCCTAAAATCTAGTAATATAAGAGCATTCCTGAGGTGAAGAGAATGGTTTCTTAAAATATCGTTAAACTCATATAACTTATTAGCTAACATTAACAAGTCTGAAAAGTATAACATTAGATGTGTGGGGACATATGGGGTATTTGAGAATTCTGTATTTTCTACTCAATTCTGCTATGAATCTAACACTGCTCTAAAAACCCTAAGTTTATTAACAATAACAAAAAAAGCTTTCATAAAAAGTATATGTTATCATCACAGCATTGAATTTTAGACATTAATAAAAAACTTGATTAGTAAGAGATACTTCTCTCCATAAGAGTTTTAAATTAATGTAGCTCTAGTAACTAAATTATATAAAAGAGAAATGAGCATTTGCTAGGTATCCATTTTATTTTTTAAGTCTATAGATTTCTTTCTAAAAAATAACTTTTTAAAAAAGTGGTCTAAGGGGCGCCTGGGTGGCGCAGTCGGTTAAGCGTCCGACTTCAGCCAGGTCACGATCTCGCGGTCCGTGAGTTCGAGCCCCGCACCAGGCTCAGGGCTGATGGCTCAGAGCCTGGAGCCTGTTTCCGATTCTGTGTCTCCCTCTCTCTCTGCTCCTCCCCCGTTCATGCTCTGTCTCTCTCTGTCCCAAAAATAAATAAACGTTGAAAAAAAAAAAAAAAGTGGTCTAAGATTTTAGGTTTGAAAGTATATTTTAACTATTTTTTTTAATGTGGCTTTTTAAATGATCAAACAAATAGAATATTTGTGATTTTTTTAATGTTTATTCATTTTTGAGAGAGAGAGAGAGAGAGAAAGAGAGAGAGTGTGTGTGAATGGGGGAGGTGCAAGGAGACAGGGAACATGGAATCCGAAGCAGAGTCAGGGAGGGCTCTGGGCTGTCAGCATAGAGCCCGACGCCGGGCTCAAACTCATGTACCCTGAGATCATGACCTAAGCCAAAGTCGGACGCTTAACTGACTGAGCCACCCAGGCGTCCCTAAAAATAGAATATTTGTAAAAATTCAAAGAAAGTCTATCTGTAGAATCCAAATATAATAAGGAAACACCTTTGCTATATGCTACAGTTGATTTCAAGAGGCATGCAAGTCTCAGCTTCTCTACTTCTCTTCCAACCCACAGAGGGGAGCATCAAAAACAATGATGCTTTAAATTGCCTTCTCTTCTGACTGTGTAAGCATCTCTTTAAGAAGTTATCTACAGTCTGTTTCCATACATCATATAGCTTAAGGGTTTTTTTCCTAGAAGACACCTATTGTCTTATACAAAAGTGATTCATTCTTAAGCTTTTTTCCCATCCTACACACTTACAGAATATGAGACTCTTGCCAAAGCTGTCCATGACAGCAATGATTAGGGGATGGGGGTTGGGCTCTGGAGTGGCGCTCTGGTACATTTTATCTTTTACCACCATCACATCCTTGGTAGATGAGAAGTCACTGTTTTACAGTATTTGAATTCAAAAGATACTACATTTTGGAAGAATAATATACTGTGGTCAACCTAAAATTTAGGGAAGTCACTCAACAGAAAGTACTGAAATTTCATTAAGTTCTACTCTACAAGGCCCCCAAAATTTGAATGTCAGTTGAAAAATCTACACAATTTCTTCTCAGTTGGATATAGACTGTAACAGTTATTACTTAGGCTCTCCAGTTAAGCTTTTTTGACATTACCTATAATATGTTTACATTTTTAATACTAACCATTTGAAAGATTTTTTAACTCCTTCCAAACATAAAGTTATAACCAACCATCTGTATGTGAGGTATATAAAGATCACTATTAGATTCAGTTTCCTCTTCCCCCCTTACCAAACCAAACCTAACAGAATAAAGAATAACTAGCATGACACATGAAAATCTTTCTGTGGCAAGAAAAATAAGTATTTGTAATATTTATTAGGTTGCTGTTGATTATCTAAGCTCCAGCTGATTGCCTATTTTTTCAGTCTTTCAAATTAAAAAATTCAACGTCACCTAATATTTTATTAGTCTTCAGTTTCAAAAGTAAACTTAAAACTCCAGTTGTTTCCAATAAAAGTCTATACCACCAGTCTTAGTAAAGAAAAAAATTTAGGGAAGGGATATGCATTTAAAAGTAACACACACACACAAAATCTAAATATAAAAAACTTCACAAGTAAGTGTAATGTGTTTATTTTCTAAATGCATAAAAACACGCTAACATCCAACAAATTAAAATGACAGAAAGTTTGTGTTAATTATGTACTACTTGCACAGCTCGTTATAAATTACCAATTGGTATTTAAAATGTGTATCACAACATGCCTTCTTAAAAATTATGAATGTAGATGGACTCAACCAAGATTTCATAAAAACCTAAAGCAAGCTATTTAGTACAGAGAAGTAAAAAAGAATTGCATAGGATTCAAGTTCATGACTGCAACACCTCTGTGTAACAAATGTGCCATTTAATACAAACCATGAGAATGCTATATGAAAAGAAAGTCCTTAAATACTTTTTACTACTCAAAGTCCTGAGATGTTTTACCTTATATTTTCCCTGATCACAGCCACACAAAGTACTTTCCATGGTATAGCTTCTTTGTACGCCTATCTCCCTCCAAACCACAACACGTGCCGTGGATTCTTTAGATTTTTCCACTACAAAGCTACAGCTGCTCATGCAAAATGCTGGAGCAATATGGCTCAGTATCTTAGGCAAGGTCTGCAAAAATAAGAATGATAGAATACAATATTTCAAGAGGGCTTTTTTTTAATTAAAAACATCTTTTTTTAGTTTTTAAACATTTTCATGAAAGCACAGTGACCAGAGCAGGGCCATGTGAATCTTCTTGAACTTTGTCCTCTGCTATGCTAAGCATCAAAACCATTCTTTACAAATTCAGAATTTTCTGCTTTCCTGGACAAACAGTAATCAGTTGGAAAACAAAATGGGAGAAAGGATCAAATTCACAGTAGTAACCAACAGGTGAACAAAAACTATGGTAAAAAATGTTTCAAATTTTGAAAAAAAAATGTTTAAAAAACAAAACAACTTTAGTCATGAAAAATGGCTTACTAATTAAGAGACTTAACATTATAAATGTCAACCACCTCTAAATTAATCAATAAAGTCAAGACAATCACAATCAAAATGCCCACAACATTTTCTGCAACTTCAAATTATTCTCAGGTTCACCTGGTGTGCGTAAGTATGAAGGCAGACAGGGGAGTTCTGAAAGAAGAGAAATAATCTAACAGATATTAACCTAATTATATATGTAAGGGAAGTTAAATTGTGATACCGTGTAGGAGTAGATACATCTCTAGAAAGAAAGAGAATTCAGAATTAGAACCAAAGGCAGATGTAAAAATTAGAATTATTAGTGTGGAGGGCCACCTCGGTGGCTCATTCAGTTGAGCATCTCAACTCTTGATTTCAGCTCAGGTCATGATCTCACGGTTCCTGGGATCGAGTGCTGTGTCGGACTCTGCACTGAGCTTGCTTGGGATTCTCTCCCTCCCTCCCTCTCTCTCTCTCTCTCTCTCTCTCTCTCTCTCTCTCTCTGCCCTCCCATGCTCAAAAAAGAGACAGAGAGAGAGTGAATCTCACACACACACACACACACACACACACACACACACACACACACAGCTCGAGCAGGGGAGGAGCAGAGAGAGAGGAAGGCACAGAATCCAAAGCAGGCTCCAGGCTCTGAGCTGTCAGCAGAGCTGATGCAGGGCTCAAACTCATCAACTGTGAGATCGTGACTGAGCCAAAGAATATGCTTAACCGACTGAGCCACCCAGGTGCCCCAATAAACATTTTTTTTTAATTATTATTAGTGGAGAGAAGAGTGATCACCCACTAACTGCTGGCACCACTGGAGAGCCACTGAGAAAAACAAGCTGAAGTCACTCTTTAGTAGTTCAGTTCTAACTGGATTAAGAATTTAAACTTAACAATTAGCAAGTAAAATTTCAAAAGGAAATTAAAAACAATAAACATGGAACTTTATTTTTTAAATCTTTGGATAAGATTTCTAAGCCTCAAAACCCAGAAGGCATTTAAAAAAAAAAAACCAACAAATCTGATGCAAGTTTTTAATTATCACACAATTAAAAAAATGTTTTTTCAATATATTTGTAAAAGAGTTATTTTCAAAACAATAATAATTAGATGGCCAATGTAAATGTAAGCATAGTCATTTTATTTATTTGGGAAAGGGGAAGAAGAGAGAGGACACCAAAAAAGAAAATGTGCCTTTGAATTTCTGCTCAGGGCAGTGGTATGCTATCAAAATTCTTTTGGGAAAAAAACCTGGGGTGTTTTGTTTAGGTGCAAATACAGTAGGAAAGCCACTGTGCCTTTAATGGAAAGCACATAAGATGTGACGCAGTAAGATCTTCCTTCAGTCCTGGGCATACCTCAACACATACCCAGAGGTGTGGAAACATGGTACGTAACAGATGGCTTTATAAATCGGCACAGGAAGGATGTACTGTTTAATAAATGGTGCTGAGACAACTGGTTATATATGGGGACACTAAAATTAGATCCCCAATTCTCATACAAAAATAAATTCCCAATAGATTAAAATCTAAATACGAAAAGCAAAAATTTTAGACTATTTAACATGAAACAATCTGCAAAAAAAATGGCAAAATGGCAACACTTGCAGAGTCTGAGTGGCTGGGATATGTTACATTACTTTCTGTAGTGTTATACGTGTTTGAAATCCCCAAAGTCCAGACTTATCTGTGATAATTACCCTGTATCCTACATCTTCCACGACATCACATGAAGCTGCATTATCACTGGTATGCCATACTGTCTCTTTGATGCTGCAGCCATACATAAATACATTCTTCTTTCGGGAGTGGCCATGATAATCACAATAAACCTTGAAAATATATTTTGAAAGTTAAAAACCTCTGAATTCATATATTTCCAAATAAAGCAAGTTAATAACAAGACAATAAATAGCTCTGTGTGTCTTTGCCCTTTCATTGTAACAGAGCCACCATTTAATAAGTAGAACTAATAAAAGTAGTAGTATCTAGTTCTGGAAAGGATCTATGATTAATTCTAGAATGGCTAAATCCTTTCTAGGGCCTGCATCAAGCCATGAGTTCCACTCTAATATACCTACTATTCACAATTTATTTGTATTTATTTTTGAGAGATAGAGTGTGAGCGGGGGAGGGGCAGAGAGAGGGAGACAGAATCCAAAGCAGGCTCCAGGCTCTGAGCTGTCAGAGCAGCGCCCGATGAGGGACTCGAACTCCCAGAGTGAGAGATCTTGACCAGAGCCAAAGTCGGACGCTTAACCGACTGAGCCACCCAGGCGCCCCCTCTACTATTCACAATTTAAAAAATAATAAATTCAGTCATAGGTCAAATCTACAGCAGCAGTCATCACTGATCCAAGGGTTATTTGAAAATTTAGGTAATTTGAAAGAAAGACAATGCACTCATGAAAAACACAATTGAGCAAAGGGTAGTATGGTTTCAATTTAATTTTTAAGAGCAGCATTTTTAAAATGAAAAATGAAGAACAGGACTGCATGTCAATGTTCACCTTCTGCAAAGTTTTCCTATCTTTCCCAGAGGAAGATTACCTCATTCAAACAATAATATAACGGGACATTCTATGCAAAAGCTGCTGAGAACAGAAGCAGAATATATACACAGTCCAGTAGTGTTCAGCACTGTGCCCACACCTTCTCTCATGTGTATACTCGAGACTTACTCGCTTCAGAGTTCACTAGCAAACTCAGAAATAAGCTTCTACCAGTTTGAGAACTTGGAAGACACATCCTGTTACCTTACTGCTATTCAAACAGTGAAGTTCAATACCTAAAACTTAAAACCAGGAGTTACCAATGTTCATAGACAAAAAAGATAAGGAAAGGGCTCAGGGGAACACTAAAAATTAAACCTGACAAAATAAGAATACAAATGCAGTGTATTAATTACACACGTAATTAATAACAGAAGAAGATATTTGTAAAAATTCCTTTTGAAATTAACACTTAGCTTTTATAACCAGAATATACTGAGTCATTAACTAACAAAATCATTTCTGTGACTAAAGTACAAATACTTACCAGTGGTAAATGCTTCACAGCGGCCAGGTATTGTAGCAGCCCCTTAGCATGGTAAATTGTAGGATGTAAATCTGGATTTGGACTTTGCCACTGTCTATTCAGATCCTCTCCACTTAAAGAACAGCGGTGACTACACAATATAAACACAAACATTAGTACTGATAAACTCTTACAATATTTGATTTAATTTTATGATTCTATTCCAGTAAATATTTCCAGTAAATATACTAGTCACTAAATAAACACTTATGAAGTATTTGCTTCGTGCAAGATCTTGTGTTACATGCATTTAACTGTGGCAAGCTTTCACATTTTTAGGTCAACATTTTCAAGCTATAGAAAAAAATTAATTCTCAATTCTGGGGTCTTATTCCAGACTCTCTAAAATTTACTAATGGTCCTATTTTCCATTCTGATTTCATAATAATCATTTGTTATACTCCAACACTGTGAACTTCAATTGTATTAGTTATTATGTAAAAGTACTATCTGGGCTGGGCCCTCCTAAGAAAGGTACATGTGAAAAGTCTACATTTTTTTTTGACTATTATTTTTATTTGAGAGAGACAGAGAGAGAGAAGGAGAGTGCCAGGGGGAGAGAGACAGAATCCTAAGCAGGCTCCATGCTCAGTGTGGAACATGACATGGGGCTCGATCCCACAACCCTGGGATCATGACCTGAGCTGAACTCAAGAGTCAGACACTCAATCGACTGAGCCATCCAGGTGCCCCAAAAGTCTACATTCTTGTAAAATTTCAAATACATTTTCACTTATTTCAGGTAGTAAGTAATAAAGCAGAGCAGAAATTTAAGCAAGCTATCAGAAGGTGGTAACAGAAATGTAAACAGAATTCTAACTGGTCAATATGTTTCTGAATTAAAACTAGACATAAAATGCCATTTTAATTCCATAACGTATTACCTAAAAATAAATTATTCTGGTTTTTTCATTCAAAAACTTCCTAAAATGTGAGAAATATTCGTGCTACATTTAGTGAATAAATAAAATATGGTATCCTCAGCTTTGGAGACACTCATGACAGCAACACCAAATTCCCATCTTCCAGAAACAGAGTTTTCTAATTCCCACGAAAATTAAACTGCACTAACTATAAGCCATCTCCACCTAAAAAGAAGTCATCTTCCATTATTTCCAGTCTAAAGAATTCCTTCTGTCAAAACTACACCACCTCCTATCAGGACGAGGTCAGCAGATAGAGCCAATATTCCTATCAATGGAAAGAGATCCCAGGAGATTCTAAATCTTAGATCAACTCAAGATCATGCCACTGACAAACAAAAAGGAATATAAGAAGTTATGTTAAAGACCTTATTTATGTATTCTCATATCCTGACATTGTGATTTTTCTAAAACAATTCAAGCAAGACACGAAATCATACTCTCATGGAATACAGAAATTCTCAAAATATCATACTGATACATAAAATGTATTTTCATTTAAAAATTCATCTTAGATGAATTCCCCACCAAAAATTTCTTCGTTCTAGAAACATCACTCAATTTGTTTTCCAAATTAACCTGGATGCTATTATTTTGACAAGTTTACACAGGATAGGCACATAACCTATTTCTATAATGATTGCTTAACTTACTTTCCATTGATGACACCATCTGGATTTAGCATAGGGACAATTTTAAAAATATAGGATTCTCGTAAGCTCTGAGCAGTAGGGTTATTACTCATGAGATACTCCAATGTTCCTTTCATTACCCAACTTGCGTTAGTTTCTCCAGGATGGACCCGAGCAGACAAGAAAACGTAAGGGCGATTTCCTAAAGTACACATAAAATTTCAAATTAAAATGAACAGCTACTAAGAGTCTGTATGATGTTTGACTTTGGGAATATAGAAATATTTCTACTCAATTTTGAGTTCTGATATAAATTCATACTAAAACTCACTGTGCACCTACTGTATCTGAGCACAGCACTAGGCCCTACAGAGAAAACAGATACACAAAACCCATATATAAGCCATGTCCTAAAGGAGTTCATAATATGAACGCAACACAATAAGTAGTATTTGAGTTTTATTTTCCAATGGTTAATCTAACATATAAAATTAGTTCTTTTATATAATCTTGCTTTTATAAAGAACAAGTATTGGGGAAGTTTTAATTATAAATTTATTTTTCATGAAGTCATGAGGAAAATAGGAAAATATCATTTTACCCCTGTTTTACAGTTGCTATGCTAAGCACAGATAAAGTATATCTGTTCAAAGATGAACAAAGAAAAACAATTTCACTATGCATTTCAATACACAGGTCTACAATGTGACCACTCTGCTCACCTGCTCGTGTTTTCAGGCATATCAAGCTATTTCTCTTTCCTGAAAACACCTCACCTTCTTATCAAAATTAGGGCGCTTTCTCATTTTCCTATCACAGTTGTACATCTGAGGCAATTTTAAATATATAAATGTCAGGAAAAACCAACCAGCTATTTGGTGCTAGCATCAAAGCACATGATGGGTTTCTGGTGGTTTGATTTATAAACAAAATTAGTTGTAAATTTTTTAATTAATGGTATTATCCTATGAACTCTTAAAACATTTTGTTGTATTACACAACAAAGGTAAGAACTACAGAATATTCATATCAAAAGAGACCTCAGAGATAATCTCATGCAGCTCCCTCGTTTCTGAGATGAGGAAACTGAGGCCAAGGGCTGGGCAGTAATAGGACCGAGACTAGAACCCCAGACTTCTGATGCCTGTTCTAGTCCTGTTGCCCTTACAAAACATATATGAAGCAAAGGAAAATAAGAATAATTGGCATTTTGAGTGAAGAAGACAGACTTACTGAATTGACAGATATGTTCATAATAATTAGACTCTGGCATTGCTGTTATAGTCACCAAGGGACAGGTGTTTCCAGACAGGGTTTCACATAACACATCTTTTCGAAAATAGATTTGCTGAGGATTGTGTGCTGATTCCAATTTTTGAAGATGCATCTTGATAAAAATTTAAAAGCAAAGTATACAATCATTTAAAAACTCCCTAAGATAAATAGAAATAAATGCATCCAGATCTCGACATAACTAAAAGCGAATCAGATTCCTAATCCCTTCTCTGAAACCCTCAGGGAGCCAGAGGTAGTTCAAACATCAGTTATTTGGGGCAGTTGAGAAAGGGCATAGCTACAATGCATACACCATTAATTCTGCAAACCCCCAATGGGGGTGGCCGTAGCAGCCTGTAATAAGCCCATCATTATTTCTGCAGCAAAACATGTGAGGAGTCACTCAAAGCAGAATCAATATTCTAAATAAGCTCACATCAATTCAGGCCAGGCTGCCAAATGGGCTAGGAGAAAGCTTTTGGTTTTCAAAGCCTTTTGAATTTTGAAATTATAAGTGACTGTAGACCAGCAGAATGGGGTATGTAGCACAAAATTTTTTTAACAACTTTTCCTGATTTCAAGATTCATACAAGTTCAATATAAAAAAGACACAGAAAGTACAAAGAAAAAATTTTAAACACCCATAACTGCATCACCTAGATTACTACTAACAAATACCAATGTAACCTGCTTTTATCACTTAATAATTTACACACACACACATATGTTCATAATTACAAACACTATATCAGATCATTCAACAAGTGAAATATGTGTCTTTTGAAAACACAAGTTTTAATGGTTTTAATGTATGGTTATCCCATAAATAAACTGTTCAATCCCTTTTTTTTTTTTTTTTTTTTAAGATACTTGGTTTCTAAACTTTTGCCTATGTTCATTCACATAATCACAATTGACTATGTGCCCACTATTTCTGTGAGGGACAATGCCCGGGGATGTGTGAATGAATATACCCTACCTTTGGAAAAATACAGAGTGCTGTGAGAGCTTGTCATCAGGAGTGGGGAGCCTAGCTGAATCTCGACAGTGTGAAAAGGTCTCCTAAAAGAAGTTACATTCAAACCAAGATCCAGAGGATGAGTGAGGAGGGCAGAGGGGAGTGTGGCAGGAAGAAGGAAGGTATATGGGAAGACCATGATGTAAGAAAGAGGAAGGGCATCTTACAGGACTGACAAAAATTCATTGCAGCCAGACCGGGAAGAGTGAGAAACAGAGACTTAACACAGACTGAAGGGCCTCACAGGCCATTCTTTCACAAGGAGCAGCATATATACGCATACTGGTAATTTAGATAATGAAGTGACATATGCATAACCATTTGAAAAATGAACAGGTATATTTTTTACTGTGAATTAATACCATGGATATTAACCTAGGATGAGGATAAACTTTAAAGAGTTATTTTAGGTCCATTTAAAGACAAATATTAAGTAATAGTGCAAACAGTATGAGGACATGACAAAAATTGTTACAAATAGTCGGGAAATGATAGAAATGAACCACAGTAAGAATCTCAGACTTCATAAAAATGGCAAAAGAAATCACTAAGAAGCTTTAAGCGGGAGATTTATGGGACCAGACCCTCCCATCACGAAGCCCTCCTGCTCCAGTGTGGGGAAAGGAGGAAAGAGGACAGAAGTGAATTCTAGAACACCAATTAGAAGAGGCGGCAGAAGTCCAGATGAGAGACAGCAATAATGGCTGGAAAGGTTGTGGCAGCAGCACTGGCAAAAGGAGGGGAATTTAAAATATACTAAAAAGGTCACATCAGTAAAGAACAGTAATATGTAACCCTGTGTGTAACAGCACTATATACTTTGATGCTGTATTATTCAGCACGGGAAGATAACTGATAACACCTTTACTGTAAGTTGCAACTTTTATTAAAACAAAGTCAGCCACACTGAGTGTTCTAAGCTTTGCTCTCTCTTCTGTTCAGTGGAGTATGTTTCTCTTCTTTTCCCCTAATAATTTGGAAGCTTGTTTCTAATCATAGTGTTCCAATCTCTCTCTGGGTAAACCGATCATACGTCTTTGATCCATAATTATTACAAAAGACTTTCTGTACTAAGAAGAAAAAAATCTACCACAGTAACTACTCGATTAATTTTTTAGTTTTGTTTTACAATGTAAGTACTCAAACATCTCAAAAGAACTCACAAAACAACCCTTACATCTTAAATTCTAAAGAATCTGGATCTAGAACTCCACACCAAACCACTAAAAGAAATTAATTCCCCACAGAAAAACTTACACATTTTTCTATTGCTAGATTTTCCATGAGATTCAATGCCTCTCATTAAACAAGTGGAAGTCTCACCTAGTTAATATGCGTAAATCATGGAATCGTAGAGAACTACAGATTTCTATAAAAAGGTGGAGAGTAAAAATCTTTTAAAATTTCCTTAGTATTTCTACTAAATAAAAATAAAGACTACATTCCCATTTTACTCCCTTTAATGTTTTCAACAAACATGGTATTATTTTCTAAAATATTCAGCACTGGATCTTTTCATTTTATTAAGATATTTAATTAAAACCCGTCTTCCCCCAATTATCTGACACATATGCATAAAGCACAATAAGAGCCATAATATAACTTAATGAGTTCTCACCTGTAAAGTTGAATATGTGTATGGATAGTGATAAGCAAAGTAGCAAACATCATCTTTATGTGGAAAATTGACAGTGAATGTAATTGTATAGTAGGATTTTCCCTTTTGCCCACCTGCAGCAACTGAACTTCTTGAGAAGTGATTTCTGCAATAGAAAAGCACAAAACCTGTTTACTTCTTCCACACAAAAGTTCTGAATCTCCTTGCTTCTTTATGAAACAGAACTTCGGGTGGGAGGAAACACACGGTTTATAAGGTTAGCTTAAATATTCTATAAAAATTAGAGTTGGTACTACTGAATCAGATAAATGCTATCAGCCAACATCAGTTTTCACTTCTGAATTTACTATCAAATGGAGCTGAGACTCCTCATCAATGAAAAGCTTAGAACCTAATTCCTTGTTACCATACACATTACCGGATCTTGGCCAATTATCATCAATGGTTACTACCACCATTAGATGGAAGGCTAATGACCATCTTTAAAGCAGATGGATCAGGGGACAATACCTAAATTCACTATCAATCTTAAGGCTAAGAAAGAAAGAAAGAAAGAAAGAAAGAAAGAAAGAAAGAAAGAAAGAAAGAACGAACCAGACATGATATGTTTCCGGACGTAAGGCAATAGGAATTCACGGCACCATCTATGAAGTATTCTTGCCAAAATCAAACCTGAAGTTGATCAAGCTTCTAAATCTAACTACTAGTTTATAGGCAATCAGTGAGATAGAAGAATTCATTATCACCACAGGCATGCAATCCCAGCAAAACCCCAAATGTGGAAACTCTGGCATGACAGATGACCCAGTTTCTCCAACAAATAAAGGAGAAATAACAGAAAAAAAGGGGGGGGGACCTAATGTTGAAACAAACAAACAAACAAACAAACAAACCTGCTGAAACTCTAAAACAACACTTATGAGACAATTGGGGAAGTCTGAACAATGACTGGGTATTTTATTGTATTAGAGAATATTCTTAAGTGTGATAAAAGCATTATGGTTAGACTGTCTTTAAAAAATCTCTAAGAGATATGGGGTGCCTGGATGGCTCAGTTGGTTAAGCATCTGACCTCAGCTCAGGTCATGATCTCACTGTTCCTGACTTTGAGCCCTACATCAGGCCCTCTGCTGTCAGAGCCCGCTTGGATCCCCTCCCCTCTCTCTGCCCTTCCCCTACTTGCACTCACGTGCTCTCTCTCAAAAATAACAAAAAATTAAAAAAAAAAAATCTCTAGGGGCACATGGGTGGTTCAGTCAGATTTAGCATATGACTGTGGCTCAGGTACTTATCTCGTGGTTCATGAGTTCGAGCCCCACACTGGGCTCTGTGCTGACAGCTCAGAGCCTGGAGCCTGCTTTGGATTCTGTGTCTCCCTCTCTCTCTCTGCCCCTCTCCCACTCACTCTTTGAAGTATTTATGGATAAATATGATATCTGGAAATGCTTTTAAAAATTCAGTGTGGGGTGCCTGGGTGGCTCACTCAATTGAGCAGCTGACTCTTGATTTTGGCTCAGGTCACGATCTCACAGTTTTTGAGACAGAGCCCCGCATCAGGCTCTGCAATGAGCATGGAGCCTGCTTAAGATTCTCGCTCTCTCTGTCCCTCTCCCCAGCTTGCGCTCCCTCTAAAATTAAAAAAAAAAAAAATCTTTATTAAAAAAAATTCAGTGTGGAGGTAGGAGTGAAAGTATTCCTAAAGCAAAGCTAAACATGTATTGATAACGGTTGAAACTGGGTGATGAATACATTATCCTATTGCTTACTCTTACAAATGTTTGAAGATTTCCATAATAAAAAGTTTTTAAAACTACACATTACTTTCCAGACTTTAAGTATCACTGACATTTGATGGCCTAAAGATTGTCTATCAACCAACCTAATCTCTAAAATTTCAGATCATCTTCTATTATTTAAGTCATGAACTGAAGAAAATCCATGACCAACAACTAGATTTACTTGCACACACATAAACATGAACGGTATTTTCAAACCAATATAGTCTTCATTCACTTAGCCACTATACCTTGAATACTCAATGACAAGGTGCTGTGGGCTGACGAAAACACAAAAACAAGTTCCAGGCCTAGTCCTTGCCGACTCTTTTCCCCCAAAAGTTTAACATCTAATCAGAGAGGTATCGATAACCCCACATTAGAGCTATATATTTTATAAGTTACATTCTCTTATATACTGGTGGAAGTCCTTTTACTCTCATTTTGCAAATGAAACAAACAAGCATCCAAGGACTTAGCTCACATGAAAAGTTAAGACACATGCAAAAATAGTAGATTTTATCTTCACTATCTGGATTTCAGGCTTCAGGAAAGCAAGTAGTGCTTGCTGCACAGAAAACAGTTAATAGGCATCTGTTGAATTGACCTGAATTCCAGTTCCAGATCTGGAAGTAGCCAAAAGAAAAAACAAAAACTAAACAAATGAAAATCCTCGCCATCCCCCTTACACAGAACAGAACCACCACCTGTCATGTTACAACCATTCACTTGATAATGTGGAAAAGAAAAACATTCATTGATTGATTATTTCTATTCCAACTTTATGAGAAAGAGATAAGTAAGAGTATTTTTATGTTAGCCTAGCAGTAAAAGAAATATGAAATTTATACAAGTACAGATGAAATGCATATAATCTTTTATTTCTATCCCTCATTTACTATTGATTTTGCTAATACAAGTAAGGGGGAAATCCTACTGAGATGAATTCCAAGGAACACTGTCTTTCTCAGAAAGTAATAGCACTTATGATGCAGGTTTTTCTAAAACCTAGAGTCAGAAATCTTCTGATTTCTGAAGGAATATTAGTGCTACTTAAACCCAAGATAAAAATTCAAAATCCACTAAACAAAAATGTCAGGATTAAGATTAATAACAGAGAAAACACAGGGAGGTCAAATGAATTCAGTGGAGGAAGTTATCTAGAAATATATAACATGCAGAAACAGTAAAAATGAGAAGCAAAGTATATGATAATCCCAGATTACTTAGACGTGAAGTTGCAGAATAATCCAATCATTCCACTGAAGCAGTAAGTGATTTCGAGCACTGATTTCTAACTTGATTAAGTAGATGACCTATTTGAGGTCAAATTGAACTGTATAAATTGACGTAAGGTAACTGTGGGATATACCTCCAGGTAAAATATTCTGGAAACTAAGATGAGGTAAATATTTGTATGCAGAAAAGAATTATACTTAATATCATCAGAACAACAAAAAGCCACTGCAAATTATTTCCTAGAATTCCTAATTTCCGTTTATTCAATGAAGTTTACATGGCTTGAAAGCTAAGAAAGTTGAGGACACATAGCTATCTAACTGGTGGAGACAAGATTTGGATTAAGTCTGTCTATAGGACAGATTTTATTTCTACTAAATTTACCACCTCAATGAATCTCAAATTTTAAAGGACTCTGTTAGAGATAACAGTAAAGTATATAACCACAGTTCAAATAATGCAATAATGACTCTAGTTTCTAATCTTTAAACTGAAACAGAATGAAGTTAAGATCCCCTTCCGTCAGCTGATGTCAATATTCTTAGAATACTTACTTGTAATAACAAATGTCAGTTCCCACACGAATCCACCATGGTCTGGCATTTAATGCTTCCTGAACCGAATACATGAGTGGTTGCATACCTTTGACAGAGAGATTTAAAAAAAAAAGAAGAAGAAGAAGAAGAAAAAGAAAAAGAAACAAAGAAAGAAAAAAAAAATTCTTCTCAGAGCTTCTGAGTTAAAAATTAATCATTCCATTATAGAAAGCACCAAATGTTCAGGAAAGCTAAAAGAAAATACATTTCAGTTTTTAGTATATATAAAAAAATATGAGATATTTCTTTACAATCTCCTAAATCAATCAATGATATGCTTTTAATCCCAATTTACCTAAAATCAGATTTCAACTTTAGTGAGAAATCATTAAGCTTTTTTCTATTACCTTTTCTATATTAGATTAAAAATGGTAAGTAAAATGTATTCCTTGGAACAAGTCAAAGAGTCAAAAATATATGAAGAAACCGTATTTGATCATACTTCTAACTCTCCAGGGATCCCCGTCTACACTGAGGTTAAGGGAGAAAATGCCACCAACATGTTAAGATTGTTTTCTTCTTCAAACTTCTCCACACAAATATGTGCTTATAGGAAGGAAAATGTAAAGGGACTATTAGCAAAAACAGGAATAAATATATAGAATATTTTCTTGGGTAGTTTCAGAAATATATTCTACATATAAACTTTAATATTATCCAATTTCATAAAATCGTGCACTAGGCTTCTAACTAGAACTAATGAAATTCATATGTTAAGTTTAGAAATGTTGACAAATTTTACTGAGATCTGATTTGACTTTCCTTATATTCTAACTTAAAGATAGAACCATTTTTTTTTTCATTTTCCTGCTACAGAACCATTTTGTTAAATTTAGCTCTGAGTATTTTAATTAGTGTTTCATAGTCTCTTGGGTTTTGTACATATGTAAATCATATAATTTGTAACTTAAAGTATTTGGCCTCCTCTTTTAGTATTTGTATCAGTCACTTCATTTTCTACTTTTACTGTATTAGAAAAATGATACAACCTTACAAGTGATTCTGCATATAGAAGAGCACAACTCTGTCTTGTTCCTAATTTTAATCAAAATGTTTTACCACTCGATACAATATTTCCCAATTGTTTTTGCATATCAACTGTATCATGTTTAATAAAAAGAGGTAACACTGAATAATCTCTATGTGCCAGACACTGCTCTAAGCATTTTTACATGTGTTAATTCATTAAATACTCACAACAACCCTCTGTGGCAGGTGCTATGATTACTCCCATAAGTGGAGTAGTTTCTTTCATAATTCTTATTACACTTGTTTTAATTTATTTTATCAAATGCCTTTTCAGCATCCACTAATAGACTCACATGGCTTTTCTCCTTTAATCTGTTGACAGAATAAATTATGTTGATAGGTTTCCTATGGCTATCTTTGCACTGCAAGAAAATGCTATTCTTTTACTAGTATATAATTATATTAGCTAAAATCTTATTTAGAATTTTTGTATCTAGGGGTGCCTGGGTGGCTCAGGCAGTTAAGTGTCCGACTTTGGCTGAGGCATGATCTCAGTGTTCATGGGTTCAAGCCCCACTTCGAGTTCTATGCAAGCATCTCAGAACCTGAAACCTGGTTCGGATTCTGTGGCTCTCTTTTTCTCTGCCCCTCCCATGCTCACACACTGTCTCTCTCAAAAATAAATAAACATTTATTTTATTTTTTTTTTTTAAACATCATTCCTATTTTTTTTTTTAACGTTTATTTATTTTTTTGGGACAGAGAGAGACAGAGCATGAATGGGGGAGGGGCAGAGAGAGAGGGAGACACAGAATCAGAAACAGGGTCCAGGCTCTGAGCCATCAGCCCAGAGCCCGACGCGGGGCTCGAACTCACGGACCGCGAGATCGTGACCTGGCTGAAGTCGGACGCTTAACCGACTGTGCCACCCAGGCGCCCCAATAAATAAACATTTAAAAAAAATAGAATTTGTGTATCTAAAAACTGGTCTTTTTAAAAATTACCTTTACGAAGTATCAGTAGAAGACTATACTAGCTTCAGAAAAATATACTGAGAAGCTATCCATTATTGATTGGAATAAACAGCAATACAATCTATTCTTTAAAAGGTAAATATAATTCAGCTGAAATGCCATCTCGATAAGGTGACTAATACTTTTTAAATTTCCTTTTAAAAAGCTATAGTCTGTTCAGACTCTCTACTTTTTTTAAAGTTTATTTTGAGAGACAGTGCACAAGCGTGCAAGCAGGAAAGGGGCAGAGAAAGAAGGAGAGACAGGATCCCAAGCAGGCTCCACACTCTTATCCCAGGAACCTTGAGATATGACCTGAGCTGAAATCAAAAAGTCAGACACTTAACCGACTGAGCCACCCAGATAACCCCAGAATCTCTACTTATTACTCAATTCTGGCATATTTTATTTTATTTCTATCATTATTTTCAGCATTTAAAAAAATTCATTCTCTTCCTTTTGGTTTATTTTCTTGTTTTTCTACTATCTTGAGTACTTAGTTCACTTACTTTCAGTCTTTTTTATTATAAATAATGCAAGTTATTAAATGCTTTCCTGCCAGCTCCCAGCTTAGCTATGTCACGTAAGTCTATAAAGTGTCCTCTTTTGAAGGACTTTCTACGTCAGAGTTGTTCAATTGAACTTCCTACCAGAACGGAAATGTTCTATACCTGCAACATCCAAGTTGGCAGTGGCCTGCCACACGTGGCTAGTAAGGGCAGGAGATGAGCCCAGTACCACCAAAAAGTAGAATTTTTAATTTTAAATTAACTCAACTTAGCCACATGTGTGTGCTAGTCACTACCATACTGGACAGCATGGTTCTACAGGATTTGTAACACCAATTTTAAATTTCAGAGGGTTTTTTTTTTGTTTTTGTTTTTTTAAGGAAGAACTTTACATCTCCAAGTACCCATTTTTTGTTCAACATTTTGTTGATTTCCATTAGTATTTTAAATCACAATGAAATCTGTAAAATCTCTGAGCTTTTTAGTCACCCATAAGTTTTGTCTGTAACAAAAAAAGTTAAAAAACTTTAAATGTTTCATGAACATAAGGAAGATACCTTCTTGTGCTCCTTCTATAAAGCAGACCTTTTAAGGTGAAAAACAACAGTACTTACATCCAGATTCCGTAAACATAGCTCATTGCACAGCCAAAGCGCATTACCCACACACTCCCAAATAAAGTATTTCCAGGGTCTAGTTCAAATGGATTCTTTCATACACTTCATCAAACACTCCAACTCATGTGACATTCTATGTCACTCACATTTGTAATGTGACTTTTTTGCAGTTCTTCTGTTTTATCCTTCCGCTGGAGAAGATACACAGGCCTTCTGCCCCATGTCCCTAACATGTCTCAGTTTCATAATCATACTATGTCACACTATTTCTTGAAACCCATTTCAATTTTTTTAAGGCATAAGTCCAGGATCCCACCAACTTCCAGTTCTAACATGGATGAGATGCTTTCCCGAAATGCTCCTCAACTTTCCTCCTGTTAACACTGGAATCCCAGATTAGCTCCACCATTTCTCCCACTTCCCATCTTACATCTCACTCTGTTGGCTGCAACACATCTTCAAATATGTTCTCAAACTGGAATCCCAATGAATCCCAAAATCAAGCTTGTTGACTACATTATTCAAATTTTCTGTATTGTTATTTGTGTTTTGTCTTCTTGATATGTTAAATTCTGAAAGCGGTATTTTAAATTCTCACAACGACTGTCTTCTAATTAAGTTGTATTTCTTGGAGCTTTTGTTCAATCTCTACAAATGCTCTGTGGTTATGGTCCTTGCTGTGCTGTATAAAGGTTTGTGTTCTGCACAGCAAAAGAAATCATCGACAAAATGAAAATGCAACCTACTAAGTGGAAGAAAACACGTGCAAATCATGTATTTGATAAGCGGTTAATATCTAAAATATATAAAGAACTCCTACAACTCAATAGAAAAAAATAACAATCTGATTAAAAAATGGACAGCCATTAAATAGAAGGAAATCTTGCCATCTGCAATAACATGGATGGACCTTGAGGGCATCATGTTAAGTGAACTAAGTCAGACAAAGACAAATACCAAAATACCATATGATCTCACATGTAGAACCTAAAAAAAAAAAAAAAAAATCTCATAGAAACAGAGAACAGATTGGTAAGGCAAGAATAAAAGTGGGGGTGGGCAAAATGGGTGAAAGTGGTCAAAAGGTAAAAACTGCCAGTTATAAAATAAGTAAGTCCTGGGGATGTAATGTACAGCATAGGGACTATAGTTAATATATAAATACTATATTTCATACCTGAAAGTTGCTAAGACAGTAGCTCTTAAACATTCTCATCTCAAGAAAAACAAATTTATAACTATGTGGCAATAGATGTTAACTAAACTTCTCAAAGGGATCATTTCACAATATATATCAATATTGAAGCATTAGGTTATACATTTGAAATTAATAGGTTATATGTTAATTATACCTCAATTTAAAAAATGTTTGTAATTATTCTACATCTTCAAGAACTGCAACTTATAAATACACAGTATCTATGTAGTGCTTTTGATCTGATTTTTTCTTTGTCTGGATGGGAATGTAAATTGGTGACACCTTTACAGACAACAGGCATAAAGGCCCTTCAAAAATTAAAAATGTAAATACCATATGACCTGGCAATTCCACTTCTGGCATTAATATTACCACTTTTGCTATATTTTATTTGCATTTTCCTAGTTTATCTCTGCCCAATCATTCATTTTCAACTTTTCTTTGTCATTTAATTAATACCCTCCTCACCCCCACCACTGTGTAACTTTTTTAGGACATTTCAACTCATAATTAGTGATGACAGACATACATTTCATGTCATTCCTTCCATCTTATTTTCTTTCTACTATTTCATGGGTTTTCTTCTTCTTCTTCTTTGCTTTCTTATTATTACTGGCTTGGTTGATTTCTCCACATTTTTTTCTCCATTATTGGAAGCTTTCTGTTGTACTCTTCAATTCACTTCCCATCCTCATCGTTATGATTAATTGGTATTTCTCTGATACTGTATCAATAACTAAGCAATCCCATAAAGATAAGTTAACCTTCACGTCTCCCATATCACCCCCTTTAGAACATTTTTACTTTTGACAGATTATATAAATTTCAAGACTTCTACCTTGAGATCTTTTTCCTCATTTATTTTTCTCACAGAGGGTTCAGGGAGAATATAATGCTGAATTCTACATACACAAAGTGTATGGCAGTGACAAACAAATGACACACTTCGCAAAAGACATTTGGCTGTCCTCTAGCTTCCTGTGCCACCGATGAGAAGTCCGACACTAATCCACCTTTCTCACGTGCAGAACAACACAGTGATTAAGAGCATGCAGTCTGCAACCAGACTACCTGGATTTGAATTCCAACTTCACCACCTACCAGAGGCGTGATCCTGGGCAGATTACTAAAGCACTGATGCCCTCTTTTTCTCTTATGTAAAATGGATTCTGTTGTATGGATTAAGAGTACCACATGTGTTAGCACTTAGAACAAGGCCCAGCACACGGTAAATACTCAATAAACGTTCGCTGCTGTAATACTATCATTATTTATGTAACCAGTTCTTTTAAAGTGGAAGTATGTTAAGATTTTCTCTTTACATTTGAAACTCAAGTATTTCACTGGTACATACAACAGATTCCTATCTTCTTTATTTCTTCCTAGGAATCACTGAGCCATTTTAATCTGAAACTTCAAACTCCCCCAGGGGCTCCTAGGTGGCTCAGTGGGTTAAGCGTCAGACTGTTGATTTTGGTTCAGGTCAAGATCCAAGGTCATGGGATCTATGCGTGGAACATGCTTAAGATTCTCTCTCTCAGGGCACCTGGGTGGCTCGGTTAAGTGTCCAACTCTTGATTTCGGCTCAGGTCATGATCTCCAGATTCAAGTCCCATATGGGGCTCTGTACTGACAACGCGGAGCCCGCTTGGGATTCTGTCTCCTGTCTCCTTCTCTCTCTGCCCTTCCCCCACTAGCGCTCACTCATGCGTGCTCTATCTCTCAAAATAAAAATAATGACTCTATCTCCTCTGTCCCTCTCCCCAGCTCACCCTCTCTTTCTAAAAAGAAAAAAAAAAGCAGGGGGCGGGGGGGGAAGAAACTTCAAACTCCTCCAGACACACAAAACTCATAATAACGGTTGACTACAGTAAGGTTCCAGCTGAAGTCAAGGGCACACTAGATTTATTGAAGTGTTCTAATTTTATAAAAGACAATGTATTCTACTACTTTTTAAATGATAGTTAATTATGATCACAATGGAAGAGTGACATTTTAAAATTCCAACTATCATAAAAACCATTTGAACCAAAGAGGTTGTCCTACTAAGAATCAATCAAATGAGGTAACTCAGACTGAATATACCACAATCTACTCGACCTGACATTTTGGCTATATCTGAGTAATTGATATGGTCATTAGCCAAAGGATAAACCTTTATATACATAAAAAATATGCCAAGAACTGTCAATCTTGTCACTTGAATACAGACCACCAAAATATTAAATTGCCATGGTGAAGGCAAAATCCAATGGCAGTGGCTTCTAACAATATCTAAGTAAAAGCCAAAGTCACATTGAGTAGATGCTAAATGACAAGTACAGATACAAAAAAAGACAAGGTGTTTTAGTCCCTATTCATCAAATGTATGATGAACCACATATTCATGAAATTTTCAAGTTGAAGCTAATACCCTCATTTAACAAGGAAGGGGGACAAAAAAAGTTTAAAATGGAACTTGAATAACCTACAGCCACCTATTACAAGTTGCATACGTTATCTGGACTGAGTGACTCTATGGAGAAAAAAATGCATGCTTATCATATGGCTAGTACAACAACAGAGATTTATACTAAAAATAGGAAGATCAGATTGTTGGTCTAGGAGATAATGGTAGCCACTTGAGTCTGCATCCCTACACACATCCTTACCACCAAAAAGTAAATAAATAAATTCAACAAGCAGCACAAATAAAACCCAGGCTTTCATCATTACTAGAAGACAGAATATAAAAACTTTAAATCACCTGTTAAAAATGGGCAAAGATACACCAGGCAAATGGAAACAAAGTAGGAGTTGAAATCCTGAGATCAAAGTAGATTTCAGGCCAAAAAATAATAAATGAGACAAAGAAGGAACTTTATAAAGTGATCATTCACAGTAAAATATAATAATAACCAATATCTATGTACCAGATAAGACCAATCTCCTAAGTAAAGCAGAAATTACAGAATACAGAAGACAGAAACATACTATCGATAGTAGACTAACACATCACTCTAGGTACACCACAAACCAAATGAACAAAAATGAAGAAATGTATACAGAAGATCTAAAGAACATAATGAGGCAAATCTTAAATACGGAACACTGTATCCTTATATATACACAGAATATATATACCTTCTTTTAAGAGCACGTGAGATAGTCACAAAAAATGATCACATATTAGATCAAAAGGAAATGTCAGAAGTTCCATAAAAGAGAAATACTAACCAACAAAATTGTTTAACCACCATGTAATAAAACTAGAAACTAAAAATAAAATTAACACTTGGGGCACCTGGATGGCTCAGTCAGTTAAGCATCTGATTTTTGATACAGGCTCAAGTCATGGTCTCACTGTTGTGAAATCAAGACCCGAGTCGGGCTCCACACTCGAGCCTGCTGGGGATTCTTTGTCCCTCTCACTCTGTCCCTCCCCCATTCACATGTGGGCACTCTCTCTCTCTCTCAAAATAAATGAATAAACATTAAAAAATAATACTAATAAAACAAAATGAACACAAACAGGAAGGACACACATGCGGGGGGGGGTAGGAAGAAAGGCTGAATGAAGTGAGGAGGACATCTGCCCAAAAAGGCAGCAGAAAGATTGTAACATACACTGGAACTGATCAGGATTAAATATATTAAGGATAAGGGAAGTTCACATTCTCCACGTTGAAGGACGTTGTAAATATAGGTTTAAAAAAAAAACACAGAATAAAGCCTGTGGAATTGAAGGTATCAGTGTGACCTCATAGAGACTGTGTGGGGGTGTATACACATAACACATACACACAAACATAAACATATATATACATATAGAGAAACCACTACAAACGAAAATTTCTATATAAGTACTTATACACACATACAGTCCTCAGCTCTGTCTACTAAGAGGTAAAATAACAATGTACACACTATGCACACAGACCTTGGTTTTTAAGTACCATTCACCACTAAAACAAGCCGGGGCTCTTCCAAGAAATGATTGATACCAGGCTGGGGCAGGAAAAGGCAAGATGCGCCTTGGATATGTATGCCGAAAAAAGCAAGGATGCCCATACAGAATGATAGGGATGTGTCAAAAGGACACCGAAGCCAGTATGAAAAGGATCCCACTGGCCAAACATTGGGCAATTTGAGCATAAAAATAAATAATGAGAGAAACAAATTACAACCTACTAAGTAAAACAGGAACCCAATCTGGGTTTATATTAACATAGTAAAATCTGATGAGGAAAAGATATTTACATAGTTTCAAAGTACTTCCACCTAAAATACTTTATTAATTATAAAGAGAAAAAGGGTAACTTTATAGTGGAAAGGCTAGCAGACTCCAACTTAATCAAGTGATAAAATTATTATTATCAGTAATGGGACAAACAAAATCTGGGATGTCACCAGAGTACAACATCACTTCTATAATATTCCTGCCAAAGATACCTAACTTGAATGGAGTCACGAGGAACAAGAGACAACTCCAAGTCGAGAACTACTCTACAGAATAGGAGTTCTGTAATTTTCAAAAGTGTCAGGTCATATATGTTAAGGCCTATAAAACTGTTCCTGACTTAAAGAGTGTAGAACTTGACAACTAAATACACATGGTTTGAGCAGAATTCTCTTGCTATTATAAGGATATTATTGAGAAAATGGGTGAAACTCAAATGAAGAGTCTATGGATTAGACAAGATTCACAAATCAATTATTTCCTGACGTTGGTGGTTATATATATATATATATTTAAAAAATGCCACTGTTTATAGAAAATATACTAAAAGTATTCTAGGGTGATGAGGTATGATTTCAGATCCTCAACATCTGGAGTCAGGGTGTAACTTTTCCGTGAATTTGAAATTATTTCAAAATAAAATATTTAGAAATAGTTGATCTTATATTAAACTAGAATCTTCTTGACATATATTTTGTGCATGTTCATTTTATGTTCCTAATGGGATCTTCATAGTTCATCCATCCATTGCCTCATTCATTTAACAAATGTTTACTAAACATCTGTTAAACGCCATAGTGTAAACATGGCAGTCAGCAACAGTGACACTGTCCCTGATCAGATGGAATGTATAAACAAGGGGGAGGGGGCAGGAAAGAGATTAATAAGCTACACTTATAAACAACATAAAACTGTTATGAGCACTCCAAAGGGAAAAATTACAAGGAACATTTATCCAGGAGATTCATCCAGCCTGAGGAGTCAGGGAATACTTCCTTAGTCAAGAGATAGCTCAGCTCAACTTCCAAGTATGGAATTAACTAACGAGGGCAAGGTGGGAATGCTACAGACTAGACTCTAAAATGCTATTCTGCTGATTCCACACATGTTCAATTTACGTAAGGAGGTGGTTAAAAATCTTCATGTATCTGGGAGACATGGCTAAGGGGAGGAGCAGGGAGAAGGAAGGGTTAGGGGGTAGGATGAGAAAAAGAGTGCAGAAGTGCCAGGGAGGGAGCTTGCCAAGGAAAGTTCCAAGTTACTAAAATGCAAGACTGCCATCTAGTGGTAATTTGAGCAAACCCCTTTCAAGTAATGGGGGGTGTGTGGAGAGAGAAATGGATTACAACAGATGTGACATTATTATACAGTGATATAAATTCTCAAATAAAATTCACAAATAAGATCATTCACTTGTGAGAAAACTAACAGAATCACCTAAAATATCCCCAGGAAAAGGGCAATTTAAGAAACAAAAACAATAGTAATTCTGCCCCTTTTGGGGGCACTATCAAAGAATAAGCCATCTTTGGACATATTTGCTTAGAACCCAACACTAAAACCCCAAACCAATCAAAAAAAAAAAGATGTCCCAATCAAAAAAAAGAAAAGAAATAAAATTAATTAAAACTAATATTACTTCTGAATTTCAGTCATGGATGGCAATTAAACAAATCCTTTCAGCTGAACAAGATTCTACTGCAAATATTTTGTCATCAGTACCATCCCTGGAGTGAATTCAAAATTCAACCCGATGACAACATCAACTACATAGCTAGTTGCAATTTCTTAAACTGCTGAATTCCAGCTTACTAAAATATTAGTCCCTTCTTTCTACTGATGTTAAGACAAACCAAGATTTCCTTTATGTTGTACTAAACAAACCTAACAGAGTTTCACTTAAAAAAATTATATCTGCCTAAGAGCTCATTTCACAGCTATAACCAACTTCCTAGTTAAATACTTACAAGTATATGGCAATAAAAAGAAATCACAAGAGACCACTTCTTGTCAGAATTTGGGAGAAATCTCTACTAAACTTAAGGCAGATGGAACAGGACTGAGAAAATCCAATGCAGAATATGCCTCATGCTCTATTTTTTTTTTTATTTTTTTTTTCAACGTTTATTTATTTTTGGGACAGAGAGAGACAGAGCATGAACGGGGGAGGGGCAGAGAGAGAGGGAGACACAGAATCGGAAACAGGCTCCAGGCGCTGAGCCATCAGCCCAGAGCCTGACGCGGGGCTCGAACTCACGGACCGCGAGATCATGACCTGGCTGAAGTCGGACGCTCAACCGACTGCGCCACCCAGGCGCCCCGCTCTATTTTTTTTTATATACATATTTTGGATTTCCACAATGAAACAAGTGTTGGACTACACCTTAAAGAGAGAACAATCAAGAAGCACAAAAATAGCGTAAAAATCTAAATGTATGAATTACAAAAAGAATTTTAAGTTAAAAGCATGTTAAAGACAAGGGTCAAACAATAAAATGCAACCTCTATTTATAAGAAACAAAGATGTATCAAGCAAATTTAAACCAAAACATTGTAAAAATAGAATTCAAGGTTAAATATACTTAAGTATGACTATTTTATACTGTTCAATGGTATATACAAAATAAATATGGAAAAGTTATAAACTATGTGCCAAATAATGCTGCTTAAACAGAAAAAAATATATATGTTTTCGTAAATGAGGACTGGACAGAAGCACAACAGAACTGAAAGAAAATTTTTTTAAGTCTTAGACAGATAGGGTAAAAAATAAATAAGGACACCAAAAGCTGAATAAATGGATTTATAACACTAAACTAACAATGTATATGAAATTATGCTTCCAGCAGAGAATATATATTATTTTCCAAGCACCCATGAAAACAAAAACTGACCAGATAGGAAGCTTAAAAAACTGTTCCAAATCGTAAATTTTATATGTATGTGAACAAGATTCATTAAAATTTGAAAGTAATGAAAAAAATTTTAATCAAAATAATCTAACCAACCACGAATATAACAAATGTCTTCCGAAATAATTCTTGCATCAAAAAGGATACCAACACTACATACAATTAGAGGCAACCTACAAAATAACAAGGAGTCTTAATATTAAAATCCAGAGGGGAAGGGGATACAAAATAAGTTATAATTAAGAGCAAATTCAAGCCCTAAATGCTTGATCATCAAACAAAAATAAATTTAGGTAAACAAATTAGAAGCTAAAAAGAAGAAAAAAATCAAACTGTAGAGAGGAAAAGAGAAAAGTTAATTTTAAAACTTTTAAAGGAAATAAGGAATAAAACCAAGAGCTAGGTTTTTAAAACACTAAATTATGTTTTAAGCACACACGCAAGGGAACAAAGCAAGAGAACAGGCAGCACGCACAGTGCAGACATCATACAGAAATCCCTGCTAGTGAATTCTGAAAATCTAAATGTCATTTATATAATAAAATGTAAATCATCACGATTGCCACAATAAGAAATAGAAAACTAGACTACACCAAGTCACGGAAATCTGAAGAAGTTATCCAGACTCTCCTCCCACCCAAAAAGGAATACGCAGACAGTTCTAGAGGTGCGTTCTTTCCGAATTTCACGAAGACATGTATATGCTATTTAAGCTGTTCCAGAACACAGGGTGGGGAAATAAAAGCTTTTTTATTTAAGTGTTCAAAGTTAGCATCAGCTTGTTTGCAAAACTGGCCAAAAACAACCCTCCAAAAAAGAAACGGACTTGTCTAACTTACAACCAATGATGTAAAGCCTTTAAACAAAATACTAACAAATCAAAAATAGTTGTATATTAAAAGATTAACTCCCATGGCAAAGTGGATTTATTTCTGAAACCCAAGGATGATTTGATATTAGAAATATTATTAATACAATACAGCACATTAATAGCTCATATTATATGGTCACATAACATTAATAAACGCAAAAATAAAATACTTTCAGTTTTTAAATCTTAGTAAAAGTAGAAATTTTTTTTTTAATTTTTTTTTAACGTTTATTTATTTTTTTGGGACAGAGAGAGACAGAGCATGAACGGGGGAGGGGCAGAGAGAGAGGGAGACACAGAATCAGAAACAGGGTCCAGGCTCTGAGCCATCAGCCCAGAGCCCGACGCGGGGCTCGAACTCACGGACCGCGAGATCGTCACCTGGCTGAAGTCGGACGCTTAACCGACTGCGCCACCCAGGCGCCCCTAGAAATTTTTTTTTAAAAATTTGCTTTTATTTTTGAGCGACAGAGAGCATGAGCAGGGGAGGGGCAGAGAGAGAGGGAGACACAGAATCTGAAGGAAGCTCTAGGCTCTGAGCTGTCAGCACAGAGCTGGACATGGGGCTCGAACCCACAAACCGCGAGATCATGACCTGAACCGAAGTCGGACACTTAACCAACTGAGCCATCCAGGCGCCCCAAACTAGAAATTCTTTACTATGAGAAAGAATCTGTACCTCAAAAAAAGAGCTAGGGTATTTAATGTAAATACTAGCAGCATTCACATTAGAGTCAAAACAAGGATGCCCAATGTCTCCTTTTTATTGTAAACATTCTCAAAATTATATCCAGCAGCTACAAAACAATGAAAGATACACAATATAACTACAGATAAGGAAAAATTCTAAGGACATAGCAAGAAAATCCGCAGTATCAATTCACAAACTATGAAAACTAGTAAGAACGTTCAGTAAAGAGGTCAATTTTCAAGTGAACATATAAAACTTGACAGCTTTCTTAATTATAAATAACAAACCTGAAAATGTTTGAAAGTACTCTTTCAAAATAGACACCAAAAGAAAATACATAAAATACTTAAGAATGGAAGTAAATAAAAATGAACAAAACTAACAAAAAGAAAACTAAATAGCGGCACCTAGGTGGCTCAGTCAGTTAAGCATCCACCTCTTGATTTCAGCTCAAGTCATGATATCACAGTTCATGTTTTTGAACCCTCCCTCTGCTATCAGCGCAGAGCCTGCTTGGGATTCTCTCTCTCTCTCTCTCTCTCTCTCTCTCTCTCTCTCTCAAGAAATAAAAATAAACTTAAAAAATTATTTAAAAAAAACTAAACTTAAGTGAGGGCAGAAGAAAATGAATAAACAAAACTATACACCATGTTCCTAAGCAGTGAGACTTAATATAAAAAATTCAATTTCTCTCAGATTATTCTATGAGTTTAATGTAATTGAAATCTTCTGGCACTTAATAAAACTATTCTGAATAATATTTAGAATAAACAATTCTGGAAAAATAGGTAGAAAAATTCAATTGTTTTTGAAAAAGACTACAGGATGTTAAGCTGTATTATAAAGTCAGTTACACAGCAAAGGATGTTACACTAGACAGAAAGGTCAGGATCATTAAAATCAAGTGGTACCAGAGCAACAAACAGCTTTCCCCCAAAATGCTAGTCCATAGCTTCTGAGAACTGTATTGTTTCAAACCAGAGGGGACAAATAATATGACTAGGAGGTCAGAGTAATTCAACCCAGATTCAAAAAGTTAGGAACTAGGAGCAAGCCAGAGTGATATCTTACCAACCAGCTTCCAATCTGTGTTTGCTAACCAGAGCATTTTCTTTTCTTTTTTAATATTTATTTTTGAGAGAGAGAGAGAGAGACAGAATGCAAGCAAGGGAGGGGCAGAGAGAAGGAGACACAGAATCCAAAGCAGGCTCAAGGCTCTGAGCAGTCAGCACAAAGCCTGACACAGGGCTTGAACTCATGAACCACAAGATCATAACCTGAGCCGAAGTCGGATGCTTAACCAACTGAGCCACCCAGGCGCCCCATAACCAGAGCATTTTCTATACGAGCTACCACAGAGCAGCCATTCACAATGTCTTCTAAGTGATGTTTCCTCTCCATTTTTTACTAGTGGGTCAGGAACAGAGTTGCAAATGAGGCATAAATGTAAACATTTAACAAATAACTCAATTTATCAACACCATTTTAAATCTCTTTGGAGAAAGAATGGGTTCAGTTGTAGCTGCTTAACTACTAACAATAGGATTAAGTTAGACCCCAAATTCACAGAATTTACCAAAATACATCCTGGATGAAGTTAAATATAAACACCAAAAGCATATTATCAAATGCACTTCAAAAAGGTTGACCTAATTTAACACTCCTACCAGCACAATAAGTATCCTTTTCCCTAGTTTTCAGCAACATCTGTTCATTTGCTTTGAGAAATTCTACTTAGAGAAATTTATGGCAAAGCAATAATCGTAAACATACACAAAAGCAAATAAGTAAGGGTATCAACAGCACAGCTTATAATTTTGAAATGTTGAAAAAGACTTAATAAAATCCCGAACTGTACATTACTCAATAGAATATTATATAAACATTAGTAATGATGTCACTGAAAATACTGAATGGCATGAGAATAGTTTCGGGTGAGTTTTCATACTCTAACCCCAATCTATGAAAGGATAAAATTTCATTTTAAAATTATGTGAATGTAAGTCTGAGGATTACAAAATGCTAATTAGTGGATTTTCTCCCCTTCTTACATTCTTCTCTAAACAATTTTTAATTTACCAAATCCCCACATTAAAGATCCACTGCTTGATTATCAGAAAAATAAACATATTTACAGCTGGCAGACAGAGGAATTCCACTTCTGTAGATTTGTAACTAAATAATTATACACACAAATATTTTGTACAATAATGTTGATCTCAGCATTATTTAAAATAGAAAATAATTAGAAGCAGCTTAAATGTACAACAGAAAAAGGTTTGGATAAATAAGTTATAGTACCTCTTGTAGGATGTCCATTATACTCTGTTTTGGAGAAATATTTCATGACCAGAAAAAAATGTTAACAATATAATGTTTGGTTAACATACAGACTATGAAACTGCATGGGATACAGGCTTATTTTTTTTTTCAGGCTTATTTTTTAAAATAAATACAGAATTATGTAGATGTAGAAATCATATATTGCCATATAAAAAAGGCTGGAAGGACACAACAATATTAAAGTGGCTATCTCTGGATGATGCACTGTGGATGGTTTTAATTTTCTTAACACCATTCTGTTACCCAAATTCTCTATAAAGTGAGTTTGGAAAGTGTGATAGACATACAAAAATACCCAAAGGGCAAGGGCTAAGAAGCAGGGGAAATTTTAAAGTAAAGCAGCCATCTGTCCCATTGTTTTGATTTGGTTTCAGTTTGCAAGTTTCAGTTTATTTATTTTAAACTTAAAATGATACTAAAGGAAGACATTATTTTATCACATGGAAGTACTGATTTAAAAATAAAAATAGGGGCCCCTGGGTGGCTCAGTCGGTTAAACAGCCGACTTCGGTTCAGGTCATGATCTCACGGTTCGTGGGTTTGAGCCCCATGTCGGACTCCGTGCGTCACGACAGCTCAGAGCCTGGAGCCTACTTCAGATTCTGTCTCCCTCTCTACCCCTCCCCGGCTGGCAGTCTGGCTGTCTCTCTCTCTCTCTCTCAAAAATAAAAATTAACATTAAAAACATTTTGTAATTAAAAAAAATAGAGAAGCACTGCTCTACAATGTAAGTTTTAATTTTTAAAATTAAAATTATAATAAAGTTTAAAGTAGTAAGAGTACTATTTTATAAAAGTGAATAAATGAATGTAGTTGTAAAGATGTCATCCACCTGCAGGCACTACAATTTGAAAATTATACTGGCTATCATTTTAGGAATAAATAGGCTTTTATATTTATATACTCTTAAGGAGCACCCAAAATACAAACATACTTCCACTTAAGTAACTGTCCTTTCCTCCTCTAAAATATTATGTCAGCACTATACTTACAAGTTAAATAAGGAAAACATGAAATTCTTTCATTTTTTACTATTATTCTGAATGAGTTTCAAATAAGGTAATTTTTTTAATTATATGAAGGTTTTAAGATCAAAAATAGGTCAATATTATTTTCTAAGAAATACAACATTCAATGATTACTAGTTAGGCCCCAAAATCACAAAAATAAAGAATGTGAAATAGATTTTATCAAGAATATTCACATCACTATTCATGCAAAATATAAGCACTGACTCCTTGGTCAAAATATATTTAAAATGCACTATTTAAAATTAGATGACTTAAAACGTTTAAAAACTTTAAATAATTTTATAACTAACCTAGATATTATGCTACATAATCTTCCTTTCATTATTGCATTAAATTAGTGAATCTGATTAAAGCTTTTATCCCAAACATGTAATCATCTAGAGTGTAAAATTTCCTATTTCCCACATAAATAATGACAAATGAGAACAGCCTCTTCAACTCTTGAAAACTCTAATTCTTAGAAACGCCCCTTAAAAAGCACCATCATATTCATGCCTTTAACAACTTTAATACTTTTGCTAGTGTGCTCTACACACACTAGAGTTTTTAAAAAATTGTTTCATGAGAAAAACAGTAGAGAAAACCAATGAAACAAAAAGCTGGTTCTTTGAAAAGGTCAGTAAAATTGACAAAGGTCAATAGAGCTGACAATTCTAGCAGGATTGACAAAGGAAAACAAAGAGAAAACACAAATTACTAGTACCAGAAATGAAGCAGGGGTGTCACAACGGACCCTGCAGACCTCAAGAGGACAGAAAGGGAATACTGTGACCAACTCTACACAGACATTTGACAATTCAGAAGAAATGGATCAATTCCTAAAAGGCACAAACTACCACATACCACAACTCACTCAGTAGAAAATAATCTGAATAGCCCTACAACTATTAAATTTAATTTGTAACTTAAAGACTATCAAAAGGGGCATCCAGGTGGCTCGGTCGGTTGAGTGTCAGACTTCAGCTCAGTTCATGATCTCACAGTTTGTGGGTTGGAGCCCCACATCAGGCTCACTGCTGTCAGTACAGAGCCTGCTTGGGATTCTCTGTCCCCTCCTCCCCCCACCGCCCTTCCCCTGCTGGCACATAATCTCTCTCTGTCAAAAATAAACAGTTAAAAAAAGTAAAACTAAAGACTCTCAAAAAAGAAATCCTTCCAGACCCAGATGGTTTCATTGGAGAATTCTACCAAATGTTTAAGAAGTAATACCAAATTTGGGGTGCCTGAGTGGCTCAGTTGGTTAAGCATCCAACTTTCAATTTCGGCTCAGGTCATGATCTCCCAGTTTGCAAGACGGAGCCCCACATCAGGCTCCGCACTAAGCACAGAGTCTGCTTGGGATTCTCCCTCTCTCTCTCTGCTCTTCCCTCCATTCCCCGCCCCCAAATAAATATTTAAAAAAAGTAACATGAAATCTACACAGCCTCTTCCAGAAAATAAGATAATAATTTCCCAGCCCATTTTATGAGGTCAGTGTTACCATGATACCAAAACCAGATACGGTGCCAAAAATAAAACAAACCAAAAAAGCAACTATAGCTTGATATCCCTCCTGAACATATAAATACAAATTTCTTAACAAAATGTTAGCAATTATCCACAATGACCAAGTGGGGTTTATTCCACAGATTAAAAAATGCTGATTCAATATTCAAAACTCAATGAAATAACACCATATTAACAATTTACAGACAGAAGATCACATGATCAAATCAATTGATGGAGATGAAACATATGACAAAGTTCAATGCCCACTCATGACAAAAAAAAAAGCCTCAGCAAAGTAGTAGGAGGAAACCTCCTCAACTATATTTTAAAATTTATAGAAAATGACTGCTAACATCGTACTGAAAAGTGACTAATAAAGGAGAAGCACAAGGCTTTGTGGTGGTGGGAGCATTCTGTACCTTGACTGTGGTGACAACTTCAAGAATCTACAAATGTAATAGAATGGCATGAAACTGCACCCGCACTGTACCAACATCAAATCCTGACTCTGGGATGGTTAGTTACTACTGAAGATGTAGCCACTGGAAAAAACTCAGTGAAGAGAACGTGAAACCTTTCTGGAACTTCCATTATATATATATTCACTTTCTATGAGACTATTCAAAATTAAACATTTTTAAAGACCGCTTTATGTAATTCTCTTCTAGATGAGCTGAGACTGAAAACTTGATTTTAAGCAGGATAAGTAATAAATCTTTAGTTGTATTTAATTTGGATGAAAGCAAAGATGCTCTTTACATTTTAAAGAGCTTTTCACCAACAAAGCAATGCACAGGTTTATTCCAAATTTTGCATTAATAAGTATCCGAATTTTGAGAACTAAAGAAAACAAAAGAACAATGAACCTTTTTTAAACATGTTAATAATTAGAAGAAAAAAAAAGCCTATGTACTATAGTTACAATGCCTGCATATCATCTACACTGGGGGAAAAACATGTCTTACCATAATTAAATTGACTGTTGGACTTTTCACAGTTAATGATGTTAAACCTGTAAGCAACACCTGGTCGCATTCCACTGACTTCAAAGTAAAACCACTGATGATAATGATTGCTATTTATATCTGAGTTCAGAATAAGATCATATTCATTTCTGAAAATAGAAAATAAAGAAATCTGATGAAAATTAGGGAAATATCTGTGTACAGACAAAGTGAGAACATTTTAAATGACTTACTTTCTAATTTGAATTACTTTGCGCAGATTCCCAGATTCAAATTTGGAGTTAAACTTCAAAATATCTCCTTCTTCTGGAATAGTGTAACTAAATAAAAGTATTCAAGTAAGTATTATAAAATACACTGCAGTTAAATAGGTAAACAAAAAATTTAAAATAAAACTACACTACAAATTAAAAATATACCACTATTGCCATGTCCCCCCTTCTTTATTTTTAAACCAAAGAATGTAACGAACACAAGCAAAACACAAACTCTGGTTAACATTTATAGACTTAAAAATTACAATTACAAGTAGAGACTGATTATTAATCACAAATAAGAAATTCTGCCCCACTAAATAAACGTCATTCCTAAATACCAATAATCAAATAAAAAGACTAGACGTATCTTTAAAAAGGCATGTGACCAGTACTGAGTAGCAATAATTCTAATTAAACTATGCAGTTCTCAGATTAAATTTGCAGAGCTATATTAGATATAGATACTAGCTTATTTAATTAGTGCCAGGAAGGTGAAAGTACTGTCTTCACTTTACATATTCACTACTTTAGTATTTACTGAATGCCTACTAGGTACCAGATTCGGTTTTAGTTGTCTGTCTGTCTGTGTCTCTGATTAAATACAAATTTTTGCCCTTCTGGAGCTTACATTCTAACAGAGGGAAACTCAGACTTTAAGAAGCTCAATGATTTTGTCCAAAGTCATTTCAATTAGAAATAGCAATGGTATGTATGCCACGCTCAGGGTTCCTGAGTTTCTGTTTTCACCACATCTGCCTGATCTGACACCAAATTATAAATATTGAAATAACTAAGACATTTTGAATAAGGTAGATTTGGTTTTCATTTTTAAAAGTATTATTTCAAATTCAGTCATTAGCTTTGACATAATTTTTACCCTTATTTCTTTACCTTTAAAGATAATGATCTTTAAAAAGTGTTTTATTTCCTCCAAAAAGACCAGTAAGATCTGAAATGTCCATCAGAATATTAGAATGTTGAGAGATGGGGAAACCCACTGAGGGCTCATTACATTTCTTGTATAAAGAGGCATATGACTAAATAATAGTCACTTTCATCGTTTCTAATGTTCACTTATTTAAACCCTAAAATGTGCTGATAACAGTAATAACCCTAAATTGTGAATAACATTAACGCATCAAGCATCATAAACACATGGCTTCAAAGATCAGGAAAGTAATATAAAGGACTGATGCACATTGTAAGCAGTAAGAGGCGACAAAGACTAGTGGGCACTATGGAGAAATTAGCAAGCACATGTCCCTTCTTTTTTTTAAAACGGATGGTAATTTGTTGTCCTAAGGAAACGAAGGCTCAATATTGTCAATAGGGCAAAATTGCAGCATTTCATGTGACACTTCCACTCTCTAAAATGGAGGTAATTTCACATTTTTTAAAAACACAGCATCAGTTTGTGACCTTTTCCTTACCGAACCCATTAAGTCCACCTAAGAACAAACAAAAGCCTGTGATACATTCAATTTAATATGATTTACTATTACATTACCATTATGTCCCTGCTAAAAGATGAAAACATAGCAAGGGCAAACTAGGTGGAAGTTAGCTATATTTTTTTATTTTTAAAAATAACACTGAAATTTTAGAGTACTAATAAAACTAATAAAACTAAAAACAACAACACACTTACTTTGGGTTATCCAAGTCATATACCACTCGATCTATGATATCACTCTGATGTATTAACCTCTCAATATCTTGGGCAATTTTTGTCCTGAAATCACAAAAGAGAAGCATGACCACCAAAATTCATTATTATAGGCCAAGGCACAACTTCCTCCAAAATAAGTTTGGGATGGAAAAGTGTAAAAGGATAACACTTTCTTAAAATAAAAATGATCATTCATATCAATATGTCGCAAGACAGTATCTGTATTATTAAAGCCCAAATTCTGAAAATAACCATGTAGAATACAGTTACCAGTTCAACACCTTAAAAATAAATTTTAAGGGGTGTCCAGATGGCTGAGACAGTTAGCACCTGACTCTTGGTTTCGGCTCAGGTTACGATCTCACAGTTTCATGGGTTTGAGACCCACATTGGGCTCTGCACTGGCAGTGCTTGGGATTTTCTCTCTCTCTGACCCTCCCCAATTCGAGCTGTCTCTGTCTCTCTCAAAATAAATAAATAAACTTTATTTAAAAAAATCTTGAATGTCTTATTTATGACTTTCCACATCGAAATGGTAACAAGCCACTCTGTAGCCGAAAAGCAAATAATTTTACATATGTAAGAACAGCATTATTAGAAGCAGTAAAGATCCAAAAAGCCAAAAATTATATATGAAGATTCTTAAAAGCCACCATTGCTGGAATGTTGCTAAAATGCAACTGGCAACCAGCATGCACATTTGTCAGAATCAGTGCTCTCTTCTGTGAATGGAGAGGAAATGTGGAGGAGAAGGGGACACCTGTGTCAGGAGGCAGAGCATGGACCCTGCATCTCCAGGATTCTCTAGGCCTGAGAATTCTCTAGGCCTCCCCCTGAATCAGTCCAATGAAATGGTCACCAACTGGAAAATTCCTAGAATCCTGCCACTATCCTAGAAAAAGGAGTCACAGACAGATTCCACCATCTTCCCTGTCCATAATTAAGCCACGGAAGGCAACAATCACTGAAGGTGTCACCAAGGGTAAGCAAACCAGAACAAATGTAGGTCATACAGCCTACATACATACATCTACCTGGAACTGCAGGTAGACTGGCCACAAAGCTCATACTGGGAAGATGCCTACTGCTGTTATAGTCATAGTCAAGTGATAACTTGTCATATTATCACTTATTCTTTTTTTTTTTTTTTTTTTTTGAGAGAGAGCTTGAGTGGGCAAGGGACAGAGAAATAAGGAGAGAGACAGAATCTCAAGCAGGCTTGGCACCAACAGCACAGAGCCCGATGCGGGGGCTCAAACTCCTGAAACTGTGAGAATCATGACCTAAGCCAAAATCAAAATCAAGAGTCAGATGCTTAAGCGAATGAGGCACCTAGGCGCCCCTACCACTTATTCTTAGAGGAAGCCGATTATATGAACAGCTTTAAATTTCAAATTTGTCTGTTTCAGCTAAACATTGGTAATACAGATTAAAACTGTGGTTTATTGATTTATTGTTAGAACAGAGTGAGGAAAGTTGCCAAAATGGTTATAATAAAATCTTAAAAATACACTAAACACTGAAAGTCTCCTGAACTTCAGGTAGATGTGAAACTAGTCTCCTGCACCAAAGATACTTCTTTGTGATTAAGTAGTATTAACTCTCATATAGTTCAGAATTATCTCTAACAATATCAGTATAACTGACTTCAGAATAAGCTAAGAACCTATTCTGATAAAAAGCTAATAGTTATCAGGAAAACATTAAAAGGTGTGATAGTTAAATACAGAAAAAAAATTAAAGAGGTACAACTCTAAATTTATTTTTAGTTTTATTCTACAAAAAATATCTCTTCACTGACAAGCAGTCTATCAAGAAAAAGACCCAGTATCAAAGGATTAAGATATAAATCTTTGATTTACATTCAATGTCATAACTTTCAAATGCCAAATTCTTTCTAAAGAAACATTTTTAAAAAGCTATTAATTGCAATAATAAACAAGTCCAAAATTTATATTGCCCAGACCTTTGACAATAAAAGAGGTAGCACTCACATACATTCAGATATACCATACCAAAAAAAAAAAAAAAAAAAAAAAAGTGAGTATTCAAGTATGGGTGAATGACTAAATAAATCCTAATTATATCCATTTGTTAGAATATATCCATTTGTCAGAATAATTTATTAAATAAGGCTGAAACATACCACAAATGTGCAAATACAAATACTTACAAAAGTCTGGGGTTTTTGTTTTTAAAGGAAAATGGTATTAACAGGCTGATACAACACCTCAGTTCCACAGCAATGCTCCATAATATAAAACAGGGTCAGAACAGCACAGACAGCCACGGGTCAGCCATGTGTACCCGTGAGATGGATAGACAGTGTGTGGAACACTGCAGGGCCCAGGCTCTGTCTGAAAACAAACTGACTGATGCCAGGTAGGAACCAGATACTAAGGTTGTTATACCAGTTTTTCAAGAAACATCAGAAACTTGGATTTCTATGAGGAATCTCCCAAATTTTAAATGCAAAATCAGTAAAAACAAAACAAACAAACAAAGTCTGCAAAGTGAAGCCAAAATCATGTTCAAGTTAATATGGCCTACGGGCCACTCGTTCTCAACTTCTGACACTGTATTTTAGGGTACATAGTGGCCCATGTATATTAGACTAGACCTAAAATTAACACTTTAGGAAATTACCTGCCCTTCCAGGAGCCCCCATTAATAAAGAGGAAGGTCAATCTTTTATTCAGACATGGATCTGGGTGAAGCACCACAACTTCCATAAAAAGAATGTCAATCCTTCCTCCCTTTCCCTCACCGGCCTATTAAAATACATGGCTCTCCAGTCAAAACAAAACAGTAAATATTTTCCAGATACCCTCGGGGACTATAATCTCAAATTTACTGACCTCCAATAGCTAGCAAAGACTTGGCCCAAAAAAAAAAAAAAAAAAAAAAAGACTTGGCCCAGAAGACAATAATGTATGCAGTCTGAACAATGTCCAGTGCATTCAGTCCAGTAAATGCTCTAAAGTTCTCAGGACATGCGGCCACCAGTGAAACTTTCCTTTGTTAGTTAGGTTTCCACCAGTACAGGGCAGTCTTACAGGAAACAATTTCATACATCTCACAGCTATATTTTCTGTACGAATATTATGGGCAATGTTGTTCATTACATAACTATTCCCGAGGGTCCACAGAAGATGATCTTCTTTATAGAGAACATGGTTTAACCATACGTACATGATAACTATATATAAACGATTAACAGGGTAGGCTCATGACCTAGACCAGAGTTTGACTCTTGGCTCTGCCACTTACTAGCAGTGTAACCTTGGATAAGTTAACTCAAGAATCCTAAGCTTCAGCATAGTCTTCTGTAAAATAAGAGAAAGAATAGTAATTTCCTCATAGAGCTATTATACCATGAAAAGGCACACTCTATATACACATATACATTGCATACGAAGTACTTGTTACTTAGTACTATGTCCGGCCTAAAAAAAAAAACACTCAATATAAGTTATCTGCTGCTGTACCAGTACTAAGATTTCTGCTACTGTCTCCATTCCATAGGTACTTATGTTCCCCCAAGCCATTCTAAACTTAATATAAAGAAATCCAGGGGGTTGCTTTCCTTATTTTGCTTTTGCCACAATTCTTTCGCCTACTTTTCAATTTTAAATTTCTGAACAGGTAATATATTGACATGGAGCAAAACTCATATGCTACATAAAAGTATAAAATGGAGACTCTCACTTTCTATACAAGCCATATCCTCCACCCATCCAGTTAACTACTTTTATTGCTCTCCCTCCACTAGCATCTTATAGCTTTTTCCATCAGTATATACAGATCTTTTTGTTTTTTTAATCACTGCATAGTATTCATAGGTAAGATATACCATAATTTATTTAACTAGTTTGATTGGTGGGCACAATGCCATAACAAAAAACTTTGAACACCATTTCACAGATATGCAAATTATGTGAGTGTGAGTGTGAGTGTGTGTGTGTGTGTGTGTGTGTGTGTGTGTGTATAATGTATATAAATTATAAATTCCCAGATGCAGGATTAACGTGTCAAAGGAAATAAGTACTGTTAATCTTGACAGACACTGTCAGGCTGCCCTCCACAAGAGGTACTATCAATTTGCAATCCCATTATTAATGTATAAGAAAACCTGTTTTTGGGGATGCAAACTGGTGCAGCCACTCTGGAAAACAGTATGGAAGTTCCTCAAAAATTAAAAATAGAGTTACCCTACGACCCAGCAATTGCCCTACTAGGTATTTACCCAAGGGATACAGGTATAGTGTTTCGAAGGGGCACATGCACCCCCCATGTTTATAGCAGCACTATCAACAATAGCCAAAATATGGAAAGAGCCCAAATGTCCATCGATGGATGAATGGATAAAGAAGATGTTGTATATATATACAACGAAGTACTACTAGGCAATCAAAAAGAATGAAATCTTGCCATTTGCAACTATGTGGATGGACCTACGGGGTATTATGTTAAGCAAAATTAGAGAAAGACAAATGTCATATGACTTCACTCATATGAGGACTTTAAGATAAAAACAGATGAATGTAAGGGAAGGGAAGCAAAAATAATGTAAAAACAGGGAGGGAGACAAAACAGAAGAGACTCTTAAATATGGAGAACAAACAGGGTTACTGGAGGGGTTGTCGGGGGGGGATGGGCTAAATGGGTAAGGGGCATTAAGGAATCTACTCCTGAAATCATTATTGCACTACATGCTAACTAACTTGGATATTAATTTAAAAAAATAGTAAGAAATATGTGGTAGGGATGGATAAAATGCAATCAGAATTTGGTATGACATATTTAACCAGAATGACTAATATAATGTAAAAAAAAAATCTTACTTTATAAAATTAATATTTACCAAGGTTGAATTGAGAACAAATCATGTTTTAGAAAGTAAGCATTTAAGGCAATATGTGCATTTACTACATGTTCATTAAAGTTTTAATTCATATTTATATGTTAGAGAATTTGATGAACTTACTGAAAAACAAGATATAAAATTGCTACTTTACTGGCCATAATTAGCCAAGAATGGAATTGGTTTAAAAATCCTATTCACAATAACAGAAATCCATAAAATTACTTAGGAATAAAATTCACAAAAATAGATGAGTTAAGTAAAACTACTAAAATACTTAAAATATAATAAAATCTAGAACAGAAGGAACAATTAATATTCCTAGAGATAATATTAAAAGAAAATTTATTGCAAATTGCAGTATATTACTATACATTAACAAAATACAAAATGTTAGGATAAAAAATAGTATTTATTTGTTATGTCAGAATAAATTTTCAGAACTGAAGATATTCTTTGGAAATAGTAATTGAACTTGAGAAATATTTTGCATTGTGCAGAATGGATTTTTATAGTGTACAGCCCAGCAATTCCATTTTGATATGCAAATAAATTTTCATTGAAGGAACTATGAAACATGAAAGAACATTTAAAACGTAAGAATTTTTTTTCTGAAAGCAATATATTAGAAACAAACTATGTTCATCAGCAACAAAATGAATAAATTGTGAGTATACTCATACAATACTATGTATTGATTACCATGATGAACATCATAAACCTGCTATTGACTGATGAAAAGTTTCCAAAAGAATACTATCAGTATATTATTTACATAAAGTTTAAAAACATGAAAAACAATGCCATATAATATTTATGTATATATTTAACTATGCATATTATAAAATAATCAGAAATGTATGATAATAAGAAACATCAAATTCAACATAATTGTTATCTCTGTTAAAAGGACTTTACAAATTAAACAATGAGTGTACAGGTGTCTGGGGAAAAAAGAGAGAGAGAGAGAGAGAGAGAGAGAGAGAGAGCGCGAGCCTGTTTCCCCCAGCCTCATCAGTAAAACATGCTATCAAACTTCTAGATTTTAGGCAATTTGATATGTGGGAAATGATATCTCAGTACATTTTAATATGCATTTCTTTTATTTTGAGACAAGTTGAACATATTTCTGTGATTGTTACTATATTTCTTTGCCGTATTTTTCATTTTATTTTGATAAAAGTATTTTTGTAAAATACCTTAAATGCTTTGTAAAACAAAGCAATATGGATTATAATTTACAATAAAATACAGCTAGACAATTTTTCTAAAAACATACAGAAAGCTGGAAAGTAAAATCAAAATGCTAGAAGTTATTACCTCTGAGAAATGAGACAAAGAATGACCTTTATCCCTTCTACTTTTTCTCATGTTCTAATTTTATGGAATATGAAAACAGGAAAGATGCACCCCAAAATGCTAAGCATACTTTATAAGAGATCAGTTTCATTTTAATTTATAAGCCAATTTAAGCCAAAAATATGGATTCAAGTAATTATCAGTATGGGATTACAATTAAAAAATTTTTTTAAGTATTTTTTAAAAATTTACATCCAAGTTAGTTAGCATATAGTGCAATAATGATTTCAGGAGTAGAATCCAGTGATTCATCCCCCATTCACATGAGTGAAGTTATATATTTGTCTTTCCCTAATTTTGCTTAGCCTAATACACTCTAGTTCCACCCACATAGTTGCAAATGGCAAGACTTCACACTTTTGATTGCCAAGTAATACTCCATTATGTGTATATTCTTTATCCATTCATCCATTGATGGATATTTGGGCTCTTTCCATACTTTGGCTATTGTTGATAGTGCTGCTATAAACATTGGAATGCATGTACCCCTTCAAAACAGCACACCTATATCCTTTGGATAAACACCTAGCAGGGCAATTGCTGGGTCATAGGGTAGTTCCATTTTTAATTTGTTTGAGGAACCTCCATACTATTTTCCAGAGTGGCTGCACCAGTTTGCATTCCCACCAGCAGTGCAAAAGGGTTCCTCTTTCTCTGCATCCTCACCAACATCTGTTGTTGCCTGAGTTGTTAATTTTAGCCATTCTGACAGGTGTGAGGTGGTATCTCATTGTGGTTTTGATTTGTATTTCCCTGATGATGAGTAATGTTGAGCATTTTTTCATGGGTCTGTTAAGCTATTGGATGTCTTCTTTGAAAAAGGGTCTATTCATATCTTTTGCCTATTTCTTCAATGGATTATTTGTTTTCTGGGTATTGAGTTTGAGAAGTTCTTTAGAGATTTTGGATACTAACCCTTTATCTGATATGTCAATGGCAAATAACTTCTCCCATTCTGTCAGTTGCCTTTAAGTTTTGCTGATTGTTTCCTTCGCTGTGCAGAAGCTTATTTTGATGAGGTCCCAATAGTTCATTTTTACTTTTGTTCTCCTTGCCTCTGGAGATTTGTTGAGTAAGAAGTTGCTGCGGCCGAGGTCAAAGAGGTTTTTGCCTGTGTTCTCAACTAGGATTTTGATGGCTTCCTGTCTTATGTTTAGGTCTTTCATCCATTTTGAGTTTATTTTTGTGTATGGGGTAAGAAAGGGGTCCAGGTTCAATCTTCTGCATGTTGCTGTCCAGTTTTCCCAACACCATCTGCTGAAGAAACTGTCTTTATTCCATTTGGATATTCTTTCCTGTTTTGTCAAAGATTAGTTGGTCATACGTTTGTGGGTCCATTTGTGGGTTCTCTATTCTGTTCCATTCTGGTTTTGTACCAGTATCATACCATCTTGATGATTACAGTTTTGTAATACATCCTGAAGTCCAGAATTGTGATGCCTCCAGCTTTGGCTTTCTTCCTCAGGATTGCTTTGGCTATTCGCAGTCTTTTCTGGTTCCATACAAATTTTAGGATTGTTTGTTCTAGCTCTGTGAAGAAGGCTGGTGTTATTCTGGTAGGGATTGCATTGAATACGTAGATTGCTTTGGGCAGCATCAACATTTTAACAGTGTTTTTTCTTCCAATCAATGATCATGGAATATTTTTCCATTTTGTGTGTGTGTGTGTGTGTGTGTGTGTGTGTGTGTGTGTGTGTGTGTGTCTTCTTTAATTTCTTTCACAAGCTTTCTATGGTTTTCAGTGTATAGATATTTCACTTTAGTTAGGTTTATTCCTAGGTATCTTATGGTTTTTGGTGCAATTGTAAATGGGATAGATTCCTTGATTTCTTTCTGCTGTTTCATTATTGGTGTATAGAAATGCAATCACTTTCTGTGCACTGATTTTATATCCTGTGACTTTGCCGAATTCATGGATCAGTTCTAGCAGGTTTTTTGGTGGAATCTTTTGGGTTTTCCATATAAAGGATCTGCAAAGACTGAAAGTTTGACTTCCTCTTTGCTGATCTGGATGCCTTTTATTTCTTTGTGTTGTCTGATTTCTGAGGCTAAGACTTTCACTACTATGTTGAATAACAGTGGCAAGAGTGGACATACCTGTTGTGTTCCTGACCTTAGGGGGAAAGCTCTCAGTTTTTCCCCATTGAGGATGATATTAGCATTGGGTCTTTCATATATGGCTTTTATGATCTTGAGGTATGATCCTTCTATCTTTCCTTTCTTGAGGGTTTTTATCAAGAAAGGATGATGTATTTTGTCAAATGCTTTCTCTGCATCTTTTGAGAGGATCATGTGGTTCTTGTCCTTTCTTTTATTACTGTGATGTATCACAATGACTTGCAGGTATTGAACCAGCCCTGCATCCCAGGTATAAATCCCACTTGATCGTGGTGAATAATTCTTTTAACGTATTGTTGGATCCAGTTGGCCAGTATCTCATCGAGAATTTTTGCATCCATGTTCATCAGGGAAATTGGTCTGTAGTTCTTTTTAGTGGGGTCTCTGTTTTTGGAATCAAGGTAACACTGCCTCACAGAGTAAGTTTGGAAGTTTTCCTTCCATTTCTATTTTTTGGAACCGCTTCAAAAGAACAGGTGTTAACTCTTCTTTGAATGTTTGATAGAATTCCCCTGGAAAGCCAACCAGCGCTGGACTCTTGTTTGTTGGGAGATTTTTGATTACTAATTCAATTTCTTTACTGGTTATGGGCCTGTTTTAAAGTTTGTTTGGTTTTTTTTTTAATTTTTTTTTCAACGTTTATTTATTTTTGGGACAGAGAGAGACAGAGCATGAACAGGGGAGGGGCAGAGAGAGAGGGAGACACAGAATCGGAAACAGGCTCCAGGCTCTGAGCCATCAGCCCAGAGCCTGACGCGGGGCTCGAACTCACGGACCGCGAGATTGTGACCTGGTTGAAGTCGGACGCTTAACCGACTGCGCCACCCAGGCGCCCCTGTTTTAAAGTTTTTATAGCTTCCTGTTTCAGTTTTGGAAGTTTATGTTTCTAGAAACTTGTCCATTTCTTCCACATTGCCTGATGGGCATATAATTGATCATAATATTCTCTTATTATTGTTTGTATTTCTGCAGTATTGGTTGTAATCTCTCGTCTTTTATTATTGATTTTATTTATTTAGGTCCTTTCCTTTTTCTTTTTGATCAAACTGGCTAGGAACTTATCAATTTTAATAATTCTTTCAAAGAACCAGCTCCTGATTTCACTGATCTCTTCTACTGGGGGGGGCGCCCCCCTGTTTGTGTTGGGTTTTTGTCTTTTGGGTTTTTTTTGTTTTGTTTTGTTTTTTGGTTTCGATAGCATTATTTCTGTTCTATATTATTTCCCCTATTCTGCTGGTTTGCGGTTGTTTTTACTGTTCTTTTTCCAGCTCTTTAAGGTGTAAGGTTAGGTTTTGTATCAGAACTTTCTTCCTTTTTTAGGAAGGCCTGAATTGCTATATACTTCCCTCTTATGACCACCTTTGCTGCATCTCAGAGGTCTGGAGCTGTGGGTGTTAGCATTTTCATTGGCTTCCATGTACTTTTTAATTTCCTCTTTAACTTCTTGGCTACACCATTCATTCTTTAGTAGGATGTTCTTTAATCTCCAAGTATTCTTTTTCTTTCCAAATTTTTTCTTGTGTTTTTGAGTTTCATAGCGTTGTGGTGTGAAAATATGCACAGTACAATCTCAATCTTTTTGTACTTGTTGAGGGCTGATTTATGTCCCAGTATGTGATCTATTCCATGTTCACTTGAGAGGAATGTGTATTCTGCTGCTTTAGGATGAAATGTTCTAAATATATCTGTTAAGTCCATCTGGTCCAGTGTGACATTCAAGGCCATTGTTTCCTTGTTGATTTTCTGCTTAGATGATCTATCCATTGTTGTAATTGGGTGTTGAAGTCCCCTACTATTATGGTATTATTGTCAGTGAGTCTTTATTAAAGTGTTTACATTTGTGATTAACTGATTTATATATTTAGGTGCTTTCACATTAGGGGTATAAATGTTTACGATTGTTAGATCTTGGTGGATAGACCCCTTAATTATAATGCCTTTATCTCTTGTTACAGTCTTTATTTTAAAATCTAGATAGTCTGATATAAGTATGGCTACTCCAGCTTTCTTTTAGTGACCGTTAGCATGATAAATGGTTCTCCATCCCCTTATTTTCAATCTGAAGGTGTCTTTAGGTCTAACACGGGTCTCTTGTAAATAGCATATAGATGGATCTCGTTTTCTAATCCATTCTGTTACCCCTTGTCTTTTGATTGGAGTGTTTAGTTCACTGACATTTACAGTGAGTACTGAAAGATATGAATTTATTGCCAGTGTGTTGCCTATAGAGTTGGAGTCTCTGGTGATGTTCTCTGGTCCTTTCTAGTCTTTGCTGCTTTTGGTCTTTTTTGTTTTGTTTTGTCTTTTCTCCCCTCAGAGAGTCTCCCTTAAAATTTCTTGCAGGGCTAGTTTAGTTGTCACAAACTTCTTTAGTTTTTGTTTGTCTGGGAAATTTTTCTCTCTCCTATTTTGAGTGACAGCCTTGCTGTAGAAATAATTCTTGGCTGCATATTTTTCCGATTCAGCACATTGAATATATCCTGCCACTCATTTCTGGCCTGCCAAGTTTCTGTGGATAGGTCTGCTGCAAACCTGATCTGGCTTCTCTTATAGGTTAAGGACTTTTTTTTTTCCTTGTTGCTTTCATAATTCTTTCCATGTCTGTGTATTTTGTAAATTTGACTACGATATGCCTTGTTGATGGTTCTTGTTGAATCTAATGGGAGTTCTCTGTGCTTCGTGGATTTTGATGTCTGTGTCTTTCCCCAGGTTAGGAAAGTTTTCCACTCTGATTTGCTCACATAAACCTTCTACTCCTTTTTCTCTCTCTTCATCTTCTGGGACTCCTATGATTCTGATGTTATTCCTTTTTAATGAGTCACTGAGTTCTCTAATTCCTATATTGTGCTCTTTTGCCTTAGTTTCCCTCTTTTTTTCTGCTTCATTATTCTCCATAATTTTGTCTTCTCTATCACTGATTCGCTGCTCTACTTCATCCATCCTTGCCGCCATGGCATCCATTCAAGATTCCATCTCTGTTATAGCATTTTTAATTTTGTCCTGACTAGATTTTACTTCTTTTATCTCCGCAGAAAGGGATTCTATGCTTTTTTTCAACCCCAGCTAGTATTCTTATTATAGTGATTCTAAATTCTAGTTCAGACATCTTGCTTATATCTGTGTTAAGTCCCTGGCTGTCATCTCTTCCTGTTCTTTCTTCAGGGGTGAATTCCTTCTTTTCATCATTTTGGAGAAAGAGAATGAATAAAATTTTTAAAATTTATAAATTAAACACAACACAATCAAATAAAGGAAGACAGATCCTAGGTGTGTTTTGGTCTGGTTGTTGAAAGAAGCTTGATAGAATAGAGAAAAAAGGGAAAGAAAAGAGAAAAAGAAAAAAATGTTTAAAAATTTTTAAAAATGTATACAATGAAACAGAATAAAATGAAGTAAAATGGAATGAAAAGTTTACAAAAAAATACAGTAAAAAATTTTTAAATGTTTTTATAAAAACAAAATAAAAAAACATTTTCCTCTTTTTGTATCTAAGAATAAGAAAAGAAAAAGAGAAAAAAATGAATAGATGGGCCAGCGAACAGAATGAAATTACAGTCAGTTTCCCCTAGAAGTCAAACTATGAATTATTTTATAGCCTGTACACTAAGCAGGCAGGAAAACTTGTGGCCGTCCTCTAGGGCTTAATTGGTGCAGTTGGACAGGGCTTGGTGTAATGGCTCCATTCTCCACTAGGTGGTGCTGCTTAGCTTACTGGGGTGGATCAATGTGGGCACATGCAGAGGTATGTGCCAATGAGGTGAAAATGGTGTCACCCAGTTTCCCAGTCACTAGCATCAGAACTCTGTGCTCTCCCCAGGCAGCCATCAGGCACCTCTCCTTTGTTTCCAGCTTTTGTCCACTCCCTGCTTCTACACTGTCCATGACCAAGCCATCAACCTGCCAGGCAGCACCTCTCTCTCAAATTTTATCTCAGATGGGGCTGTTTTTCCAAACACCTCACTTCTGAGGGCCCTGCAGCTTTGACCTACTCAGACCTTCTGGGGGAGGGCCTCGCTGAGCAATGGCCAGGTGCTGGCTTGTCCCCAGGACCACTTGCACGACCACACCACTGCAGAGACCCAGAGACTGCCTCTGGGTGCCAGCCTGCCCCAGAAAAAGTTTGCATGATCATGTAGCAGCAGTGGTTCAAGGGACTATGGCAAATCACAACACACACAACTGGCACAAGGCTTCACTGCACCCTAGCGTCCTTGTTCCAACACCAGCAAACGTTGCTGTTCTCTGGGGTCCGCTGGGACCTTTTCCCATGGGGACGCCACACAGTCTCCACCAAATGTACTCCCAGCAGGGGAACTGTCTCTCCCCATGTGGCCCAAAGACCCCTCGCACCTCTCTGTCTGCTCCTGGGGATTCATCCTTCCCACCAGAGCACCGCCAGGTATCTATCTGGCTGCGGAGTTTCTGACTCTGCACTCTCCTGTTTATAGAGTCCTAATGGTATTGAAACTCTCTCCTTTCTTCTTTCTCCCTTTCTTGTTCACACCCTTGTGGGTACTTCCACTCTTTCTCTTTCTCTCCAGCTGCTTTGAGGGGGAGTGCTTTTCCTATACTCTCTATCTCTGTCCTCTCTCTGCAAACAAAAACAGCTCCCTACCCTCCACAGCTTCTCTCTCCACCCATTCACCTCTCCATGCCAGGTACCTGCCAAGGTCCGTGGCTCAAGTTACACAGTTGTTGTGTTAATCCTCATATCGATTTTCTAGGTGTGCAAAATGGTTTGCTGCTGATCTAGTTGCATCTCAGGGACAAGAGAAGCAGAGAGCTTCCATGCTGCTCAATCATCTTGGCTCCTCCGCACAAAATCCCAAATTTTAAGTATTAATGTACTATCTACATTGAGCTATGAATCTTATAATGGGTTTTTCCCCTTCCAAATGGGGTGGAGAAATTTTTAATGAAGTTTTATTCATTTATTGTGTTTAAAAAGATTAATGAATAAAAGATCAGTGATAATCATAAAGCAGAAACTCAAAGTAACAAAAACATATTTTCACCAAGTAATTTTAAGAAGTCTAATGCTTCTTTTTTCTGAAAATGATCCTTATTAATTTTGACATTATTCATTTATGGTGTTACTACATTTGAATAAGGACTGGCCTAAAAGTTAGCAAATAATTTACAAAATGTTATCATTTGCTCAAAAAATAACTTGCAGAAGACAAGGCAAATAATATAAGCAAACCAGAAACAATACCCTCAATGTAGGACTTCAGAAAAAGCAGCATTTCTGACTACTCAGAAATCCTTATTACCTGGCTGATATTGAGTATTTTATTGCAAATACAGAACCATAAAGCCTTCAGACTATGTAGCTACTGGGGTAAAGCAAACTTTTCCTTTAAGGATCAGTTAGTATATATTTTAAGTTTTGCAAGCCACATGTCTCTATGACAACTATTTAACTTTGCCATTGTGGTACCAAAACAGCCAGAGATCATACATAAACAAATAGAAATGGCTGTGTTCCAAAAAAAAAAATCTTTATTTATAAACACAAATATGAATGTCATGTAATTTTCATGTGTCACAAAATGTTATTTTCTTTGGATTTTTTTTGAACCATTTAAACACATAAAAACCATTCTTAGCTTGTGGGATGAACATAAACAGGCTATGAGCTGTATCTGACACAATGGGCCATAGTTTGTTAACCATGGTCAAGGTGAATAACAAACTTTTTTGATCATGACCTGTAAGAAATACATTTTAAAAATCACAGCCCTGGGGCACCAAGGTGGTTCAGTCAGTTAAGCATCTGACTCTTGGTTTTAGCTCAGGTCATGATCTCACAGTTCATGGGAGCCCTGCATCAGGCACTATGCTGTCAGCACAGCCTGTCTCCCTCTCTTTCTGCCCCTCACCCGCTCACGTTCGCTCACTCTCACTCACTCTCTCAAAAATAAACATTTAAAAAAACTCACATCCCTGCATACATGTGAGCACGCGCGCGCGCACGCACACACACACACCCAAAGGTTTATGAAACAATACATTGCTGCACTACGTGTGACACAGCTACTTTCTCTTATAATACTGGGTACTAATGGGTGTCAATCCACAGTCTGGAGAGAAAACTGGTATCTAGAGAAATGAAGTTATTTTGCTCAAACATACACACACAGAATCAGTGGGACAGCCAAGTCCAGAATCCAAACATTCTGACTTGCTTTTCAGAATACCCCATCCTGCTAGGACACACCACACTGACTCATCACTCTTATCAAGTCAAATTCACTGGTTCAAGTATGGCTGCTACATATGTGTGTTCTTCCAGTCTTAATGTCACTTGAAGGAACAAATGCAGCTCCCCCACAGTTCCTGTGGGCATCTCCTAAGGAGAAACTGAGAAGGCAAACATGAGCAGGCCAAACTTTGTCCCCATCACCGCAACTGTTCTCAGGGCTGCAACTCTGAAGAGTGCAGTGTGTGATGCAACCAGTGGTTGCCTGGGCACATGCCCACTCCCACACATCTTTCCAGCAAAGTGAGTCCCTGTTCTGATGCTATGTTGTATGTGATTCCATAGCTGTGGGTCAAGTAGCCAACTGGTAGCATTAAACGTATACTAAGTTGCTAAGTAAAATTATTAATTTATACTATACATTAAATATTTAAAAAATCAATAAGATACAGTTGTTGCTTAAAAAAAGCCTACAGTCCAAGGAAAATCAAATGCCCACAGCAGTGTCTTCCTTTTATCATTACACACTATACTTGTAAGTGCATGTACATGGTTTAGGTACTGGTAAACCATCATCACAAAAACCTAAAATAATCACTGAAAATAGTCAAGTTGCACCACAAATGTACTTAAATGCCAAATATTACTAGTTGGCAATAATGAATACTATTTGTAATTTCTAAAATTAACTGGCAAGATTTAAGAACTATAGCTACTGTTTTTATGAATCCCATATTTTCAACCTGAGTATTTCTAATTTCAATTTTTATAACAAAATAATACTGTCCACATCTCCTTTTAAATCATACAGATTTAGATATATCTAAATCAAGTTCAAATTAAAATCAAATTACTAAATAAATATATATTACTACTAATATTTATTGAAAGTTAGTAAATAATCTGTACTTTCAGATTCCATATGAATAAAAAATTTCTAAATTTCTAAACTGTCCTATGGTCAGGTTTATTATGTTGGCTTCATCTGAATAAGTAATGAGCTTAGAAAATACAGTAACCCATAAGGACAATTTTAAAACAGTGCAAAATTTCCAAAACAGGATAAAAAATTATAATAACTTTAATTCAGAGTACTTTTCTTCCTAAATACCAAAGCAGTTTTTTGAAGTACGTCTTATATTCTGACAATGGTCCTGCTTAAAAGAAAGAAGAAATCTGAAACTCACCTTTGTACACCGTAAGGTCTTTCTAAGATAGGCTCTTTGAATGGAGGTGGAATGTGACCAAAATAATCAGGATAAGCCACCTCTGAATATTCTGGGACAGACTTTGTATTTTTCACAATCTCAATATAGAGATCTGAGTCGTGGAGTGTGGGTCCATCTGAGACTTCCACTGATGTCTGTTCCACTGATGAAGTAGACTCTGTATCTTCATCATCCTCAGTTTCAACTCCAGTACAACAAAGCTTCCCTAGCTGAACTGTTCTTCCCTCAAAAAGAACATTTCCGCAAGCAGCCATGTGTGGACAAGCTTTAGTGCACGTAAGGACAGTGAGAGGGAGACTGTAGTCCTTCTTCCCTCCTGCGGTAAAACCCGGACCTGTCTGAGAAGGAAGATTCTGCAACGTAATTCGGTCCAGTGCCTTCACAATATCGTTGTTTAGGCCCTGGGTGGAAGAAATAGTTCTATTTTGATCACCCGGCTGCTGTTGTGATGTTCTGCCATTATCTTTCATATCTTCTTTTGCCAGATCCATACAGGTAGGTTTCTTATCACCTTCGTCTCCTTTAGGAGACACATGCACCTTCCTTACAACTCCTTTTCTTAAATTGCCTGAATTTCCAGATGCTTCCTCTCCAGCTGTAGGAACAACGATAGGGCCGCGTACTTTCCCCTCAAATACAGAAGGCTTTGGTTCTTTGGAGATTAAATCATAGTCCTTTGAAAATAAAAAATACATATGATCTCTTAGCTGTAAATATTAAAATGTATTAACAAAATTAAGACTATATTCATTGCATATGCTGCTTCAGAATCTAACATTTGAAAATTATAAAGATGGAGCGCCTGGGTGGCTCAGTCGGTTGAGCATCCGACTTCGGCTCAGGTCACGATCTCAGGGTCTGTGAGTTCGAGTCCCGCGTCAGGCTCTGTGCTGACAGCTCAGAGCCTGGAGCTGCTTCGGATTCTGTGTCTCCCCCACCCACCCACCCACCCCCCGTTTCTCCCACACTCACGCTCTGTCTCTCTCTCTCTCTCCCTCTCTCTCAAAGATAAATAAATATTTAAAAAAAAATTTTTTTTTAAAAGGAAGCACAACACCCAAACCGTTACTTCAACAACTACAGTGTCTGTTTTGTACCAAGCAATGTTTCAGGCTCTTAAGGCCCATCAGCCTAAAAACAAAAACAAATCTTCTTCCCTCCTGCCGCTTACATTCTTTGATGGAAGGAAGGGCGAGGACTGTCAACACAAGCAACAAACATGACACAAATATATAATATGAAAACTTAATACACTAAAGTGTTAATAGCAAGAAGAGGGGGGAGTTGGGTAATGTGGATGGCGAGTGCCAGAGGGAGGAAAAGTGGGCTGCAATTTTAAATGCCATGGATTAGGGAAGCCTGAGAAGATGATATATAAGCAAAGGCAGAAAGGACTGCCATCCACACGCCCTAGAGAAGAAGGGTGCTTGGTGTATGCAGAGAACAGCAAGGAGGTTAGGATGGCTGGAACAGAATGAACAAGGTGGATTCTAAGATGTAAAAGAGGACCAGATACTGTAGGGCTTGGCAGGCTATTGTAAGAATTTTGGTTTTTACTGTGAATGACACTGGGAGCCAGTGGAGGGTTTAGGGAAGAGGAGTGCCATGACACAGGACTTACACTGAGAAAACAAAACAAAACAAAACAAAATAGAACCTGTAAGTACAGAGTGTCTTAACCACCTGCAGTACAGGGTTTCTTAACCACAGGGGTAAGACATTTGATCTAAACAATTATTCTTTGTTTGGTTTTGGTTCTATGTTTCAGGGGCCGGGGCTAGCAAGATAGGGGGCACCATCTTGTGCACGGTAAGATGTCTAGCAGCAACCCTGGCCTCCCTCCTCTGTACACGCTAGATGCCAACAGTATCCTCACGCATTTGTGATCACCCAAAATGTCTCCAGACATTGTCAAATATCCCCTGGAGACAAAATCATCCCAGTTGAGAACCACTGCTCTAGTGCCCTTCTGAGAACAGACTAAGGAGGGGAGAGTAGAAACAGAGGACAAATTAAGAGTCTGGGCAAGGTGGTAAGAGGGGGTTGGATTCTAAATGCACTGTGAGGCAGAACTAACATGATACTGTAAAAGACCAGATACAGGACAGAAGGGACAGAGAGGTATCATACACGGTGCCCAAGTGTTTGCCTGAATAAATGAAAAGCATCAGGAGTTTAGCTCTGAGATGTTAAGTGTGAGCTATTCACAGCTAGTCAAGCGTGTAAAGTAGGCAACTGAACATATATGAGTCTAGAATTCAGAAGAAATGCCCATCCAGAAGATTTAAATCTGGGAATCATTAGCATACAGATATCATTTCAAGCCATGAGGCTGGAGATCTTCAATGAAAAGAACTAGAGAAGAGAAGAAGACTGAACTTTGGGTCACTATCAACTACAAAGGTTGAAGGGATGAAAATAAAGCTTTAGAGGAGATGGAGAAGGAAAAGCCAGTCGGGAAAGACAAACACCAGGAAAGAAAAGTGTCCTGGAAGCCAAGTTTAAAAAAAGGATGTCGCTGACAGGTCAAGTAGCCTTTTCTCTTTTTACACTTACAAAAATATTTTTTGCGTCTATATCTTATATAGACTCTACCAAAGAAATATACCACAACTGATTTAACTTTTATTCTACTGTTGGGCATTAAATCTTTTATTCAACAGAGGATTTAAACAAACATATAAACAAAGTATATATTTAAGCCATTTCCAAAATTTTGCTATTATAAAAAAATCTGTAAAGAACATCTTTTTGCATAAAACTTTTTGTTTAGGATGACGTCCTAAGCACTGAAATGGAATTACAGGGTCACATAACTATAATCAATTTTAATGTTTAATACAAATTCTCCAAATACTCTCCAAAAATACTTATCCAAGTGTACATTCCCAGTACCTGTGGATGAGATTATCTATTTCAACTGCTCTCTTCCTTGCCAACATCAAGTACTATAGTTTTAAAACACTTTTCCAAAAGGGACAGATAAGAAATACTGTCTAATGCTATTTTAATTTGAATTTCCCTATGAGAAAAGCAAAAATAAAATAAAAATCTATACATCTGTTAACTGGTTTAATTCTTCATAGGTAATTTATTTGTTCTTGAAATACAGGGTTTTTCTTATCTTGCATAAATTCCTACATTACACACACAAACACCCCAATCCTCCATGTAACCTATCTTTGCAAATATTTTTCTGAATTTGCAATTCATCTTTTAACTTTAGCTTCTTTATACACATTATGTGGTAAAAATTAAGAATCTTTTCCTTTGTGATTCATTCTTTAAATACCCACTGCATATAAACCAAGGACCTTAAGACGATTCACTCTCAGCCCCTATACAATGTCTAATCCAAGGAGACAGTGGAGGCACAAAGGAGGTAGTAGAGGTAGGTGGCTCTCCATTAAAAGTGTTGAAAGTGGGGCGCCTGGGTGGCTCAGTCGATTGGGCGTCCGACTTCAGCTCAGGTCACGATCTCACGGTCCGTGAGTTCGAGCCCCGCGTCGGGCTCTGGGCTGATGGCTCAGAGCCTGGAGCCTGCTTCCGATTCTGTGTCTCCCTCTCTCTCTGCCCCTCCCCCGTTCATGCTCTGTCTCTGTCTCAAAAATAAAATAAACGTTAAAAAAAAAAAAATTAGAAGTGTTGAAAGCAAGTAAACTTGCATTTAAAAACTCTGTTGATTTATAAAGACTAACATACAAAGAACACTGCTACATAAGTGGTATTTTATATTGAGATGTCATTTTGATCCAGGATGTTACTTCAGTATCAAACTCAGTATGCAGCACCCGAAGCTTTTCCATAAACAAATAGGGGTATAACATGAAAGCTGCTTTTCTTAAAGAGTAAAAGTACATTCCATGTACATAAATGAATTTAAAACAGTAAGTTGAGGCAAATAGTTGAGAGGTTTTATTCTTAGAACAGTAACTTACCATAAATATTTTAATGTTAGTTTACTCATCTATGATCTGGGGTCATGCTGAAGTGAGAAAACGTCCCCCTAAGTACAACTGAATGCATGAGGGAAAAAAAAAATTAAAAATAGTAATTTCATCTACAATCTTCAGATCACCCTTATAATGTATTATGGGCCCATTTCTCCTGAAATACCTTACACTGAAGTGGTCTCCCCTTTTTTGGAGCTTTTGTAGTTAATTTTAATTTTGACTATGGTTTGGAAAAGAGGGGTTGCCTATTTAGATAGGAAGGCTAGTTTTTCCATAAAACAAATCTTTATTTTATGTTAAAGATACCACTGTACTTTTTTTACACTATTTGTATACTTGTGGTGGTATTAATGCTGAACTGTAAAATATAAAATTATAATGTGACCCTGTAATTCTAAAAAACAAGAGCAACAAAAACTCTGTTTGAAATACGGTGGGCTAGATATCCACCCACAGAAACACTTACAATTGTTGGATATTAAAATATTTTAAGTACCACAACAAGTGGATAAGACAGCAAAAATAAAGAGCAAAGAGTAAATGATGACGGGATCCCAAAGTGGTAAGACTAAATGGCTTTCACTTGGAAAATATTTGCTAAAACAGGAGACCTGGGGGTTTAGGTTTTCCCATCTCAGAGTATAAAGAATAGAAGACTATCCCAGAACCTGCGTAAGGTGGGGACTCTACCAGAAGATCCTTCTCCCATAAAGATGAACCCCCAGAGAACTAACTTTCGATATGGAGGCCCTAAAAATACCCCCACCAGAAAACAAACAGCAAGGAAAACCAACTGTCTCAAACCTGGGCACTAAGAGAATGAAAAATATCACTACCCATAAGTTATAAATTGATATCAAAAGCCTGCCATCACATCACACAGACTGCAGCCTGAACTCACGTATCTGAGTGGTCCAAAAACCCTTCAGAAGGAATGTAACCTATTAAGAGAGCCTGTCAAAAGTAATAAACAACAACTTCTGGAGTTTCCGCATAAGTTCCACAAACAGAATTGTAAAGAAAATGACCAGCTCATAGGGAAAAAAACAAAAACAAAAATACAACTAAATGAAAAATTAAACAAGTAGAAGAGAAGGAACTAAAACAAACAGATGTGGAAAAAGACCTGCAAGAACTTCAGACACTAATATTATAACACTAATTAAATGACTATATTTAATATGTTCAAAGAAATAAAAGACAAGAAGTTTAATGAAACAGATTTTTTTTTAAACCTTCCAAACCCCCCCGCAAAAAAACAAATCTGGATGCCTAGTGGATGCTTGTAACAACCAATCAGAGCCAAAAATAAAATTAGGGAACTGGCAGACTGTTTTAAGGAATGTAGTTGACTATAGCATAGAGAAAGAGAAGGAAAACATGAAAAAGAGTTAAAAGATATGGGAAGAAAGTAAAAAAGTCTATATCCAGGGGCGCCTGGGTGGCTCAGTCCGGTTGAGTCCAAACTTCGGTTCAGGTCATGATCTCACAGTTCATAGGTGTGGGCTCGAGCCCCGTGTCAGACTCTGTGCTGACAGCTCAGGGCCTGGAGCCTGCTTCAGATTCTGTGTCTCCCTCTCTCTCTGCTCCTCCCCCTGTTCGTGCTCTGTCTCTGTCTCTGTATCTCTCTCTCTCTCAAAAATGAATAAACATTAAACAAAAAAGTTTTTAAGTCTACATCCAATTAGTAATGCCAGAAGAAAAGAGAGAAGAAAAGGGAAAGAGGCAGTATCTGAAAGAGAGATAAAGAGTTTTTCCAAACCCTAAACAAAAACAACTCAGAGATTCCAAAACACAGCAAATCCCATATAAGATTTAAAAAAGAATACCTGCCCTTAGTCAACATTATTGGGAAACTGCAGAGCAGAAAGCTAAAGAAATGATCTTGAAAGTCACCAGAAACAATGTGTTGTACAGTGAAAACATGCACTTCCTATACATACTACCCAGCAATTTCACTCATAGGTATCTACCCAAGAGAAATGAAGGCAAATTTCCACAAAAAGCTTTTTACACAGGTGCTAATCTCAATTTTACTCACAGTGGACTCAAACTGCAAGCATTCCAATACTCATCAAGTGAACAGATAGAGAAACCATGGTACATTCATACAATGAAATATTACTTAAGCAATAAGGAAAGAGCCACTGATGTACGCAGTAACATCAGTGAACCTCAAAACCATAAGATGAGCACAGAAACCTTACACCAGAGCACATTCATTCAGGACTGCAGTGACGAGAAGTTCTAGAACAGGCAAATTAACCTACAGTGACAGAGAGCAGATCAGCTGTTACCTGGGCAGGAGATGAAGAGACTGACCACACAGGGGCCCAGGGAGATATCTGGGGTGACAGAAAGAATTTCATTATCTTGGCTGGGTGGGTAGTTGCACAGTAATTCGTCAAAACTCACTGGACTTAAAGATGAGTAATTTACTGCATGTAGATTATATTTCAATAAAGCTGATTCCTAAAAATTAGCCAGAGAAAGAAACTAACTTCAAGAATGATTACAAAGTAAAAGCGCTTTTAGAGACACACTAAAAGGTGTATTTCAGGCAGAAGGAAAGTAATACAGACTAAAGGTCTGAGAAACAATAAGAAATGAAAAATAAAATAGTAAAAATGTGAGTAAATCTTAAACACTGAATGTAAAGCACAAAGCAGTACCACACACAATGATTTTTTAAAAGCTAGAATTAAAATGTAAATTAAAAGTATATACACTGGTTTGGGAGGTGATGATACTTAAAAGTATTCCAAGTTTCCTTTTGTAATTAAGAGAAAAAAGAAAGGTCCTGATTAACTTCTCAATAGTAAAAACTTACATCAAGAGTAACTAGAATTTCTGCATGTATGTCAATACTCAAACTTATACTTTAAAGGAATGAAGTTTATTATATGTAAATTACACCTCAATAGAGCTGATTAAAATAAAAAATAACAAGACTGTAGAGCTTTCAAATGAATACGCGTGAAAATGTGAAACAAAAAACAGTCAATCCAAATGAAGGCCAAACAAAAGACAAAGATACAGAGATGAAACAAAATCTGATCTCATAAATATAAATCTAAATAGAGTAATAGTTATATGTAAATGAACTGAATGCTCCAGTTAAATGGCAGCCTCAGGCTTTTTAAAAATCCAACTGTATGCTGTTTAAAAGATACATGTCTAAAGATATCAAAAAGTTCAAAGCAAAAGGCTTTAAAAAGATACCGGGCAGCTCATCAAAATTAATTTAGCTACATTAATAACTTTCTAAACTTTTTTGCCTTAAATGTCTTAGAGACTTTATAGTATCAATAACTTTATAACCATTAACAGTTCATTTCAGAGGGAACAGAAATCAATATATACTCGTATGCCTCCAAAAATATTTAACAAAACTGACCTACAAAATGGAGACACATTTGCAATCACAGCAAGAAATTTCTAACACATTTTTCACAGTAATTGATAGCACTGGAATAAAAAGCCTTAAGTACAGAAAAGATCTTCTCAACGTGATGAACAATCCTGTCACAGTGGCCAAACCCACAACCGTGCCTAACAGGTGCAGAATTATTTTCAAGGGTACAAGAAGTAGTAACGAAAATTGACTAAATTCAAAGCCATAAAAGAAGCCTCAAAAAATTCAAGAGATTCTAATCATAAAGAATGTCCTCTTCTGCCACAGTATGCCAGATAAATAAAAAGATAAATACAAAATTGGGAAAGCCAACTTTCACATTATCAACAGATGAAAGAAAAAAATCATAATGGAAATAAAGTTTCCAAACAAAGATAATGAAAATACTAAACATCGAAACATGTGTAATGTAGCTAAAACAGTAATTAGAGGGAAATCTGTAGCTTAAAATTTTAAATACAGTACTAAAAAAGAAGACTAAAAATTATTGGATGCCTATCTTAAAATAATAATATAACAAAAAAGAGCAAAAGCAGGAAAATCAAGAGATGACACTGTGAGCGTACCATTTAGAAATATGGGGATTAGTGTCAAAAACATGCTAAAAGTGATGGTAGGAAACAGTAGTGGGAAAGGGACCCAGTTTTTCCTGATTAAATTAGGTAAAGCTATGTGACTCTTTAAACTCTGTCCATACATAACTTTAATAAAAATTTAAAACCAAAATAAAAAGAGGAAAAAAAGAAAAACAAAACTAACAAAAGTCCATATGGCAACCGTCATCATGCCACCACAAATACATGAAAAAAGAGCTGTGACAATTCAGAATTCTGACACTTCCCATATTCTGCCATTAAGAAACAAAAGCAAATAAAACTGTAACTGTCACTATGAATAAATAATCATAGTTTTTAAAAGGTCCCTCAAAAGTCTGTTGATAATTACTTTAACACTTCTACAAGTTGCCTTCAAATGTATTCAATTTGCCTCCATCTGGCCACTGAATAGTAAGTAGCCTTAACACATCTGGAAGCTAAGTGGGTGGTGTTCAGAATTCTAACAAATGCATCAAGTAATTTTAAACTCCAATGGTTGATACTGAAAATGACATGTAAATCCAAATGGAAAAAGTCATTTAAAAAGTTGAAATTAATTTCATTTGTGTTTAATATCTCATGATCTGCCAGTATCTGATAAGATGATGGCTGAAAAAATTCTTTCAAACACTTCTTATCTGGAACCAACCAATATTTTTAATTCTCTAAAATGTATCACTTACATCTTGCTGCTTAGATTAGAGATTAATGCCTAGAGATTAATGTATCCTAAAGATGCATTCATCTGAAATTTAAAAATGAGAAAGACAGTCAACTGCCAACACAGCTACTTTAGAAATAACTGTCCAGTTGTGTAAATAAAAGACCATGTGCTATTCCTGTAACACATGCCACAGAAATACAGTTAACTATTCTACACTATACTTTGTGGCAAAATAGAGAACACATTGATAAATACGTATTAACTGAAATACTTGAAATAGCTTCTTTTGCTTACACATAATAAAAAAGAGTCAGTTACTTGGGAAGACTTTTCAGAGCACTTACACTCTGACAAACCCGTCTTTACCATCCGGCCCTGGCCAAGTCAGACCACAAGTAGGAACCCACTTCTATGAGCAGCCAAATTAAAGGACAAGCTGACCAGCTGTTAGGGGCCAAGCAGGAAACCATCAAGGGTAGCCTATTCTGGGTGATGAATTAACAGGCAGATATACAAGAACTCACCATCGTAGCCTACAAGAAAGAAGTAGCCTGCGAAAGAATGAGAACCAAAATCCTGGCCTTGACACCCATTAAAAAATTATTTTTCTTTATTCACACATCAAAACTCCCACCATTTTTAATCATGTTATATAGTTCCTATACACACATAGAAAAGAAAGAAGAAATTCCTTCCCCAAATTCCTTCTGCAGTATTTTTCTGCTTTGAGGTAGCACTATCTGTCACCGCCCAGGTGTTATTTTTAAGCAGTTCTTAGCTGGGCACAAAGATGTTTAAAGAACAGCCATACATCTAGTAAGTTCAGTACCCTTTCCCAAACGCCTCCTGTCTTCTTTTTCTCTTTTTGACAAATACCATTCTCCTGTACTCCTGCCTTCTTTCTACTCCGCCTGATTTTAGAGTACCTCCCAACATCCCTCAAATCTTTGCGAGCACCGCACCGAGGAAATGGCGGGGGGGGGGGGGGGACGGCGGCAGGGAGCAACTAGAGGCTGTTCCTATTGCTTCCCAAGCTCATTAAGATCCCCAAGAGAACCCTGAAGAATGAGCACGGTGAGTGTCAACACTACTAACCCGGATTGTTTCTGATACGCACAGTACATACAGTACAGTGCTGTATACGTATTTTCTCTTCCTTATGATTTTCTTAAAGACATTTTCTTTCTTGTAGCTTGCTGTATTTGTACGAACCTGGTATATAATACATACAGCATACAAAATGTGTTCATCAACTGCTTCTATTATCAGTAAGGATTCCAATCAACAGGAGGCTATTAAGTAGTTAAGTTTTGGGGGAATCAAAAGTTACACATTCACTTTTTACTCCATTCAGAGACTGACACCTCCAACCCCCACATTTTTCAAGGATCAACTGTATTTCTTTTTTTATTTCTCATACATAACTTCATATTAAAGTCTTTTTCTTTTCTTAGGCAACTAAGAATTATAATGGAAATAAATGGGTTTATGGGGTATGGGGCTTGTAGTAAGAGCTGAATAAATCTGAGATTATCTGGTTCACCCTTTATTTTACAGTTTAAGATTCTGGGCAATTTCAGGGACTTACTCAAGGACCCACCACAGCAGGCAGCTGAGTGGGAATAAGAAACTAAACCTACTAATCACCATCAATTCAATCAGGTTTACTTGCTACGTAACCCACGCTATGTACGCGCACTCCAGTAAATAAATGAGGGTAAGAAATGTTAACAAGAAGTCACTCTCCCTGTGAACCAAATCAGATATAAAGACTTCAAGTTGTCCTCCCCACCCCCCACACCCTGTCCCGTTACATGGAAACCTCCAGGAAACACAACAAGCAGACTACAGTTTTAATTTAGCACTTTCTTAGCTCTTGTCTCCCCTTCAGTTGGATGCAACTGCTACAAAGATGACTTTAATGTCAGATTCTGAAATGCCATTTTAAAGATTATTTTTTTACAAAGAGTAAGAAACTATGCCAATTAAAGCAATGAGCCAAACTGATGAAAAAACTTTTAAGCCAGCCCAAAAACTAAATGAGCTGGTCCCCTCATTTTATAAATAAGCACTTTGCAGCTCAGAATGCTAAAGCAGCAGTCCAATGTCACTCAGAAAGGCAATATTACTTTCACATTTTAGAAACAGGAAGGAGAAGGAAACCAGTGATCATAGGCCTAAGGAAGAAAAAAAAAAAGAATTTTTTCTTAAAATCAATTAAGATGCTGTATTTTCCATATTTATACCTGAAAATCATCAACAAGCTCAGGGAAAAGGTGTTCATACATTTTAAGTTCTTCTATCGTTCGTCCTGGTTCCTGCTGGGGTTTTAGCTTGTTAATATCCGTTTCAATATCATCATTCTGAAATAATAAAAATGTCACCAGTTAAGAAAAAGTTACAGAATATAATTCAGACTAAAATTTTCCAAATTATTAATCACATGTAGAGAATAATCACTGAATAAAAGCTGTATAAATTAAAATGTGCTTGTATTTTTGCTTCATTGTTGCACATTTCATTGTTTTGGTTGTTTTATTGTGTTAAAGGTTACTCTAATAGAACACAGTATTTGGGCGCCTCAAGATGGAAAACCTAGCATCAAGATCCAAACTAAAGTATGCCCTCCTGAATTGTCAAAATTTTATTCACATTTAAGGGCAGTAAAACTTAAAACTAAATTGAAAAACATAAATACAAGATAGTGGTGGTGATAATCATAACATTTACTAAGCAGTGAAAATGTGTGAAGCGCTAAGGGTTTTACATAATTTAATCTGCACAAGAACACTATAAGGTAGATAGCATTATTACCTCCATTCAACTGAAGAGGAAACGGAGGTAGAGAGAGGGTTAAGTGGCTTGCTCAAAATTACACAGCATGCAAAGAGAACACCCAGGATGTAAAATTCATCACTGATTTCAGAGCATACACTGTTGCTCGATGGACTGCCTCAAGACAAATTAATGATTATACCATCCTCTTGTATTCCTTGGTCAATAATTTCCCTTAGAAAAGCTCAGTGTCACCATTCACTTTGTTTTTCGGGGGGAAAAAAGTAAAAAGTTGAACAACAACCAGAAATGATTTTCATGCCCTTTTAAGAAAGAAGAGGGTAAATTTAAAGGAGAGGTCTGACCTTAGGAAAATAGGATATGCATCCGGGATTAATTTTATCTGTATCTGCTCAAAGACCAAAAGTACGCTGTGACAAAAGGACAAGTGTCAGTTTACCTACTACCCAAGCTATTCTCACCAAATGTGGCCTCACACAAATACAAACTTAACCACCACCTTCACTGGAAAAGAGAGATGTGAGATTTGTCTGCAATGGGCATTCATTTTTAACTTTGTATTTACCTTACTATCAGAGTGAACTTACTTTTAGCCTTAAATTTATTCTACCATGCCCCAATTCTTACAATACTTTCTATACGCGTATATGCATATACACAGTCTCCATAGACTCTATGTACATATTTCGTATTAAGTAATTTAAAAGGAAAAACATACTGTGTATTTCTCATATTTTATTTTCAGGAACTTAGCTATCCCTTGTATAACCAACAAAAAGATTTTCTCCATTGCCAGAAATAATAAACACTATGTGTATTTAAAGAGGATCATGATAATTACTGTATCATTATTATATAATTATTAGTACTTGAATATGTAATTTCATGTGTCTTCAAATTATTAATTGATGAATCAAAATATATAATTTCCTTGATTGGCATCTAACAGAGAATGCTTTTAAAATAACAAAAAGTTTACAAAAGTATTCTTTCTCTAAACATACTAGAATTCAATATTCAATATTTTGTGAAAATTAAGCCTTAAAGCTTGGCTCTCTACTTTCAAAAAAATAATAATAATTTATCTGTAAAATAGTCATTGTGGACCAAAAAAACTGTACTTTGAGAGGTCAACAGCAGGAAATTCTGTGTTTTGGTTTAGGGAAAAACAAAGATGAAGAGCTACCGACAGCCTCAGGGAAAAACAACAACAACAACAACTGTCTATCACTCCTTAAAGTTCTTCTAAAGTAAAGGAGAGGGAAAAAACACATTGAAGTGTGTATACTGACAAGTCCTGGCTATCTGGAAATGAGTCTTCTAAACCTCCAGGTTTCTATAAATGCTCCAAGCTGAAACATCTGGGGTAAAGAGAATAGAGAATGGGATTGCTATGGTGAGGAAAAAAAGAGTCTCTATGAGTATAAACACAATGGAACACAAATAAATATTAAACTCAATGCATATCAGGTTCACCTGACAAGGAAAGAAGTAATGGGACTTAGAATAAAAGGAAAAATTGAGTTTTACTAAATATGTAACTGCCAAAGACAGTAAGAGGCAGACTGTGGTAAAGAAGAAAATAAGATAATACAACTCAGCAGTTTCAAAGAGTCAACAATTCTGTAGCCCTTTAAAAATAAACAAATAACATTTTGGTATAGCATGGTGGTAAAGAAAGCTGACATTCACATCCGACTGCTTTATTCTGAACCCTGTCCCCCCTCTTATAAGCTACATTAGTAATCTTTTTGTGCCTCCTTCTTCTGATTATTAGCCATGTAAAGCAGAGGTAATTAATACCATGTAACTTAGAGGACTGAGATGAGGCTTTAGAGTTACTATATGTAAAGAGCATGGATTAGCATAAATGGTAAATTCAAGTGGTAACTAGACTTATCATGGTGAACATTTCATAGTGTCAAATCACTATGTTGTATACCTGAAACTAATAAAATAGTGTATGTCAACTATACTTCAATTTTTAAAAAAAAGTACAGGCGCCTGGATGGCTCAGTCGGTTAAGCATCCAACTCTTGATTCCGGCTCAGGTCGTGATCTCACGCTTTGTGAGTTTGAGCCGCACATCGGGCTCTGTGCTGATGGTGCAGAGCCTGCTTGGAATTCTCTGTCTCCCTCTCCACCCCTCCCCCAGTCGTGCTCACTCTCTCTCAAAATAAATAAATAAACTTAAAAAAAATTAAAAAGAGCATGGACTAACATAAGATTGGATGTTCAATAAATTATTTTATTATTACAACTGCTGTGTTAAGGTAAAGTGGGGGAAATGTGAACAATCATGGACATTCCAGTGAGTAACACAGCCAACAACTATATTTTCCAAAGATGTGAATGTCACAAAAGAGAAAGAAATATGTGGAAATGTTTTAAATTAAAGGAGATCTAAGGGACAAGATAATTAAACACAATACCTGATGTCAGCACTAGAGAGAGGGAAAAAAAAATACTAGAGAGAGGGAAAAAATGTCATAAAGGACATTTATTAGGTCAGCTGACAGTCAAATATGGATGGTAGATTAGATAAAAATGTTCTATCACTATAAATTTATGAAGTTAATAACTGCATTGTAGTTATGTAAGAGAGTATCACTATTCTTAGGAAATATACACTGACATGACATATTTAGGGGTATAGGATCATGATACATAATATACATAACTTTACTCTCATATGATTTTTTTAAAAAATTTTAAGTAATGTATTCATGCATCTACACTGACAATTTCCAAGGAGCAAAATAGAATCATTGTTATAATTCCTATTGAGTTCTATTTTCGCACCAATCTCTCTGTCTTTACATATGTAGTGATCCCAATAACAGATATTTTAATGAGGACCCTGAATCATAAAGAATGAATTATACTCAACATACTATGTTTTTAATAACATGGAAACATACAGCACATAAAAGTTTCTATCAAAATATAATACTTCAAATCATAAGTTTAGTGTCAATCTGAAAAATTTTACTACCCTTAAACACTCACTTCCCAAAGAATCCAAACAGGTGATTTTTCCTATTATCTAAGGAACATTTTACATAACAGAATCTAAATTCTCATCCCATAGTTCTTTCACTTCCATCAAGTCCCGAACCACAATCACACAGTTAGCCCAGATTTTTTGCCTTGACCATCAGAGCCTGCATGGGTTTTCTTCTTTGCAGCTTCTTGAGGTAAGAATGTAGACCATCATGCTGTCCAGATTGGCTAACTTGACATTTCTGCCAAAGCCTGCCTTGGTGATCACAGTTGGTGATAATAAAACTGGTTCTCCATCTCCTATTAAGATGGAAATCTCAGGGTGCCTGGGTGGCTCAGCTGGTTAAGCATCCAACTTTGGCTTAGGTCATGATCTCGGGGTTCATGAGTTGGAGCCCGTCAGGCTCTGTGCTGACAGCTCAGGGCCTGGAGCCTGCTTCGGAGTCTGTGTCTCTCTCTCTCTACCCCTCTCCCACTCACGCTCTGTCTTTCTCAAAAATAAACAAACATTAAAAAAAAAAAATTAAAAAAAAAAAAAGGTGGAAATCTCCCTCCAGTATCTTAGATTCTATCTCCAGAGGGGGTCAAATACTCAGTGTACCCAATTTTGATGTAACATTTCAAGACAAAAAGGTGCAAGCAGGCAAAGGTCAAATGAATCCCTCCCCATATGCCAAAAAAGCACTAAGTTAAACAGCTGAAAACTGAAAGAGTTAAACAGATACTTTTCCAAAGATACTAAAACAACCCCTTCTAACACTAAATAAAGCAAATATAGTCACTATACTTCTAGGGGTGCCACCAAATTCTGAAAACTCCCCTGCCTTTTCACTTAATATCACATGACAATATTTTTTATCTAGTCTCAATTCAATAAATACTTTTGTCCATTTTCTTCTCCAATTACCTGAAACCTAAGAATCATCATGTAGACCCTAATTCTTACCAAAGAGCCAGCAGTTACAGATGATTTTCCTACTATTTTGATATCTCCAAATGATTGCTGAAAGAGGAACAGGTTGCCACTTAGAGTCTCAAACCACCTTCCTTCAAACTCAGATTTCCTTAGACTTTGAAACCTAAGCCAGATGGGTTACCTGAGGTCATCCTGGCCAAAAAGAGTGAAGGTAAGTTATTCTCACACCCTTTTCAGACCAACACATTCAGAACAATATTATTTTCCCTTTCATTAATTCAGTGTCCACCCTCATCATAATAAACAGATGGGGACTACATGAATTAATCTACCATTAAGCTATACCTACCTCCCCAACCTTTGTTTTACAACTGTGGATACAATTTATAAAGTCGACTAAAGATGGAGTCACACTAACCTTAAAATTCTGATCTACGTCATCTTCATTTTCAGTTTCATTTTCGGCTTCTAAGTCAAGGTCATCGTTGTCATCACTTTCATCCACTACGTCGTCCACTGTGACACAAAATGTGCTATGAGTAGGTCAGAGGTAAGCATTCTGCAACATGCACATCCGAAGACAGGGTGGCACAGACATACCACATCGGCGTTCCAATCACCAAAGAAAAAGTTAATGAAATGCCTCATTAAAAATGTCTCTAATGCTGTTGAAAAACCTAGCAGATAAAGTGAAAGTGCTTTAAAATTTGAAAAAGCACCGTAAAAATGCATGGGTGTTTTTACTGATGTTCTCAGTTTTTAAAAATGAATAATGTCTTCTGTTGCAACAGCCTGAATGAAACATCTTATTTCCTGTACATGACAAATTTCAAGAACTGCTTTCATGCCTTTATCAACTGACTTCCCATCTATTTGTTTCAATGGCTACCATGTGCCTTACATAGTGCAATGTGCTGGGTATTCTTTTAAATATGTGTAAATATATTTACTCCCTGTCTGCAGGGAGCTCATGAGGTTAAAGAGCAGCAAAGAGTAAACAGATAACTACAATACAAAAGATTTATGTTCATGAAGGCATATACGTAAAACAGTTATGGGAATATGAGGATGGAATAACTGCAAACTGCTTGGGGTCACGGGGCTATGAATGATCGCCTCACAAAACAGGCAGTGATTAAGCAATATCCTGAATATCCAGAAAACATGGCAGCTTTCTAGGTGAACATAAGGGTGGGTGAGTGTGGCTTTTAAGAAAGATGAAAACAAAAAGCTGAGATGGTATCTTTGGGAAACAGCAAGTGTAACTAAACTTGTATGCTTGGAAAAGTACTAAGAAAGGCAAATAAGAATGAGAACATGTAGGGCACACAGTAGGCCAAGTAGTTTAGATTTTTAACCTCTGGAAGATAAGCACTGAGAATTTTCAAGAGGAAAATGGCTTAATTCAACTTGAAACTGTTCAAAAGATCAGTCTGGCGGGTGAGAGGGAGAACATATGTGGAGGGGGACCATTTAACTGGAGACAGTAACTGTCTGACCAATATAACAGGAATGGGGATAATGAGTATACATTAGAGAAAAACTCAGGGAACAGAATGTAAAGAGACATGAGGACCATGGCTGTAGGAGCGACAAGGAAAGAAGAGTAGAGTACTCAGGTGAGTAACTGAGTGCTTTAAAACAAGATAGAGAATATTTTAAAAGAATATTTTGGGGGGTGCCTAGGTGGCTCAGTTGGTTAAGTGTCCAACTTCGGCTCAGATCATGATCTCATGGTTTGAGGGTTAGAGCCCCACATTGGGCTCTGTGCTGACAGCTCAGAGCCTGGAGCCAGCTTTGGATTCTGTGTCTCCCTCTCTCTCTCTGCCCCTCCCCTACTTGTGCATGCATGTATACTCTCTCCACTCTCTCAAAAATAAACATTTTTTAAAAAAGGGTATTTTTCTAAACTATTTAACTCTATTGAGGAAGAAATGGCCAATAAAATTGTATATATTAAAGTATACAATGTCATGATTTGATACAAATACACAAGGCAAAATGATTACCAAAACAAAGATAACTAATACATCCATCACCTCACACAATTAACATTGTCAATAGTGTCTGTGTGTGTGTTTGTTGTACAAATGCTTAAAAGCTCCTCTTATGAATGTCTAAGTATGCAATACCATATTAGTAACTATAGTTACCAGGCTGTACACAGATTCTCAGAATGTAATCCTCTTAAACTGCAAATCTGTATGCTTTGACCCCATCAACTAATTTATCACTCCCCTCACCTGTGGCACCCAACATTCTATTCTCTGTTCATACAAAATCATTTTTTGTGCTGCTGGTTTTTTTTTTTTTTTGGTTTTTATTTTAAGATTCCACATATAAGTAATACCATACAGTATTTGTCTTTCCGTCTGGTGTATTTTACTGGGCATAGTGCCCTTCAGATACATTCATGTTGCAGCAAATGGCAGGTTCTCCTTCCTTTATTTTGGCTGAATAATATTCAAATATATATACATGACAGAATGAGAGGAAGGAAGGAAGGAAGGAAGGAAGGAAGGAAGGAAGGAAGGAAGG
>NW_024412432.1:5007220-5028453 GCF_014898765.1 Herpailurus yagouaroundi | reverse complement strand
AGGAAGGAAGGAAGGAAGGAAGGAAGGAAGGAAGGAAGGAAGGAAGGAAGGAAGGAAGGAAGGAAGTTTTATGGTCTTTTATCCATTTATCTATCAAAAGACATTAAGTTCATTTCTAAATCTTGTCTATTGTGAATAATGCTATAGGGAATATGGGTGTACAGATCTCACTTTAAGATAATTATTTCAATTCCTTTGGATATATATATACTCAGGAGTAGGATTGTTAGATCATATGGTAGTTGTATTTTTAATTTTTTGAGGAACCTCCATACTGTAGCTGTACCATTTTCACATTCCCACCAACAACGTTAAAGAGTTCCATTTCCTTCACAACCTTGCAACTACTTCCCATGTCTTGTCTTTTTGATAATAGCCATTCTAACAGGTGTGAGGTGATACAGTAAGTGGTTTTTATTTCCATTTCCCTGATGATTACTGATGTTGAGTACTTTATCATATACTATCAGCCATTTGTATGTCTTCTTTGGGAAAATGTTTATTCAGGTCCTTTGCCTAATTTTTAATTGGATTACTTGCTTTTGTACTCTTCAGCTGTGAGAGTTCTTTATATATTTTAGACAGTAGCTCATTCTCAGATATATGTTTTGCAAGTATCTTCTCCCATTCTGTAGGGCAGTAAATTGAAATTAAAACAGAATCTTTTTAGTTTGTCAAAATACCACTTGTTTATTTTAGCTTCCATTGCCTGTGCTTTTGGTGTCCTACCCAAGAAATCACTGCCAAGACCAATGTCAAAGATCTTTTTCCGTAAGTTTTCTTCTAGAAGTTTTATAGTTTCAGCTCTTATAATTAAGTCTTTGATCCATGTCAAGATAGTCTTTTGTGAGTGGTATAAGACAGGGGTCCAGTTTCGTTCCTTTGCATGTGGATATCCAGCCTTCCCAATACAATTTATTGAAAACAATGTCCTTCCCCCAACTGTGTATTCTTAACTGACCCCGTATGTGTGGGTTTATGTCTAGGCTATCGATTCTGTTCCACTAATCTATGTGCCCGCTTTATTTGAGTACCATCCTGTTTTGATTACTATAGCTTTGTAATAGTTTGAAATCCAGAACTGTGATGCCTCTCTAGCTTTCTTTCTCAGGATTGCTTTGGCTACCGGGGGGTCTTTTGTAAGTTCCATAAAATTTTAGAGTAATTTTTTGTATTTCTGTGAAAAATGCCATTGCAATTTTCATAGAGATTGCATTAAATCTGTAGATCACTTTGGGTAATACGGGCATTTTCACAATATTAATTCTTCCAATCCAAGAACACAGGATATCTTTCCATTTATTTGTGTCTTCTTTAATCTCTTTCATCAACGTCTTATAGTGTCCAGTGTACAGATCATTCAACTCCTTGGTAAATTTATCCCTATTTTGTTTTCAATGCTATTGTAAATAAAGCTGCTATCATCTCTTTCAGATAGTTTATTAGGTGTATAAAAATGCAACTGATTTTTGTGTATTTGATTTTGTATCCTGCAACTTTCCTGAATTCACTTATCAGTTCTAACAATTTTCTGGTGGAGGCTTTATATATATATAAAGTCTTTATATATTTTTCTGGTGGAGACTTTATATATGTATATATATATATGTGTGTATATATGTGTATATATATATATATGATCTTATATATATAAGATCATTTGTATATATAAGATTATCTGCAAACAGATAATTCTACGTCTCCCTTTCTGATTTGGAGGCCTTTTAATTATTTTTCTAGCCTAATCATTATAGCTAGGACATCCGGTATTCTGTTGAATAGAAATGGCCAGAGAGGACATCTCCGTCTTCTCCATAATCTCACAGGAAAAGCTGTTAACTTTTTACTATAGAACACAATATTAGCTGTGGACTTGTCATATATCACCTTTATTTATTATGATGAAGAACATTCTCTCTATACCTAATGTGTTAAAAGAGTTTTTATCATAAAGGATTTGAATTTTGCCAAATGCTTTTTCTGCATCTATTGCAATGATCATATTATTTTTATTCTTCATTTTGTTACTGTGGTATATCACATTTTGATTTCTGGATGCTGAAATGTCCCTGCATCCCAGAGATGAATCCCACCTGATCATGATATATGATCCTCTTAATTTGTTGTTAAAATCGGTTTGCTATTATTTTGCTGAGGATTCTGCATCTCTGTTCACACAGATACTGACCTGTGGAGGAGTGCCAACAAACCGACTCCACCTGCGGCCCTCCATCTTGGTCATGTCCAAGCAATGCCTCCCTCAGGGCCCAGTGGAGGTTAATGTATGCCCTGACCAGAATGCAGACAGGCTTGCTCTGAGCTTCCCTAAAGTGGTGCACAGATGGCACCATTTTAGATAACAGGTAGAGATCCTCCGGCGCACATATGGTGCCACATTAGATAACTACCCTTTGACCTCACCACGAATGCCCCTCACTCCATAAAAGCTGTAGATTAAGGTCTGGACTGGGCAAAAAATAGCTGTGTAGCAGCACCTAGACCGCCCACCTGCTCTCCTCAATAAGTTACCTTGAATAAAACTCTGTAAACGGTATGGAGTGGCTTACATAGTTTTCCTGGTCTCAAAGTGCCGTCTCAATCTGGAGGGTACTTCACTGTCCCATTTGAGGATGCACTTGCTTCTTCCAGCCTTTTCGGATTGGCTTGGGTGGGAAAGACTCTCACCTGAAAACAGCTGTGATGACAGAGGCTGGGGAAGATGTAGTATCTTTGCTCCCTGGCAAGGCACAGCAGCACAGTCCCCGTGCAGCTCCGTCAGCAGACACTGACTCTGAGGGTCTTCAGGTGGCAGCAGTAGCTAGGGCTGGAGGGTTCCTAAGAGGCAAAAGCTTCTAGGGCCTCCTTGTTCTCCTTGAGACAGACAACGTGGGAGAGCTCTGGGCAAGGGGCTCCCTCTCAGTCCCTGGTCTAGCATGCTAGCACTCAGAGCAGTAGCACAGCTGGGATCCCGGGGTCAGGCACGTGTGGAACCACCACCATGCCTGGTCCTAGGGCACAGGTGCCCTTGCTGCAGTGGTGGTGTCGGCTGTCAGAGCGTGCAGATCCCTTGTGGAAAACAAGCGTGGGTGTCTGGGGCTCCCCACAGTGACTCCAGCTGGTGGGGAGACGCAGCAGCAGCAGCTGCATGGGCTCAGAGCAACAGCTCCATCCCCAGAGAGTAAATGCAGCAGGCAAGACTCCGTGCAGCCCCATCAGCTTTGGTGCAGACCTGGAAGGCCTCAGCAGCAAAGGTGACCGACATCCACAGTGCGAAGGCGTCCTGGGGTTCTCCCGCTTCTTCCCCCCAGGGTGAGGTTTCTCGGAAGGAAACCCCACCTGGCGCTGCGCTGGTCTGGACCAAGAGATGGGGTAGTGCAGAGAAAACACTTCCCATACTTCGCTCTGTGGCCATCCTTGGATTTTGAGCTCTTCAGGGTTTTAAAAACACTCTTTCTCATGTATTTCCATCACTTTGTGGTTGGTTATTTATTGTTTTTGCTGTGTTTGTGGGGGTGATGAGCATTAGGACCTCCTGACCTTCCCTCTAGCTGACATCACCTTCTTCAAATTCCTTTGGACTTCCGTTTCCAACGTGCCTTCTTATGGTGAAGATTACAAACTCCTCCCTACCTCCCAAGTGTCTGTTCTCTCCTTCCCCTTAGTAACAGAGCCTCTGAGGTTTTGCTAGAGGTTATTGATTCTAGCCTCCCTCACAGTGGTTATAGACATATGATAAGTTTTTAGCCAAAAGTATGGGAGGCAAAGTGGTAAACACAAAATTCCAGGCCACATTCTTTAGAAAGAAAATTGCCCGTTCCAGTTTCTTTCATGACCATTTTCCACATGTACTTGAGGAAACCACCATAGGAGATGATGAAAACAAAGAGAACTGTTTCCTTTGATGATCTGTGAAACAGAGGCCTACTGCCCAGGCTTATCTGCCCATCTTCTGGATGAATATGTAAGAAAAAACAATCTTCTATCTTGTTGCAGTATAACAAAGCAGCTCTGGAGACAGAATACCTAATTCAAATCCGGGTCCTCTATTTACTAGCCATTTGACCTTGAGCAAGTTCCGTAAGTTGTGTCTCCATTTCCTCATCCATAAAATGAGTGTTGCTGGGAGCATTATACAGGCTAATACATAATGTGCCAGGCAAGAAGTATGTGCTATGAAAGTGTCTGTTACTATTATTGCCTGAGTGACTATGGTACTGTCCTAGGTCACTCTGTAACAGCAGCTCAATTCATCCTAATTAACACAGTCACCAAATTGCCGTAGGTTCCTTTGGAAATAGCAAAAAATTAACTATTCGTATTACATATATGTAGTAACCTGGGTCAACGTATGCCAATGTACTAATAGCAGTTAGCCATGGATAAACAAGGGAAGAACTGACATTCAGAGAATGAACTATAAGAGAGAAAGAAAGGGACTGAATTCAAGAAAGTCTATTGCAAACAAGAAAGATGACTGCCTGGATAGGGAGGAAAGAAAGTGCAGTTCAGTATCAGAGAGAAAATGTTTTTAATTTTTAACCAAATCTTTCAAATATTTTCCTTTACACGTCATTTTCCTTTGGTTTTCTGTTCCAGATGTGAAATGTCATTTAGCTTAGAGTGTCTGAGGCCTTCTTTTCTATTCTAATGAACAATATCAATCATTATAATTATACAATTAAAATCAGGGAATATAAATCAATCCTTGTTACTCGGTCTTCAAAATGTCCTTGGCTCATTTATACTAAAAACTAATAAAATACAGAGAAAAACTTAAATGCCTTTCAACAGGACACTAGTTAGATAAATTACATTATATCTATATGATGTAACAATTACAAGGAATGAGTCAGTACTTTTTGTAAGGTTTTGGAACGTATATTCCAAGGAGTTTATTTAGCTTTTGCTATTGCTCCTTAAATGTGATCCACTTTCCCTGTTTTCTAAATGGTTTTTTTTCCTGTATCTGCATACATAACCCAGGAAAGCTACTGAATTTTTACATGTATCTTCTAAACAGTACTTCAAGAACTTTTATCTTGTCTAAGATACATCTTCTTAACTGACTTGCTAGGATTTTCTACATAGACAGTAATATCCTCCACAGATACTGACAGTCACTGAAAGAGTAGGCTAAAGTTAAGACCCTTCCTTTCCCAGGCTTATGGATCTGCCCAGAGCTTTCAAAATGATGTTACTGAACAATGGTTGAGCAAGGCATTCTCTGACACTTCATTACTGTGTGTGATGTTGGCTATTGATCTGAGTTGGATAATATCCAGCTTGCCTGGGAAATATTCCTGGATTCCTTAAGAAATTTTATCTGAAACTAAGAATGATTTTTATTAAATCTCTTTGTGGCATTTAGCAAGGGACTCATTGGTTTTCTTCCTTTGACCTATTGTTAAATTCTATTAATTAAAATCTTAATATTACAATGAACTTACTTTTTAAAAAATAATCCTTAATTGTCATGAAAAATACAGCTCAATTCAATTTTCTAATATTTTAGGACTTTTATGTTTTCGTGAGTGACAATTATCTCCAGTTTCAGGTTATTCCTACCAGGCTTGGATTTCAGAACGAAGCTGCTTCTAAACTTTCCCTTTTATCCTATGCTCTGGAAAACAAAGCACAGGAAAGTTTCTTGAAAATTAAGATCAAGTCATCAGTGTCTGGGGTCTTCACTGAAGGCAACCTCACCTGCAGATTTTCTACTCTTTAGGTCAATTTTAGTTACTCACATTTGTCTAAAATATTGCCCATTTAAATCATATTTTGAAATGTATTAACAGGACTTATCTTTTGCATCCATTTGGATTGGATGAACTTCCTCAATTTTTTTTGCAAGAAAAATAACACTGTGTTTCCATGAACTTCTCCTTTTTAGTCAATGTTTACAGTGTTATCTATCTTTGCTCTAGTATTTATGACATACTTCTTATTATCTAATCTGTATGAAAAAATCCCTGCTGTCTTGTTTTAAACACTTGTTCGGTATAATACTGACTCTTCTGAGATGGGACTAACAGCTATACATCTGCCAATCTATTTAGTTTCAAGCTTTCCGTCCTGCTGTCTTAAGAGTCTCCAGAATGTATCAGCTACTTATACTCTAGAACCCAACCTGAGATTCTTCTCCTTTTAGTCAGAGTATTTTATCCACTTAGATATCTTATTACTAAAACTGATTTACTGGTTTTTGCTTTGTATTCAGCACTCTCAGGATTTCTGTGCATCTCTGAAGTCTCCTTGCTTTTCTAGAACAATAAATAGATCTCTTCAAGATTTTTTCTCAAGGGAAAAAAGTACATAATTTTATATAGAATGTCGAAGTGTTCACAGTCTCTGAACTCCATCCATGGATTCCTATGGTTCAATAGATCCCACACTAAAGATCCCTGTTTCAGATGTTAATTTTACATTTTAAAACCCATATCTGGGGGCGCCTGGGTGGCGCAGTCGGTTAAGCGTCCGACTTCAGCCAGGTCACGATCTCGCGGTCCGTGAGTTCGAGCCCCGCATTGGGCTCTGGGCTGATGGCTCAGAGCCTGGAGCCTGTTTCCGATTCTGTGTCTCCCTCTCTCTCTGCCCCTCCCCCGTTCATGCTCTGTCTCTCTCTGTCCCAAATATAAATAAACGTTGAAAAAAAAAAATTAAAAAAAAAACCCATATCTGAACCACTATTTCTATAATTATTTTAGAAATGCAAGAATAGTGTAATATTCCTAAGAATAGGAACTCCAACAATATAAATAATATAAATTATATGTAATATAAATATTATAAACTTTAGTTTATTTGTGTAAAAGACCCAGTTTGCTATAACTGAGGATTATGTATCTTTGGCCAAGAGTTTGTAGATGTATTTCAAAAGAATATTACAATTATCTAGTGTTACATAATTAATAATTTGTAATGTTTAATATAATTATTCTGCTACCATGTATTCTTAATTCATCACTGGCTGAACTGGAGTTATATTTCATATGATTACTTCAGAAAGGATACCTGGATAATCTACTTCCATACCATTATATACCGAAGAATATGTCACCTTCACATACAGAAGGAAACTAATAAGTTTTCAGAAATCTTGAATCAGGACTCTTCCCTTCAAATCTCTGTAGACGCTGCTTCACTATCTCTTGGTATTTAATGTTCTAGAGACTAAGTCTCAAGGTCAGCTCAGTTCCTTCATCAACAAATGTTACATGCACACAATCTGTGTCTAATAGATGCTGAGGATAAAATGAAGGGAAAAAACAACAGTCCTATCCTCATGGAACTTATATTCTAGCTGAGGAAGGTAAAAAATAATGAAAACTGTGGGTGCCTGGGTGGCTCAGTTAGTTAAGTGCCCGACTTTGGCTCAGGTCATGATCTCGTGGTTCATGAATCCGAGCCCCGCGTCGGGTTCTGCGCTGACAGCCCTGAGCCGGGAGCCTGCAGCCTGCTTCGGATTCTGTGTCTCCCTCTCTCTGCACTTGCCCCACTCATGCTCTTTCTCTCTCTCAAGAATAAACATCAAAAAAAAGTAATGAAAACTGTGATAAACATAATAATTAAGCCTGATACATGAAAAAGAATGGTAAACAGAAAGAAGGTATTTTCCTTGTGTCTGAACAGTTGTTGTTAAAACCCTCCTCTCACATCTTAATCACGAAGGCTTGTTAGTCAATGTAAATGTCCATTTTTACTTTAGTGATCCATTAGTCTGAGATGAAAAAGAAAAGGAGCCCTCAGGAAAGTATCATCTCTGTGTCATTTTTTCCCCATGTTTGCTGAATTCACTGCACTAGAAGTCGGTTTGCTCGACCTATGTGATTATTCTGGACACTGAATAAAGAACACTATGGGGTGTACCCTATATCCTATCCTCCTCCCAGTGTTACTACCTGCTATATCGACAGAAGTCTCCCCAGCTTTCTACCAGTTGCAACCACCACTTAAACCCCTGTAATTCTACACTGAGATACAGGACAGAAAAGGCTTCTAACTGCTCCTTGACTGTCCCTTCAAATAGGTGCTACTGGCACCTCAACTTGGAGTCTGAGAAGTTGCATTTACAGAAGGCTGAGTAGGGAGTTGATGCTCTTCTTTAATATGTTCGTATCTCCACCATGTTTGTTGCATGTTCCATATTTGATTTTGAGTTGTCTTGTTTTGTTTTGTTTTTTTAAGTAGGCTTCATGCCCAGTGCAGAGCCCAACGTGGGGCCTGAACTCATGACCCTAAGATCAAGACCTGAGCTGAGATCAAGAGGCAGTCGCTTAAGGGACTGAGCCATCCAGGCGCCCATGCATGTTCTGTTTGTTTCATGAGAATGCTTCTTTTACCTTGTTTTCACTTTTGGTACAGCTCTTACCCTATTTTTAAAGTCTGTGGTAATTTAAAATGCAATGGGAAAGAGAAATTAACTGTTTTCACTTCACAGTCTTACTCAAGTCCCTGACTTAGTTGTAGATTTTTAAACCTTTTAAAGGAAGTTGCTGAGTAATCCATTTTGATATTTTGTGTGGACTAAACTTGTACTTTAATAATAAAATGTTTTTTTTTAATTTTTTTTTTCAACGTTTATTTATTTTTGGGACAGAGAGAGACAGAGCATGAACGGGGGAGGGGCAGAGAGAGAGAGGGAGACACAGAATCGGAAACAGGCTCCAGGCTCTGAGCCATCAGCCCAGAGCCTGACGCGGGGCTCAAACTCACGGACCGCGAGATCGTGACCTGGCTGAAGTCGGACGCTTAACCGACTGCGCCATCCAGGCGCCCCTAAAATGTTTTTTTAAATAATATCTTAACAGTATACTCTGTGGCATATACCACTAATAAATATATATCAAGAATAATAAAATTAATTATAATTACCTGGAAAATCTCTTAAATCATTTATTTCAAGTAACTGCTTTTAAATATAAAACATCTTCCATTTGTTTTTGCAAAAAGGTAACTGACAAGAAAATACTTTAGAAATTCTATCAATAGCCTAGACTACATTCTCTTTTCCATTTTGCTAGGTCTTAACCCCCCCCCCCCCCCCAAAGATCTTTTTCCCCACATTAAGAAATTAAACTCTTACTTCTTTTACTATGTTCTCAGCATTGTACTGAAAACGACAAACAGCCAACTTCTGATCATTTCATTATTTTCACTCGGGTAAGTCATGTGCAAGTTTTACTTAGCATAAACCATAACATTTTTGGCGATTAGGTATTCTTGACTTTAAAAGAATGAAGGCTCATCAAAAAGTTATAAACGTAGGCCCAAATATAATTACCTAAACATTTAATGTTACGTTCTTATCCTGTGAAAATTTATTTAAACTATGAAATAGTGCTCCTATATGTAATGCATAAATTTTTTCAAATTTGAATTTACATAAATGTAATATTCCACACTACTTCCCTTAATTATCAGACTTCAATTTCTTATATTTAAAGAAATATTTAACTAAAACATAATATGAAAGTTTACTGTGTGTATGTAGGCCTTCTCTTATTGAGGAACTAGAAACAAGAAATAAAAAGTCAACAGTCACACAATTCCAAGAACCACTGAAAGCCAGCAGTAAATATGTCATCTTACCTTCAGGGGGTAAACTGTAGAGCTGGGCCACAGGCCCAGTCACAGGAATAACCGGCAACTGGAAATGGAAAGAACTTTTAATCGTTGGGAGTGGCAGGCGATTTTTAGGAAAACACTTCCTCATTATTAGACTGGAGGTGTTGACAAGAGGATCAAGGGTCCTAACTGCCAAACATTCCTGTTTTTTAAGAAAAAAAAGAAAGAGAAAAGAAAAAAGGTAATATGCCTTTGGTGAATAACTGAACCAATTTTACATTACTTCATAAAGTAATACATCAATAAATTTCAAGAGACAAATATCACAAAAAAAAGTATTTTTTTTTATTATAAAATAGCTTTGGCTATTCAGAAGGGTCTCTTCATAAATAAGAACTTCAAATGGCAAATTTAGTTAATACTTTTCTCAAAATATTTTAACTAAGCAAAAATCAGTACCATCTTTGGCACCAAAGTCACTGAAGTATATCAACCCCTTTTTACCCCTGGTTTCAGTTACCCATGGTCAAGTCTGGTCCAGAGCCAATGATCTTCCTTCTGACCTAAGGTCAACTGTCAGAAGGTCAATATTAGCCCTAATGCTACAACACGACATAACTACATCACTCACCTCCCTTCATCTCATCACACAGGCATTTTATCATCTCATGTCATCCTAAGACAGATGAGTGCAGTACAGTAAGATATTCTGAGAGAGAGGGACCACATTCACTTTTTATTACAGTATATTGTTGTAGTTGTTCTATTTTATTATTAGTTGTTACTTTATAATAGGTATGTATAGTATAGGAAAAAACACATCATATATATAAGGTTGAGTACTGTCTCAGGTTTCAGGCATCTAAGCCAGGGGGTCTTGGAATGTATCCCCCACAGATAAGGGGGGGCTACTGTGCCAAGTAATATTTATGAGTAAAATTTATAAATATAAATATTTATATTTACTTAGCAAGCCTAGGGCATAAAATAAAAATTCTTTTTAATGTAAGGGAAGAAGGGGAAAAAAAAGCATTAAGTAAAAAACACAGTAAGAGAGAAAGGTGTAAGAAATAAAAAGGAATGTGCATTAGCTAAGCCTGTCTCAGAACTGTATCAGTTATCATACAATAGCACCTCGATAAGCTGGCTCTTCAGCTTATAAAAAAAACAAGTAGCCTGAATACCACGATTTTAAGTTTCAATAGTTTTAATTTGCTGTCCTGGTATCTGATCTTGAGAAGGACTAATGAACAGGGAATTTGAATCTATAACATATAACACTGTTATTATTATTACTGACAGCTGGCATTTAGATAGCACTTTGATATCCCATAAAATTTTCAATACAAATTTTCACATCTAGCCTGTCGGAACAGATGAGAGATTAAGGCTCAGACATGTTAAGTGACATAAACAAAGCCACTCAACTCTTTCTAATATACCAATTATCCATCACTGTCTATATTAAGAATAGTAAATACAAGTGCATATGATTGATGTGGAAAAGAAAAAGCTTAGGGTAAACGTAAATCGTGTGTTCAGATATCTTAACTACTGCCACGTAGAAAGAGACTTGTGTGTTAAGACCGAGAGGGCACAACCAAGATAATGGCTGCAATTTTCAAAAAGACAGATTTCTTTCTAATAATTATAACCTTCTAAAAACAAAAGGGTTGCACTGTAACATCCCCATTGCCCAGAGCTGACAGTCCTCTTGCTAAGCCTTTTGTCAAGAAGGTTTATGGTTAAGCTGGCTGGCAGGACTAGGATTCCTAACTCCAGGGTTCACTTTTGTACCTTCTCTATGTAAAAATGCTCTATCCAAAAGGAAAACATTGACAGCACTCAGAGGCAACAGAACTATCTTACCAGCTGTAAAGGATCCATAAATACCTTATGAGGGGAACATGCAAAACTGAGTGCAGTCAACTGCACATCTTAGAAAACATGGCTATATGGAGTCCCTTCCTGCCCAGTGGATGGATTTAGACATACATCGTCCTTTTTACCTATGAGGAAAAAATCTTATATTGTGGAGATATGCACAGGGCACTTTCTCCAACTCACTGTGAGGTCACGTGAGAAATGACTGCACCTTTTGGTTTTCAGATTTTTTTCTTAAACATATTTATCATACTTTTGTATTTATAGAAATACTAACTTTCTTAAGAACGAAATATTAACACATAACCAGGAAGAAAACAAAAAACTCACTTGTGAAGTGTTATAGAGAATTTTCATCCCATTGGCATCTATAAATGCTTTTCTTCCCAACTTGATGTTTGTAACACTTTTTAAACTCTGTAAAATTCCTTTCCGAATGAGCATGTTTCTATGCCGGTTATCATGGCGGTGCCAATCTACATAAATTGTTAAAAGGACTTGGACATATCCTCTGTCTACAGCTCTCCTGGCGTTTGTTTCTTTAACAAAAGAAAATTGAGAAAGAATATTTTTTAAATGACAAGAGAAACTGTTTGAATAAATCAAATTAAAAATACCGCTACAATCTTGTAATGAGTTCTTATAACTTTTTTTCCAAAAAGAAAAAAATATGTAGGAGCCACACATTTATTCTTTTTATCTAACAAAATAAAAGGTTCAGATGACTACATTTTCCAGAAAGCTGCCCAATATATTGTTTTATGGTTAATAAATATCAAAATATCTTTAATACAATTAGGGCTACATCTTTTTAAACGTGAATACTAAAGTTTCATGTAGTTTAAAACTTAAACCAACTTTGATTACAGTGAATATATAAGCCTTTACCTTACTAGCTGTGAGTATGATTTTGTTAAAAGACATTATCATTATTGTAAGTCCTATCATAAACCTTGTGTTTCCACTGAAATTAACTCCATTGGATTGTAGCTTCAATTAATACTATAATACAGTATTACAATCTATATGTGTTTCCAATGAAATCAACTGCTTCAATTACCCCCACAACTACATAAATATCCATGCAATAACAATGGTAAGTTAAAAATACTTATACAACTTGGGAGCGCCTGGGTGGCTCAGCCAATTAAGCATCAGACTCAACTACAGCTCAGGTCATGATCTCACAGTTCCTGAGTTCGAACCCCACCTTGGGTCTGCGCTGACAGCACAGAGCCTGCTTGGGATTCTGTCTCCTTCTCTCTCTGCCTCTCCCCTGTTTGCTCTCTCTCTCTCTCTCAAAAGAAAAAAAAAAAAATACTTACACAACTTTTAGTAAATGTTTTAGAAATGTAAGGAGCACATTACTGCTTTCTGATCATTAATTGTTTAATGTAATAAAAACTACATTAAAGAGCTTTTTTGTAAATGGTCACTTTTACTGGGGTAGAATTAACAGAAATCTACAAAGTTGATCTACTTTATTATTTTTAAAGTGTTACTATTTTAGATTATTAACCAAAAGGGTACATTTCACTAGAATAGCAGTAGGGGAATCCTATCATAGCAACATCCTGAGCCACCCATCGCCACATAGGTAGGCCATTGATAAGAGCACAAAATAATGTGGAATACCAACCCATTGATTGGTTGGTATTTAATTATTTAATTACTTAGCTTCTTTAATTACAAAGAAATTCCAATCTCTTCCTAAGTTTACCGCCTGCCTCATGGCATAGGCACTAAGATAACAGTAATGTTCTGCTGCTTTTAGTTACCTGAAAGAATTACTACAGCTTCCAAATGTGCTAATACGTACCTAAAACATAAAGATACTGAGATCAACAAACTTATTAATGCCCTATCAGAAGGCATTAGAGAGCTGGAAGAAATTCATGTGGGGAGTGAAGCCTTCTTGTGTAAAAGCTTTAAAAACCTCTATTGTGTCTTGAAGAGTTTGTCGGCCAAAGCTGTGGCTATTTACAAAATCAGTTCAATAGTTTTGACTAACAGGAGTTTCGTGTACTGTAAGGGAATACATACTTTGTTTACACCACCTGGAATATATAAGCCTTTCCTTTCGTTTACTGTCTGTGAATACGATTTTTCTTACAAGACATTATGATCACTGTAACACCTATTACAAAACGTGGTTTTCCACTAGAATTTCCAACAGCCTAAACGGTATTTATATGAAATAATTTAAATTCTTTATTAAAGATCAAATAAGAAACCTGCCCATAATTCAAACACAGGTGCTGAGTGAAGAGAAGTGAACAGAGCTATCTGCAATCTGCAACTGAGCACAACTAAAAAGTTTAGTAAAGGGCTTTTTATTCATGTGTTCAGGATACCTAACTCAAAATCAGCCTATGTCTCTTCTTCCCTCTCTGGTTAAAAGAAATTCAGGTTCCCCTTCAGACTGCAGCATCTCATCTATACTCTAGCGATGGCACCCAAGTGCCTGTCATTCTGCACTGGGCATGAATCCAGGTTCTTTGCTTTACACTCACACAGGCTTATTACAGTAATCTCATTTACCCTTTTAAAGTAAATTACTGCGCCCTCCAAAAAAAGCAGTTAAAAAAAAAAATCAATGGGTAAGAATGTTCCAAAATGCCACAGTGCATTTAAAAACATGCAGTGTGCTACTAAATATGCATTTAAGAATATGCAGTGTGCACTATCCTTCTAGTGCCATGTGCCATATGAAAACATGTTAGATAGGAACTAGACTCATCCTAGTCACATTTTTACCTGATGGGGTAAAAGGATATGTTTGCCCACCATAGTCCTTTGAAGGAAGAGGGAGTAAAAGGAAGAATACTTTTTAAAATGGAAGATACCAGATTTCAGTCATCTTAACCAATTCCTACAAATAATTGGAACTTATGAGGGCGTTTTTACTGACTTAGTGATTTTGTCATCAGTGATTCTGAAAATTAGTAAGCTTCAGTTTTAATAGCTATTTTAATCTATTCTAAATCAAAAACGTATGCCTATATTAATTTAAAAATTAATCTTTAAATAACAATTTGAACCACAAAGTCAGGGCAAAACAAAGCAAGGCTACAACTATCTTTGAAAATTAACCCAAGTATTCTGATCTTGGTCTAAAGTTTATCCTATCAAATATGGAAATAAAGCTACATGGCTAATCTAATTGAGTACTACACATTTCATTTTAAAGATAAAACGGTTAACTGAATTTTATATTCTCTGGTATGTAATACTAACACCTAAGTGACTTTTTAAATAAATCATTGCCAAACACCAGATTTTCAAACAATTAATCATTTGCTACTGTTCAAATGAACAACTCTGGTCATTCAAATCTAAAGGCAACCTAGTCGTACCCTTGATTAGACAGTTTTGGGGGAAAATAAGATAGAAAGCCATAACACATATCCTTAGGACTAAATGTTACTGTGGTCAAAACGTTAACTTAGTCAAGCAATGAGACTGGAAGTGCTAACAAAAATTACTAATTAAAAAGCAGATACTGAGTATCTTAGAGAAAATATATAATGTAGATAAATTACTTTCCAAAGGAACTGTATCATGAGACACATTTACTCCAAATGCTTAAATTCTGAAGATCAGAAAACAGTTGCTTTAGTTTGTAAATGAATTTAGGAAACTGTTAATTTACATTAAGTCACTTTTTAATGATATAAACTTGAATTTGATAGAAATAAAATTTCTAATAGGAGGTTTCTACATGAAAATTGTGTGTTCGATATAGTAGAGACAGAGTTGTTCGAAATATTTTCATAGTAAATATCCTCAATACCATGTTACCTTCACTTTTTAAAAGACGATACTTAGGTAATAGTCACATATCACTTTCTTCTATTGACAAGATTTTATGTTTACATAATGAACTTATAAAAAGGAACCCCATGTACTTGAAAAAATTCCATAAGTGTACTGAACTATACTATATAATAGCTCAATAAACATAAATGACATTAGCTAGGACATATATCGATCAACCATATGAAAAATCAACTTTGACATTTCATTATCACAAACCAGCTTTATAACTACAGACTAAATCTACATTTCGAGTTTCTTTAACATAGTAGAATACTTGGAAAAATAGTATCTAGTATTTCTAGTATTTAAAAACTTACTTGATTTTAGCAATGCAGCAAGAGTGTCTAAAGCAACCCTGTCAACGTGAGAAAACACAAACAACAACAAAACTAGTAAAATTAATCTACAATAGTAAATTCAGACATCTTTTCAGATAAGTAATTATTATCTATTCCAAAAGTCATTCCTGTTATAGTCAATTACATATGGTCTTTCTCTGTATGGACCTCTCCCTTTAGGTTAAAATCGAATAGGAGGAAGATTGAAATATTAATAGGCAAGCACCAAAAAATATTTTTAAGGAAGAAAATTAACAACATTTTAGTCTTTATATCAGAGATTAGATGAACAGACTCAATTATTGTACTTGTATCTGACCCTGACAGTTCTCAAAATGGCAATATTAAGAATCAGAGGCCTTGATTCACAAAAATTTTAAAGAAGTGTTAACACAAATAAAATTCTTAACTACAAAACTCTACAGATGTTCATAGTTACCTGACTTAAAATTATTTTAGCTCTATCACACAATAATCCTAATATTTAAAGTGATAACAAATGTAAACTATTTTTAGAACTGGGAGGTTGGGGGGGAAGTATGAGACGTTAGCATTTTTCAGCCATAAGGCATCAAAGAAAATAATGAACCTAATTAATACCTCAAAAACTCTTACTGCCTATTAAAGGACAGAGGAATTGCCCAGAGACTTAAAAGTACTTATATTTTCTTTGAACATAAATACTCAAATACACATAGTAAAATCAACTGCCATTAATCAGCTTTAAAAATACACAGAACATCACTGTGGAAAATCCTAGAATCAAATACTTTTTTAAATAAGTTACTGAAAACTTGGCACTTGATTTCAGTAACTTTAAAAATATAAGGCTACATACAGCATACAGTACCTCTTAGTAAGACTTCAAAAACTATCATTAATTTGCATAAAAATATGCACTTTGTCAAACTTAAGCACGTCGCTCATCATTAAGCATTTGTTGAATGCCTACTAGACACCCAGAGTAGCCAGTTTCTTCATTGGGATCAAATCAGCAAACTTCTCTCTTCCACACTTTTACAGTCTAGATACTGTGATAGAATGTACACACCTGTGAAAAAACTACTCAAGAAATGAAAACCAGAAACAAAGCAATGAAGGAAAAGCTGCACACATTAGTGTAAAGGCGACACGGAATGCCCAGAGTATTTGTTTAAAGGTAAAGAGCACAGCTGAGTGGGAGACTGAGGATGGATACTGGTTCATGGTAAAATGTGCAGCAATGATCTAGGACTAGGCACAGAGTAAGTGCTCATTTATAATAAGTGCTCATTAACAGCCATACTTTGGTTTATTGACACAAATAAAGCAACGATATAAAGCTTTATTTAAGATGACATTCATAAAAAGGAAAACAAAAGCATATGCTTTAAAAAATGCTACAAATTCGTACTCGTTATTTTCTCAAAACAATGTGAAGTTTTCATAATGGTGAGTTAAAATTAAATGAAAATTATAAAATTAAATACTGAATTTTCATAGCACTAAATCATCAGTAAGAAACGTTCCATAACCTCATAATTACGTAATAAAATGTACACAAGACTTTAAAACAGAAATAAGGGTGGCTTTGAAATTGGTCAAAATTAAAACACAGAACTAAAGGGATACTCCAAGGGAAATGCCAATACGAAGTACAAAATAGAAAAGAAGAGATAAGTGCCAGAAATTATTATAGGTGCCTCATATATGTGTTTTCTAGTTAATTCTTAAAACAATCCTGGTCCATAGAACTGGCACATTTTATGGATAAAGAAACCAAAGATTTCAGAATATAATGTGTCTAGGGTCCCATAAAAACTAGGTGCTATGAAAAATGAGTAATACAGGCCTCTTGTTGAGAAAGAAAATTATGAAATCAGAAATACTGGTTTCCTCCAAGAAAGATGTTGAAATCCTAACCCCCAGTACCTCAGAACGTGACCTTATTTGGAAACATCGTCACTGCAGGTGTAATTAGTTTAAATGAGATCATACTGGAGTAGTGGCCCTTAATCCATCATGATTGGTGCCCCTATAAGAAAAGGGGAGACTATCTGAAGACAGACACACAAGAAGAGAACACCACGTGAGGAGAGAGGACAAGATTGAAAAGCGGCAGCTACAAGCCAAGAAACACCAAAGACTGCCAACAAACCACCAGCTAGAAAGCGGGGAAGGATTCTCCCACAAAGGTTTCAGACGGAGCAGTGGCCCTGCTGAAAGGGTGATTGTGGACTTCCAGCCTCCAGAACTATGAGACCATAAATTTCTGTCATTTGAAGCCACAAAATTTGTCCTAGGTACTTTGTTACAACAGTTCTAGGAAACAAATACAATCACTTAGCTGCAATCACTTGCAATGACTTAATCTACTGTTAAGTCTTTATTCAAAATATAAAAATCCTAGAGTACTGTTAGAGAAACAGTCTTTCTTTCTTTGAACCAAATAAAAGTGTCTCTGACAGTTTCTAATCCTTAAATTACATGTGTTTTGGGTTCATGTTTATTCTTCAATACTGGCAAAACTGGGATGTGAACCCAGTTCTTTCTGCTGCCAAAGCCCATCATGCTTGTTCCACAGCTGCACTACATTAAAAGAAATTATGAAGTTCAGTGCAAAGTCCTCTTGATGTTTTTACCAAAATGTCATTTAAAAGGTTATTTTTAAAACCTTCAGCACAAAAAAATTCTGGAATTCTCTGACACGTGTAAGTCAATACAAATTTATAATATAAAACTTACAAAAGAATTTTAGAATAACAGATTTATTGAAATGCACAGTTTATATTATGTTAACTGATTAGAATTTTTCAGTTTCACTATTTTATACTTCCTCATATATTTTCCCAATCTTCCTATGTCCCAAACAGAATAATACAACCAACAATGAATGGCTTAAAAAGCTGCCTATGGCTTATTCCTTTAGGAGCAGTAAAGGAAGAAAGCTTTAGCTCCAGGTTCTCATGAAGTCACATTTCCTTTAAATTAGGGGCTCAATCCTTATCAGGACATTCAAGAACCCACTGCGCCCTAAGTTGCTTCCTTCTGGATTAACAGTGTATATATCTAAAACCTAAAATTGGAAACGGAAGGAAATCCTCAAGGGCCGCACTACCGTTCAAACATAAATAATAACCCTAATCTTATTCCTCTAAACATGGAGCATTATTTCAGAGGAGGAAGAACAGCAAAACAAATGTTCTATATGTCAAAATTTTATAATTAAGGGAGAGACCCTAAGATTATTAAAAATGATAAAGACATCGAGATACTGATACTCAGCCAATGAATTGTTTATTGTTTTTAAAGTAAAAATAAAGTAAAAAATTTGTTTTTTGTTTTTAAATATAAATACAGGAAGGAATGAAGGGATAATTTACATAGCTCTATTCCTTGCTTAGAAGTTTATACCCACTATTTCTACATAATTTTGGATATACTCCCATATTGGATATTCTAATGACATTTGTGAAATGTTCTGTTTCTCCTAGGAACATTTTATATTAGATTTGGTAACTGGTTAGAATAGACTAATGTAGACTTTAAGAATGAGATCAAAACCATGAGATAAAAGATAAATTAAAAAGTACTTTAGGAGCGCCTGGGTGGCTCAGTCAGTTAAGCATCCGACTTCAGCTCAGGTCATGATCTCGGCATCTATGAGTTCAGGCCCCACGTTGGGCTCTGTGCTGACAGCTCAGAGCCTGGAGCCTGTTTCAGATTCTGTGTCTCCCTCTCTCTGCCCCTCCCCCGCTCACGCTCTGTCTCTGAAAAATGAATAAACCTTAAAAAAAAATTTTTTTTAAGTACTTTATAGGTCAAGGAGAGAAATGGCATATAAATTAAAAAATAAAGAATATACTTTTAGTACTAAAATTCACTCACACCCTCATTACTACATTAGTTATCGAAACTAACTACACTGCACTCATAGGCACTGTGATCATTATAAGAATCATCTCGGGGTGCCTGGGTGGCTCAGTCGGTCGAGTGTCCTGCTTCAGCTCGGGTCATGATCTCGCGGCTTGTGGGTTCAAGCCCTGCGTCAGGCTCTGTGCTGCCAGCTCAGAGCCTGGAACCTGCTTTCGATTGTGTGTGTGTGTGTGTGTGTGTGTGTGTGTGTCTCTCTGCCCCTCCTCTGCTCATGTGTGCGCACGTGCTCTCTCTCAAGAATAAACATTTAAAAAATTTAAAAAAGAAAAAAAAAAGAATCATTTCATTAAATCCTCAAACCAAACTTCTGATGTAGGGGTCCATGTTACCATTTACAGACAGGAAACCGGGGCTTAAGTAAGGTAACCTACTTCGTACCTAGAGCCAGTCAATGACATGCAAATCCAGTTCCACCTGCCTCCAGAGCCCACTCACTACACTACACCAATTCTATAAGTTGGCTTTACTAATTGTGATACAACCATTTTCTTTGTTTTGTTACATTTCATGAGATGCTCTAGGACTGTGTATGATCTCTGCATAAGTAAATATGTTAAGACATCCCACCAAACAATATTTAATGAATAATCATATGCACAAGTCAGCTCCATTTTCTAAAAGGGTAAAAGCTGAAATATTTGACCTTTATTTAAAAAGAGTGGAAAGACTGGAAATGTTCTGAACTTATTTGTAAAATTTGGTAAAATAGTTGATGTGGATAAATTCTTTCTCATAAAAGAACCATAGCTAATAAAAGTATAAAGAATGAGAAAATTAGAAAAGTCACTATTCTGCAACCCCTAAAGAAATAATGGATCTAGACAGTGTCATGAAATACTGCTAAATTATTAGGTGGAAAGTAGAGCCATCACCTAAACTCAGTGATCTCAAGTGGTACAAAACAGAGTAGCCAGCACATCTGAAACCTTTTGATCAGAAAAAATGAACCCAAATCTAATCAATCCTCTAGCTCTATCAGTCTACAGGAAATTCAAGGGACATACCTACATGTTAAAGGACCCCAGGATACAGTCATCTTAATCCAGAATGTTGGGACAACCTACAAGACATCACCCAGGTCCTTCAACAAATAAATAAAACAGAACCAAAAAACAGGGGAACTGTTACTGATTGTTAAAGATTATGAGACACAGCAATCAAATAAAATGTACAGATCTTATTTGGATCCTGATTGGAACAAGTCAACTGTAAAAAAGACATTTCAAAGACAATCAGAAAGCATCAGGGGCGCCTGGGTGGCTCAGTCGGTTAAGTGTCCAACTTCTGCTCAGGTCATGATCTCAGTTTGTGGGTTCGAGCCCCGTGTCAGGCTCTGTGCTGACAGCTCAGAGCCTGGAGCCTGTTTCAGATTCTGTGTCTCCCTCTTTCTCTGCCCCTCCCCTGTTCACGCTCTGTCTCTGTCTCAAGAATAAAAACATTAAAAAAAAATTTTTAAATAAAGGAAGTATCAGATGATATTAAGGGATTATTAATATTGCTGGACAATGAAACAATATTCTGGAAACACTAAAAGGAAAAAGTTGTGTCTGATGATAATCATACTAAAGAATTCACAGAACAAATGTTACAGCCAATATTTGCTTCAAAATACAGAAAGAGAGAAAGAGAGAGAGAAAGAGAGAAAGAGAGAAAGAGAGAAAGAGAGAAAGAAAGAAAGAAAGAAAGAAAGAAAGAAAGAAAGAAAGAAAGAAA
>NW_024412432.1:4949016-5007210 GCF_014898765.1 Herpailurus yagouaroundi | reverse complement strand
AAAGAAAGAAAGAAAGAAAGAAAGAAAGAAAGAAAGAAAGAAAGAAAAAGAAAGGACAAGGAAGGGAAAGCTGAGATAAAAATGCCAATGTTGGTTACTGCTGAAACTGGGTGGTGGGTACATGACAGGGTTCTATTCTAGTTCTGCACAGGTCTGTAATTCCTCTAGTCTATTTTTGTGTAGGTTTGGAAATTTCCTAAATGTGACAAGGAACAATGTGTGTGTCCTGTTTGGATTCTGATTCAAACAAACCCATTAAAAAAAGGGCATTTTGAGACAACAGGAGAAAAATGAACACAGAATAGATTTTAGGTTATATTAAGGAATAATTTGGTTGAGTATGATTTTAGTATTTTGGTTATTTTTTTAAGTCCCTATTTAGTAGAGTTAAATACTGAAGTATTTAGGGAAAAATGATAAAATATCTTGGATTTTTTAATAGAAATATATATATTTGAATTGCATATATGAATGAAATATATGAATGGCATCTGGCATTTGCTTAAAAATACCTCAGCATAAATAAAAGTATAGAAGGGGATTAAATGGCAGAATGTTGATAACTGTTGAATCAAGTAAGTGATTAATAAACCTAATTCAAGATAATCATTCTAATATAATATAAACCCCAGGTATCTTTGAAAAACTCAATACTTTTTTAAAGAATATGGCTTAAGAAAAAAATACTAAATATAACCAAATAACTGGAAGCTGCTTTCATTTTTGAGGCTGAAAGACCTATAAATGAATAGATACATATCTTGGAATATACATATCTCAAGAAAAAAGAAAAGAAAAGACATTTTGACAAAAAAAGAAATGTATAAATTTAAAATACGTTCAGATAATTGTGAGAATGAAGGATGCAGTCACTGAAAGACTGCAAAACTGGGTAGGGGATATAGTAGGCATCCAATAAATGTTTCTGAATGAATGCTACTCTGTCAATGAGGTTTTTCCTCTTCTAGTATCTAGGAATGTTCTACATCTAAATTTCCATAACACTATATTCAATGACTTTAAAGCTTTCCAATTTTGATACACCTTTGAAAATTAAACTTTATATTTTAAAAATCTTTATCATAATAAAATCACTAAGAACTAAGAAAGGACCCTCGATACAATATAACTCAACCTGCTGGCTGTGCAGATCAAGAAGAGGCCCAGACTAACAAAAGATAGACCTCTATTTATACTCAAAGCATTTACTCACTTCATGAGACCCGAATTCTTCTTACTAAATGGTCCAATGATTTTAAACAGCAGCTCCACAACTCCATTTTTCCCTAAGGATACTGAATTCACAGCTAGGAGGGAGAAGAAAGAATGTAAAATGATGTTAAAACCTCAATAAATAGAAATGTGTATTCTTGGTAATACATGGCGAAAAACATACACAAGTTCTGTAGCAGATATGAACTCAAGGCCTCATGACATCCACCTTAGCCAATCACTTGAAGGGAAGATTTGGTTGGGGGTGGGGGGGGAGAGGGGGAGGCAGTTATTTACTACCTTACAGGGAAATTATGAAAGAAGTTACATAAAACAACACAATGTTACTACAAAACAAAAATAGTTTTAAATTGCTCTGTTTGTTTCTTCAATAAATTTAGAGAACTCTTAAATACCAGGTCATGGAGATTCAAGGACAAAAACTGAGAACACAGTAGAGAGGAGCATGACAGTAACAATAAATCATTACTACATTATTTTCTAAATAACTAAGAGTTGTAAGCTGTTTAGGTTACACCTGTGTGGAGCCCCAAATCCATAATGAAACTGAAGGTATCTCCGTAGAAATTGATGCCTGGGCTCAGTCTTTACCAATGAATAGGAGCTAGCAAGGACAGGAATTGCTGTAAGGGAATGTCTCTGGAGACAGGGATAACACGGAAAACAGAACAGAGTCTGTGAACAGCACGGGTATAAAGTCACACATTAAAAGATAACAATATCAGGGGATGACTGGGTGGCTCAGTCGGTTGAGCATTCAACTTCAGCAGGTCACGATCTTGTGGTTCCTGAGTGTGAGCCGCAAGTCAGGCCCCATGCTGACCCTGTGGAGCCTGCTTGTAATTCTCTCTCTCTCTCCCTCTTTCTCTGCTTCTCCCCTGTGTGCACATGCTCTCTCCAGAAAATAAATAAATATTTAAAAAACTTTAAAAAGCAAGATATAATACCAGACAAAAGCATATCAGTAGGAAGATGAGGTAAGAAAAGAAGGTAACAAACTATAAAGAGCCCCAGAAGTTGTTAATTTGTTCAACTACAGGGAATTGCCCAAAAGGAACAACCAATCAGACATGCACTTTATTTTTTTTTTAATTTTTTATTTCAACGTTTATTTATTTATTTTTGGGACAGAGAGAGACAGAGCATGAACGGGGGAGGGGCAGAGAGAGAGGGAGACACAGAATCGGAAACAGGCTCCAGGCTCTGAGCCATCGGCCCAGAGCCTGACGCGGGGCACGAACTCACGGACCGCGAGATCGTGACCTGGCTGAAGTCGGCCGCTTAACCGACTGCGCCACCCAGGTGCCCCTAGACATGCATTTTAAATACAGGTCAGATCTCACAGCACTGTGGGGAAGACAGATTTGAAAGACATGTAGATCCTGAGAAACTTAACAGAAGACCATGGGGGAGGGGAAGGAAAAAAAAAGTTAGAGAGGGAGGCAGCCAAACCATAACAGACTCTTAAAAACTGAGAATAAACTGAGGGTTGATGGGGGGTGGGAGATGGGTATTAAGGAGGGCACCTGTTGGGATGAGCATTAGGTGTTGTATGGAAACCAATTTGACAATAAATTTCATATTAAAAAAAAAAGAAAGAAAGACATTTGTTAGCAGGCTGTGGTCTACGTGAGAGGTGATGAGACCTCAACCAAAGCAACTGTGGTGGGGAAAAAGAGGAAACAACTTAGAGTTTCACACAGAATACACAATTACCTATCCAGAAAATTGTGCCTAATGTTTTCAACTCTGAACACATAGATTTTTAAAAATTATAGATAAACCATTACTAGCCTTCTAGTGGTAAATTCAATATGTTGCCACCAAAAATATAAGCTCAAGTTCTGTATGATTATTTTAATTTCTTCTGTATCTTTTTTTCCATTATCCCTTCTAATTTTACCTCTGCGCTGTCTTCTTTTTTCCTTCATTGGGGTATTTGGTGGTTTACCTGTTTATTTTTTTAATTTTATTTGAGTGTAGTTGATACACAATGTTACATTAGCTTCAGGTATACAACTTAATCATTTGATAAGTTTATACATTTGGTATGTTCACCATCAGAATAGCTACCATCTGCCCCATTACATCACTATTACAGTATTATTTTAATCCAATCAATTTATTTTTTACATCAACTGGGTGTTCTTTTTCCTGTACTTTTCCTGCTTTTTCCTCTGCTTTCCTTGTGTTTATTGCTCTCTTAACTTCTTTGGTTAGAAATCCAATTCATTCATTTTCTTCTGTTCTTTTTAAATTATCTAGTGTTAACTCTTTAAGTGGTCAGAGCTATTTTCCTATGAGCTCACCTTTAGCCATAGTGTCAAAGTATAGCTATCGACAAATACATACACACACACATTTTTATACATACACACAAACACACACACATATCTCTACCACTTGGACTATCATTATTCTACAATGATATCCTGCCATGATGTGGCAGAATCATGTACTCTCCATGTACATCATATCATGTACTCTACAATTTCCATTTCAAGGTGTCTTGTTAACCACTCCAATCCCATAGTCAGGGAATAGAAAGAAAATTCACACCTCCTAGGTCTGGGACCTAATATTAGTGAGAGTGTGTGTGTGTGTGTGTGTGTGCATGCTAGGAAGCTTTCTCTCTGTGATCCCTCTTCTCTGCAGCTTCCTCGGAGGCTCCTATACTATTTTCTTCTGTTCCACTACTTCCCTATTGATTGCTGAAGGTAATTAGCTCTAGGAGACTATGCTACCACATGCTTTCCCTCTCAGTTTTTCTCTCATCTGTGAAATCCAAATAGGCTCAGCAGTTTTTCCAGCTTCCAACACTAACCTATTCTTCCACATCTTCCCACAGGCTGTCTATTCATCCCCTTCACTACAGGCTTTTACAAATGGCAGGAAATGAGAATTCTCAAGATTTTGTCAACTTACCTTCCGACCACTTATCGCTTTTGTGGCAGTGGGGTTAGGAGTTACAAGAGTCATATTAAATATTCTCTTTTCTTGTCTCCAATTTTTAGAGATTTATGGAGCTTAGGTACTTCCCCATTTGCATTTTGTGTAACTTGACAACACTGAGTCAACTAAAAGCAGCCCTAAAATACTTACAATTGGCAGAATATACTCGTAAAAGCTGAAGACAAGGCAAAACCAAGCGATGATTCTGCAAATTCTGTTTGACCAAATTCAGAGTTATATTCAGAGCTCCATTAATTCTAGCTTTCACTCCAAATTTTTTGTCTGTTAAAAAAAAATGAACAAACACAATTTAGCCATGTATAACTTTTGAATGAAATAAAAATGTCATAAAGCAATGAAAATTTAAAAACTTATATTATGAATTCATATTATCACACATAAAATTGACCAGAAGTAACTAAAATTGGAATTGCTTTCTTGTATATTTTTTATTTATTTTTTATTTTTTAGAGGGAGTGTGCAAGCAGGGGAGAGAGGATCTTAAGCAGACTCTAAGTTCTTTCTGCAAGGAGGCTGACAAAGGGCTTGATCCCACAACCCTGAGATCATGACCTGAGCCAAAATCAAGAGTTAGACGTTCATCCGAATGAGCCACTCAGGCGCCCCTCTTACATAATTTTAAAAGATCCCTTAAACTTTTAAAACATGGCCTGAAAGAAAGTACAAAAGGGCAAGTTGGGAGGATAGCACACAGGGACAGAGGTTGAAAAAGTTCGACTGTCATGAAAGGAATAATTTAACTGCTCCACTACATATATTATTCAAAGGAACACCATCACAAGGTTAGGGAGAATCATAAAGAATCTAAATGTCCAGGGGCGCCTGGGTGGCGCAGTCGGTTAAGCGTCCGACTTCAGCCAGGTCATGATCTCGCACTCTGTGAGTTCGAGCCCCGCGTCGGGCTCTGGGCTGATGGCCCAGAGCCTGGAGCCTGTTTCCAATTCTGTGTCTCCCTCTCTCTCTGCCCCTCCCCCGTTCATGCTCTGTCTCTCTCTGTCCCAAAAATAAATAAACGTTGAAAAAAAAAATTAAAAAAAAAAAAAAGAATCTAAATGTCCATTACCAATATTATTTATTTCATATTAACTATATTTTTCAGACTTAGAATATAAATTAATGAAAATATAAACAGCTTAAGTAAAAAATAATCTAGCAAATATTATCAAGTTAGTTTCTAAAGGATCTAATTCAACACAGAAAAGGAGAAAAAGAAAAGTTCTGGATTTTTATTCTCACAAAGAGATTAAAATAGTCTAAGAAACAATCTGGATAACAAGAATAATGTTAAGATTTCAAACATAGAAAATAAGCAGGACCAGCAAGCAGAGTTATTTCATTAACAACAGGAATTTTACATCAAAAAGAACTAAACATTCCTGAGGAAAAATTACTCCCATCTCACCAGGGAGGGGGGTGGGGACAAAAAGTATAGAAAGTCACTCAAAGAATTACAGCACAATTTCCTTGAATAACAAAAATGGAAAACTAGTACAAATAATAAAGGAGATACCACAAATTTAAAAGTACAGAAGACAATAAAATAAACCGTAACTTAGAAGAGACATTAAAGAAATACAAATATAAATTCATGAATGTCTTAATTTCATGAAAAGCAAAGGAAAGCTCTAAAAAAGGAGGAAGCATGAGATAACAAGAGTCATCATGAAATAAGGTTTTCTTGTTTTATTTCTCATTTACAGCAAAAATCTAAGCAGGGAGCCCTTAAACTTCAAATATGAGAGTTAAGGAAAAATAAAAGTTGACATATTTCTTACATTAACTGAATATTTGTTTAAGTATTAAGGCCCTTAAGACAACTGGAAAATTAAAGTCATCTCAGAGATGCTTTGAGGGAACAATTGTTAAAAGTATTTAATATTTATACAGTAAGGATATGTATGAAATACATAATAATACACTGAATACACATATGTAAACACTTTTTAGAATAAACAGTTTAACCAAAAGCTTCAAAGTTTAAAACTCATAGGTACACCACAAGGCAATGGCAGAACTCTTACAAAATTGCTATACTAAGAGTTCAGAGAATCATTTTAATTTGTGTAGCTAGACTACTATAAACTGAATTTAGGTTCTATTCCAAGGATGCCCTTTCTCTGTTAACCTAACCTAAATCACCTTTGTTTCAAATCCCATGTTTTCTCAATTTCTATCTTTTAACATATTGCAGGTCTTAACTCTTATAATAATCGGTCTTACAATATTTTATATCTCTTTTGATCTTGACTAGGTCATAAGCTTTTTAAGCACTGAGACGTGCAGTACAAATATGACTATTAATGAAAAGTGAGCACATTTCACCTCCATGTTCCTCAAAGCATTTCCATCCATACTCCCTCCTTCCAGCTCCAACAATATCCATGCTATATGTGTCCTTTACACACATACAAATGCAGGCACACATACACTAAGACACACTTGTGATTTTGACATATTTTTCTTCCTTTTTTCCAACCTATGCAAAGGCATTCCTCGTGAATTTAGGATCTCCCATTCTTGCAGGCTATTGCAGTTGACTGTAAAAAGTAGTCCATAGCTAAGACTGAGAAAAAGCCGTACCATTTTAGATGTTCAAAACTGACCAAGTTTCAAGGCACACAGAATCAGTGTCACAAATGGTTCTATGATGAACACACAAGTGAAACCCTTACCTTTTGGTCCAATCTTTGCAAGAATAGAATGAATCTGCACCATTAACTCCTCATTCTGGGGAGATTCTTTGCTAGCATTCGTAAGTAACTGCAACAATATTTGTGAACCACCTTTGGCGACCAAGAAACTCGCTCTTCGACCTCCACCTAAAAAAAAAAAAAAAAAAAAAAAAAAAAAAAGATTGTTTTTAATTGTTTAAACAGCAAATCCTCCCATAACATATTAAAAACATCACAACTTGTTAGCATTCAAGAAATACTTCAAGTGATGACTTCTGAAATCAAATACCTCAAAATCAAATTTTCTTTCATTTCATTTAGTATTTTAGTTAGAAAAACAGCAGAAGGAGTAAATAAAAGTGATGCCAAAATTCTACACTCAAGGCTCTGGAAATGGGTTTTGGAGTGGTTTGAGGGATACTGGAAGATCCCTCAAATCAAAAACAAAGCAACAATAAGAGTATGACATTTCAGCTTCCAAATTCTGATACTCAGAACTGTCTCTATATGAGTATCAAAAAATTCCAAATAAAGTACACATAATACATTGTTGATCACGGTTTACAAACAGAAATTAGACCAAAGGAAACAAAAACTTACCAGCTGACACCAGCTCAACAAGAATGCTTAAGATATTAAGTGTAGTTTGAAGATCTTTCGTGTTCTGAAATAAATAGTTTATTTGCTGTATTAAACCATTGTAAATCTGTGATTCCCAAACCTTTTCTGTTCCTGTTGTGAACTACATATATTTTTTTACAAATGACCCTTCCAATTTCTCTGAGAACAAATGTATTTGGGCTTCCACTATTCCCACTCATCACTTCAGGAGCTTCTTCTTGCCCAGGAGACTGTTTGCAGGTCATCTGAGCTATTCTTTTCTTAGTACCAACATTATTACAAGAGGAATTCATTTGTCATTTGAATTCATCATCTTCTACCAAACAGAAAATACAAATAAATGAATCAAAATGTGAAAGGCACTACAGTGTATATATGGTGACTACCCAGTCACCTAGTTCCCCTCTCAGAAGGCAACTGCAGTACCAGTTGCTTGTGTATCCAGCCGAAGATAATGTGCACACATAAAAGAAATCCATGTAAATGGAGGTGTATACACAGATTTCTACAAATGGTATTGCCCTATGGATACTAGTCTATACATTGATATTTTTATGTATGAACAAATGGTTTCTTAACTCTTTTTTAGGGACTACAGGATATAATCCATTATATATGGTGATGCCATTGTTTATGAAACCAGTCACCTACTAATGGAGTATTTAATTTTTCAAATCTTTTGCTATTAAAAAACTGTAACAAAAAATTAAGTACAAGTTTATACGGAACCAAGTACATCTCCATATGGGATGAATTCCTGGAGTTTCTGGGTCAAAGAATATGAGCATTTACTTTGATGAATATTACTAAATTGTTCTTCATGGAGTAATTTACACTCCCACCAACAATGTGGAAGAGTATTTCCCAAAGTCTGGACAACCAATCTAAGAAGAGAAAATGTTTAAATACTTTTCTTTGGTTACATTTCTCTTATTAAAAGCGATGCTTGGATCAAGAAAACCACAGATAAAGCAGAATTATGACCTACTTAGAGAATTTCTTCACCCCCAAAGTAGAGGAATGTTACAATGCTTATACAGAGGAATTTCAAAAGTGCTGTGTATCAGTGACTGGCAGGAGTCTCTTACTCTTCCCCTTTCCAAAAGGGAATGAGTGTTGTCTCTGCTTCCCCATTTTAGCTTATAGACTAATGGAACCAAAAGGCCACATCTAGACCAGTTAGAGGATTATGCATTAACCAGAAACCCTTGTCTTAGCATTGGCGATATTAAATGGACCATCAACTCACTAGAGAGGAATCTGAAAGAAGAGAGGGCCAGACAGACATCTGTTAAAAAGAAGAATGGACTATGGCAGAATATTATTACGTGTTTGGCAAACTGATTTCATCTTCTTCCTGGGTACACAAACCACATTTTCCAGCCCTCTGTAATTAGGTTTGGGCCATGCGACTGAGCTCAGGCCATTGGAACCTGAATGGAAGTTGTATTGTCATGTCTAGGCCTTACCCAGACAAGTCTCCCATATGTAATTCGCCACCTCCCATCCCTGCTGACCTCAGTAAATTGTGATAAAGCAAACAAACAAAACAAATGGTGTTCAATCTCAAGTACCATTTGTGTTTCTTTTCCTGGGAACTGTCCAGAACGTCTACACATTTTTCTATTGGGTTAGTGATTTAATTTTTCCTTACTCATTTGTAAAACTTCTTTATATGTTAAAGAAGTTACACAAGTTGAATGTTTTTTCCTCAGTTTGCCAAGTGTCTAGGGTGTTTTTTTCCTACATACTTTTGTTAATGGAGTTGAATTTATCCATCTTTTCCTTTATAACTCCTGAGTCTTTTTTTACATTAGAAAAGCCTTCCAGGGCACCTCGGTGGCTCAATCAGTTAAGCGTCCAACTTGGGCTCAGGTCATGATCTCACAGTTCGAGAGTTCAAGCCCCATGTTGGGCTCTGTGCTGGCAGCTCAGAGCCTGGAGCCTGCTTCAGATTCTGTGACTCCCTCTCTCTCTGCTTCTCCCCCGCTCAACCTTTGTCTCTCTATGTCTCTCAAAAAATAAATGTTTATTAAAAAAATTTTTTTTTAATAAGAAAAAAAGCCTTCCCTGTTTAAAGATTATTTAAAGATTTCTCCCATTACTTCCTCTAGTATTATGATTTTATTTTCCAAGCTTAAATCTTTGCTGGATATGGAACTTACTTTGGTGTAGGAAGTAAGGATCCACTACACTTTTCTAAGTGGCTACCAATCTATCTGAACTCCACTTAGTAAGTAATCCCTCCACTTCTCACTGATCTGAAATTTTACCTTTCTTAGATGATATTAAATTCCCATGTGATTTTAATTTATTTCTAGAATTTCTATTACGCTGATGTCTATTACTCATGCACAATTTCTAAGCTATCTGAATTACTAAAATTTTATAGTGTTCTTTGATATTTGATGCAGCAAGTCTTTTCTCATTTCTCTCCTTTTTCAGAAATGTCCTTTCTACTCTTGCTTTTTATTTTCCCATCGGACTTTAGAAAGAAAACTGTTAATGTTTTTATTGAAATTACTCTAAACTGACGAATCAATTTAGGGAAAAATGACATATCATTTTGAATAGAAAGTGATTCCTACCAAAAAACATGAACTTACTCCCTGTTCTTTTTTTTTTTCCAGCTCTATTGAGATATAATTTGACATATAGCACTGTGTAAGTTTAAAGCATACAATGTATTCACTCCCCACTCTTAACACTGCACTGAATAAAATTTAAAATCCTGATTCTGAATATATCCTGCTGTTCCACCCCAAAATTTTACACTGGGATAGAAATTTAATTATTACCAACATAATATAGTTATTCAACCAATACATGCAGTAAACTAAATCACAAATATATATCATCTAACACAATAAATGAGAATTTCCAATATCAATCATTTATTTCCAGCTAATGCCTTCTTATTACCAACTGGAATGGCATGTTAAAATTTAAAATATGGTTACATGATAATCATCAGGGAATATACTTAGAGGTTTACCTAATATATATTAGAATGCTTCTGCCACCGTTCCAAGTGATCATTTAAAACATAAAACTAACTTCCATTCATTGGCTTTACCTCTAGAATAAAACTTTTATACTTCATATATACATTTTTTCCTTCAGTCCTGGTTGGTATTAATAGTTATATTAATTAAAGCCTATCAGCGATTTACCTCTAGGGTTGACAGCAGAACTTCCATTCCTGTAGAACCTTTGGCTGTCATTTCTCTCCTTGTCTTTTCTGAAAGGTATAAAAAAGTTTTCTTCTAAGATATGAAAGAAAAAAATTACATATAATTCTATTGTATAGCTAATGTAGAATCCACAGGACTCCGTTGATTTAGTAAACATTCTAAATTGGTTCTTAGATGTTTCTCCCTCTGATACTGCTAATTATACTCTATGGGAACTTCCAGATCTCAGTTTACAAGACCTTCCTTGCATTTGATCACATTTCCTATCATGAACTAGATGAATCCTTATCAATCCATCTGTAATCTTAAAATCAGCAGTAAAGTGTAGATACCAGAACTGCAAGTGAGGTAGGAGTAGTAATGGTAGGCCTCTTTATTATCTTTATGACTAGAATTAGAAAATATTTAGTCAAAATTGGTGAAAACAAAAACCTAGTTCCATTTTCAAATGTTTTTACTGAACTAATACTATTTTAAAATTCTGAATTACACAAAAATACAAAACTAGGGAAGAGCTGCTTCTGCAAGACTCTGGAGATCAGATCACCCAAATAATCCCTTTTATCTCACTGAGATTGGGGGCAGGGGGAACAGTATACATTTTCCTCTATTTAAAGGTTTCTAGAGCTTCTCCACGATTCTTTTCCTTTGATTGACAAGATAAGAAAGGTAGAAAGGTAGACATTTAGATAGACCACACACAAATTATATGTACTTTACCTATATCACCTCATTTATGACTCACTTTAACTGTCCAGGAGAAAAATTACTATTTTTACAGACCAGAAATTTGAGTTCAGAAAGAAGAAATCTGTACAATGTCATTGAGCAGGTAAGGGTAAAAGTAAGAGACTAGGTGATCCAAATGTTTCTGAACCCAAAGCTTACAGTCTTTCACTGATTTAGTGTATTTCTAAAAGAGCCACAGGAATCATTCCTTTATATAGGACTGTTGGTACAAGAGACTTGATGACCCTCTCCAACTGTTTCACACCTAAACATTAGTGCCAGGAATTCTTTTAATATAGAATGACAATGCCATTCCTTTCACATTTTGAGATTTTAAAAAGAGAACACAAATAATCCATTCTCAATACAGCACATATTACATAATAAAGTTCAAGAGATTGGTAATACCAAATGTGTTCTACACAGGGATGATCAAGGAGTCTAAGAGCAGAATGAGCCCCGAAGCCCTGATAAGGGGAGGGGGCAAAAGTGAGACCAGGCCTTTAGAACATCACACTTCTGCCCAAAGCAAATCCTGTTCAACTTGCATCGTGAAAGAACGAAAAAGCCATACGTGGTACAGTTCTGCCACATACAAATTATATATTTACAATTTCACAAGGAAAGGAGGTGTAAGATGTAGACGACAAGTCACAAAATCTTGGGAAAAAACTCATTAGTCTGATACCCATCTGAAAATTAGGTTATTCTAAATTATAAGTTATTACAAAAAGGGACAAATGTGCTACAGAGAAGTTATAGTAAAATATTATTTATAATAACTATTAGTAACTACCTACAAAATAAATATGGAGATTAGAAACCATATTTTTCTTTAAAACAACAAACCCATGCTATCATGCATCATCTTGGGTCCAGATAACGAATTTTGTAAAACTTACAGAAGTCTTACAATCTGTTTAAATATAAACTTGCATAAGTGACTGTTCATCTTCTTACCCCTTGCCATAATTACTAATGCTTAAAAGAATGACAAATTTCTTTGCCTACAAAAAAAGGAAAAACTCATAAATATTCGTAAAACTCAAATCCCTTTTAAATTTTTTTTTTCAACGTTTTATTTATTTTTGGGACAGAGAGAGACAGAGCATGAACAGGGGAGGGGCAGAGAGAGAGGGAGACACAGAATCAGAAACAGGCTCCAGGCTCTGAGCCATTAGCCCAGAGCCTGACACGGGGCTCAAACTCACGGACCGCGAGATCGTGACCTGGCTGAAGTCGGACGCTTAACCGACTGCGCCACCCAGGAGCCCCTCAATTCCCTTTTAAAAAGTATGTGATTCATGGGGCACCTGGATGGCTCAGTCAGTTAAGCAGCCGACTTCCGCCCAGGTCATGATCTCATGGTTTGTGAGTTCGAGCCCCATGTCGGGCTCTGTGCTGACAACTCAGTGCCTGGAGCCTGCTTCGAATTCTGTGTCTCCCTCTCTCTCTGCCCCTCCCCCACTCATGCCCTGTCTCTCTCTCTCTCTCTCAAAAGTAAACATTAAAAAAATTTAAAAAATAAAAGTATGGGATTCCTCTGCTGACCCTTCATTTCCCTGGGCCAGCTGCCTCCATCAGTAAGCACTGAGTTATAAAATAAATATTGTTTAAATATCTACAATGTACCCTTGATTTAACCTTTTAAATAACACAACTGATATACTATTTTTTTTTTACATTTATTTATTTTTGAGAGACAGAATACAAGTGTGGGAGGGGCAGAGAGAGAAGAAGACACAGAATCCAAAGCAAGCTGCAGGCTCGGAGCTGTCAGCACAGAGCCCAAAGCAGGACTCTAACTCACAAACCATGAGATCATGACCTGAGCCAAAGTCAGACACTTAACCGACTGACCCACCCAGGGACCCCCACAATTGATTTACTACTAAAGTCAAATGATTTTTCGATATTAATCACATAGAATAGTCAGAAGACTGAGATCTCCTCTACTAACAAACCATTACATTTTCACTTTCATGGAACAGACCAAAAACTCTCCTTATTGTAACATCCACGATCATCTAGTTTATTCCACACGTTAAACGAAAACTAGGTGCCATACAGTTTTTTACTATACTCTAGATTCTGTCATAATCTAAGGAGGTTTCGATGTCAATGATTCAAATACCTAGCTGCATAGTTTTTTGACAACAAAACCCTTCTCCTTTGCTCTAATTTATCAACCCTTGCAATTCTCGTACCCCAAACTGTCCTACCTCTGGAATCTTAACCTACAATCTCCCTCTATCAGACCCCAGACTCCTAACACTCCTATCCTTCTTTCTTTTCGAAAGATTAGGGAAGTCTCACTGTCACTTTCACTGAAACTTCTAACTCATCAAAGGTAGTGCTATTTTCAGGTAAAATCAGGTCTAGACGTACCCCACTTGGATTCAAAGCCTCACCCCTTAAACTTAACCACCACAAAGCTTTCTAATTAAGTAAATGCTCAAATGTGCATTCTCTTTCCTACATCACAGTAAAAATAATGCCATAAGAATTTTTTCTCCTAGTTTAAGATTGTTAGTACCAAAAATTCACCATTTCCATCCTTATTTGGAAACACAAAACTACTGTTTTTCACTTACCTCAACTCGCAGCCATCACCATCTGCCCTGCCATAGCCCACAGCTATTCCAAACGTTGTACCAGTCCTCTACCTATGGACTCTCAATCCCTGGGCCTCTGTTCCCAACTCTCAGCATCTATACTTCCCTCAATGAATTGAGACAAAGTGATCTGTTAAGTACAGATGAAATTCTATAAACAATTACCAAAATCCATATACTCCTGTATCAAAGCCTTGACAATTTTGCATTCCTTTTTCCAGTCAGGGTATTGGAAGAGGATGTGTCCTTTTTACTACATTCTGAATCCCATCCTTTCTACCTACTTATAAAGCTATAGCTTCAACCTCCACCCACATACCGTTTTTTATTTTCCCATATACTTAACAAACCTTATTTTACCTTGCCTCTTCCTCTATTTCTTTGTTTTCTCAGTGAAACTCTCTCCAACAACAACAAAAAAACTCTATACTCCCCAATGTTATTTCATTTGCCACTCATATTACAACATACTGTAATCTTCCTTCTAATTCCACCACTTGAAAGTGCTCTTGTTGTGGCCAGTAATTTATTAATTATCAAGTCAAAAAGGTCTTTATTTTAACTGACCTCTCTATGTTACTTAACATTACTGACAATGCTTCCTCCCTTGGCTTTTTCAAAAGTCCTTCCCAGTTCTTATACCACTACATGCTTTCTTCAACACTTTCAATAATCTGAATGTTATATTTAACAGGCAAGGATTTTAAAGCAGCTATTATAATTACATTCTATTACATTAAGGAAAATACAAGGTCACTATGAACAAAAATATAGGAAATCACAACAGAAAAATTAAAAGTATGATAAAGAACCAAATGCATATTTCAGAAAAGAAAAATACAATGTGTGAAATAAATATCAGATAGACATAATGGTAGACTGCAGAGGAAAAGGGCAGAGAACTTGAACAGAAAAAGGGACATTTATCCAATCTGAATAACAGAATTAAAATTGAAAAACAGGAGCCTAAAGGACTTCTGAAACAATCTCCACAAGTCTAACATATGTATAATTATAGACCCAAAAGAAGAGAGAATGAAGAAAAAAATATTTTTGATCAGCCAAAAATTTCCTAAATGTGAAAAAAGACACAAATGTACAAGTTTGAAAAGCTCAGCAAATTCCAAGCAGCATAAATACTAAGAAAACTACAGGCAAACTTCTGAAAACCAAAACTAATGGAACAATCGTGAACTCAACCAGAGAAAAATGACACATAACTTTCAGAAAACAAAGATGCAAAAATAGCAGACATCACCTTTGAAATTATGGAGGCCACAAAATAGTGGAAGCACTGTTTTATGTGCACTCTAAATGCTGAAAGATAAAAACTGCCAACCCAGAATTCCATAACCAGTGAAAACATCCCTCAAGAATTAGGTGAAATAAATCCACTGTCAGACGAAAGGAAAAAAATTCTTAGACAGCAGACCCGTCCACTAGAAATGCCAAAGGAAATTCTGTAGGCTATCAGGGAAATTATACCAGACCAAACTCACATCTTTAGGAAAGAATAGAGCTTCAGAAATGGTAAATACCTGAGTAAATACAAAAACTACTTTTTTTTTCTTAGTGTCTTTAAAATACACATGATTTCTTTTTTTTTTCTTTATTTTTTTTTTAATTTTTTTTTTTAATTTTTTTTTTTCAACGTTTATTTATTTTTGGGACAGAGAGAGACAGAGCATGAACGGGGGAGGGGCAGAGAGAGAGGGAGACACAGAATCGGAAGCAGGCTCCAGGCTCTGAGCCATCAGCCCAGAGCCCGACGCGGGGCTCGAACTCACGGACCGCGAGATCGTGACCTGGCTGAAGTCGGACGCGTAACCGACTGCGCCACCCAGGTTCCCCTCCACATGATTTCTTAAAGCAAAAATTGTCTTTTGGGGTTTATAACGTATACAGATGTGATAAATATCACAAGTATAGCTAAAGAATGTAAATATAAATGGATATATAACGTGTCAAGGATTCCAAATTTTATATGAGGTTACAATATCAATTCTAAACAAAGGATAAAAAGTTACTGATTGTTTATTATGATTTTCAGAGGAATGATTTCTTAAAAATGCAAACAGGTATAACTAAAAAGTCAATAGGTAAATTAAAATCGAATTCTAAAAAATGGTCAAATAATAAAAAAGAGGACAGGACAAAGAGAAACGAGAAATAAAAACATAAAGAACAAACAGAAAACAAGTAACTATAAACCTAAGTCCAATCAATGTTATATTAAATTTTATCAAACTAAATGCTCAAATTAAAAAGCAGAGAATGTCAAACTGTTACCTACAAAAGACACACTTTAGATTCAAAATTACAAATAGGCTAGAAGAAAAAGAACAGGAAAAGCTAATCATGTAAACAAGTATAAAAAAGCTGGAGAGGCTATACTAATATCAGACAAAACAAACATCAAGGTAAAGAAAATTACTAGAGATAAAGATGAACATCCCATAATGATAACAGGGTAAATTCATCAAGGACATAAAAATCCTAAACATGAATGCACTTTGTCATTTTCACAGGACTCTCTTATAGCAAAATACAAAATGTAGACCGTTCCCAGAACACAAATCTCAGCTTTCTCCCTCTCTACCTCCTCCTAAGAAAATATCACTTCACTTCCATTAATTTAACTACCAAGCTTTTGGTTCTCAATCCTGATCTTTATTCAGAACTCTGAAATTCAGCAGAATTTTCCACTTTTTCTCCTAACTATTTTACAAGGCATAAACTTGTGGAAGCAGTAATTACAATGTTGTAATTGTTGGGTTTCTACCATCTATGAACACAATATATATGATGATAACAGCACAAAGGAATAAGAGAGAAATGGAGCTATATTGGGAAAAAAGTTTCAATATTTTATCAGAATTAAATTAGTATTAATCTGAAGTTCAATGTATACTGTAATCCCTATAGGAGCCACTAAGAAAACAACTAAAATCTTTAAAAACCAGAAGATCAACAGAGGACACAAAAGAAGGCAGTAGAGGATGAGAATAGGAATATAAAAGGCCTGAATCATATAGAAAACAGCAAAAATGCAGATGTAAATCCAATCATCCAAGAAACAAGTACATTAATTTGGAAACCAAAAATACTCAGACGAGATTTTTAAAAAGATCCAAAAATATACTATTTCCAAGAAACATGCTCTAGAATAAAAAGCAGAAACAGACTGAAAGGAAAAGGAGAAGGAAAGGGTATAATAAGAGTAATAAAAGGTATAATAAAAGAGTAACCATAACAGCTAGAAGGGTTGCATTATTAAACAGATTTTCAATCTAGAAATATTACTGGAGACAAAGACAGACATTTCATAACGGCCAAACAGTCTTTGACGTCAGGAAGATTTAACAACTCTAAATGTATACACAGAGCCAAAACCAAATATATACAGAAACCAAAACTGCCAAAACTGAAAAGGAAAATATACAGTTCACCAACAGGTAGAGAATTCAATACTCAATTTTTAACAATTAATAGAGAAGCTAAACTAGAAAATCAACAAGGTATATAAGATTTGAACACTATCAACCAAACTGATATAACCAACAACATTGATAGGATACTCCACACAACAGCAGATGGAATACTCAAGTGCACATGGAACATTCTCCAGGAGTGACCATATACTAAGCCATAAAACATGTCTCAATAAATTCAAAAGGACTAAAATCATACAAATCTCCAACCACAGTGGAATTAAATGGGAAAACAACAGAAAGAAATTGGGAAATTCTGAAATAATGGGAAATTAAACAACACAATGCTAAATAATCCATGGGTCAAAGAAGAAATCACAAAAGAAATTAGAACAAATGTGAACTGAATGAAAATCAAACTACAACATATCAATATCTGAAGAATGCACTGTTAATAGGGAAATTTACAGCTTTAATGCCCACATTAGAAAAGAAAGGTCTCAAAATCAAAAATCAATAATCAAAGTTTCAATTTAAGAAAATGGAAAGGGAAGCAAAAATCAAACTCAAAGCAAGCAGAAGGAAGGAAGCAATAAAGATTAGAGATCGATGAAAGAGAAAAAAAGAAAAACAGAGGTAATCAAGTTGGTGCTTTCAAAAGAGCAACAAAATTGACAAATGTTTAGCTAGACCTGAGTCTAGCACTGTTGACATTTTGGGCCAAATAATTCTTTCTTGTAGGGCGTTGTCCTATGTGTTACATAATGTTCAGCAGCATCCCTGGCCTCCCTCCACTAGATGCCAGTAACAATCCCCTTCTCAAATTTCACAACCCCAAATATCTCCAAACATTACCAGTATCCTGAGGCAAGTGGAGGGAAAAATCACCCCTGGTTGAGAACCACTGAGCTAGACAGACCAAGAAAAGAGACAGATGACACAAATAACAAAAATCAAGAATGCAGAAAGAACATCACTTCCTACCCTACAGAAACTGAAAGGATTATAAGGGAATTATTATCAACAGATGTATGCCAACAAATTAGACGATTTACCTGAAATGGATAATTATTATGTTTCTAGAGAAAAAAATTAAATTACAAACAGTATCATGCATGCTGCAAATAAGTAGTACATTATTAAAGACAGAAAATGTAATGCGTCCAAGGAAAACTAGCACTAAATTATGGAAATACATATTTCAACTATGTAAACAGGTACTGTAGGAGTTTGGTGTTATTGTTGTTTTTTTTTTAATTACAAGTAGTACATTTAAATTATGAGTAGCATGTGCTTACTGCAACAATTCTAACTGTAGAAAAGTACCTTAAGTAAATTAGGAACTTACCTCATTCCCCTCCATTTCTATCCCATTGATAACTACTGCTAAACATTTGGTATGCATATTTATGGTTTTGTTTTTGTTTTTTTGCCTTGCTCATACAAACATTACACACATTTATAATGATTTTGTATAAAAATGAGTTTATACATATAGTTATATAAGCCAAAGAAACTTGCTTTTTTACTTAATATGTTAAACTTAGGACTCCAGAAACAATGCATATAGTTCCACATACAATCTGTATGTTCCATATAACACAAATAACTCACTGATAATAGGTGCATAATATAGTTCTAAAGTTCCACAATTTGGCTACATCAAAATTAATTCAACCATTTTCTCACTGGTGGATATTTAGGTTGTATCTTAGTCTTTGATAGACAAACAATGTTGCAAAACATCCTCACACACTCTCTTCTATACTAGCATTTTTATTTCAGTCAAACACATTCCTGAGAGTCAACCAGCAAGTGCACTTTAAATTTTAATAAATATCGCCAGATTCTTTTCTTCCAAGTTAGTAATAATTACTGCACCACCAACAGTGTATAAGAATACCCTATTTTCCATGTCCCCAAAACAGGATATTACCATTTTCTAATTTCTGCCAACCTAACCAGTGACAAGTATCTCTGTTGTTTTTATCAGTAATTCCCAACTTTCAAGGAGGTAAAGAACCTTTTCCTAGGCTTACTGGTTATTTGCATTTCTTCTTCCTTGAACTACAAATTTCTAACCTTTCTCTCTCAAATGGATAGCAAACAGGATCATCCTATAAATGATGAAGGGACAATCTTCCACTTCTAACTTACACTGTGTTGACTGCCTAATCCAAGGTACTATAAACAAAGTCCCTGTATTACACAACTCGGGACAGTGCTTAGGGGCTGGTCCCCCAGTGGTGAGTGGCATAGGAGAGGGGCAGTCTGGGTAATGGTACGCTTGGGGCATTTTCAGTGGTGATGCTGGAGTAGGAGGGCTTCCAGGCTGTGATGGGAAAAGTCTGCAGCGGCAGAGGCAGGGTACACAAGTGTTATTTATGTGTCTGAGGAATTTGTTTTCTTTTGGTTTTGTTGGTTTTGTTCTGAAGAGGTATTTCATATAACAATACAATGAATATCCTTGGTATGTCTAACTTTGCACTATTACAGTGTACATCCTTGCATATAGACCTTGGTTGATAAGCACAATACTTCCAAAGGCTAGAATCCAGTTAATGACTTCCTGAATTAAAAAGTACAGGCACGTATTTTAGATTTTTGTTAGAAATAAATGTCATCTGTTAGAGAGATCTCCTCAACCACCCCCGAAATACACGGACTGAATAGGAGGAAGTTATAAAAATAATAATAGTCATGACCATTTAGAAGGGTTAAGATACTGAGTTCTTGGGGCGCCTGGGTGGCGGGGTCGGTTAAGCGTCCGACTTCAGCCAGGTCACGATCTCGCGGTCTGTGAGTTCGAGCCCCGCGTCGGGCTCTGGGCTGATGGCTCGGAGCCTGGAGCCTGTTTCCGATTCTGTGTCTCCCTCTCTCTCTGCCCCTCCCCCATTCATGCTCTGTCTCTCTCTGTCCCAAAAATAAATAAACGTTGAAAAAAAAAAAATTTAAAAAAAGATACTGAGTTCTTAAACACAGTTCAATGCTTACTGAAGGACCTGAAACTTTAGAATAATGAAATTGAAAATTAAATAAAATACTAATTAGGGGCACCTGGGTATCTCAGTCGGTCGGTTAAGTGTCCGACCTCAGCTCAGGTCATGATCTCACGGTTCATGGGTTCGAGCCCCACATCGGGCTCTGTGCCGACAGCTCAAAGCCTGGAGCCTGCTTTAGATTCTGTGCCTCCCTCTCTCTCTGCCCCTACCCTGTTTGCATTCTATCTCTCTCTTTCAAAAATAAAAAAATTTTTTTTTAAATTATTTTTAAAAATAATAAAAATAAAATACTAAAATTACAAAATGTCTGGACTTTAATTTTAGCAGAATGTCTTCAATGTATCACTGTTAAATATTAAGGCAGCTGCTGGTTTACCCTTATTTAACTAAAGAAAAATCAGGTGTTTTGAGGGTTGTTTTTTCTTTTTTTGGTTTTTGGGTTTTTTTCTGTTTTTGTTTTCGTTTTAATCGACCACAGGTTTTGGAACCTTAAATTCCTTTTTTAGCATCTACTGAAATGATTACATAGATTTTATTTGACCTGTTCAAATAATGTTATACTGGTATAGTTCCTGATATTAAGCCATTTTACATTCCTAAAATAAGTGCTCTTTAGCAATGACATTCATTTTTTAATGTATACTTAGACTTAATTCACTAATGTTTTATTTGGGATTTTTCATATTTGTATTCCTAAGTGCAAAGTCAGTACCCTTCTTCCCTCGTACTCTGTCGAGATTTCGATACCAATTCAGTAGTATTGACTTCATAAAATAGAGCACTGAAGCCTAACTACAGGTACCATTTATTGAACATTTTAGCATTCTTTTTTTTTAAGATTTTTTTCAAGTTTATTTATTTTGAGAGAGAGAAAGAGAGAGAGCACAAGTGGGGAAGGGGCAGAGAGAGAGGGAGAGAATCTCAAGCAGGCTCTGCACTGGTGGTGCACGCGGGGCTCGAACTCACTAACTGCCAGATCATAACCTGGGCCAAAGTCAGATGCTTAACAGACTGAGCCACCTAGGTGCCCCTGAACATTTCAGCATTCTTTTTACATGCTTCCCATGTAAATTTCATGATAATCACATGATTTCTTATCTCTATTTCGGAAATGGTGCAGCTGAATCCCACAGACTCAAAATCTCCCTCAGATCACCCACCACTGAATGAAAGAGTTTGCATGTCAAAGTAGGGATCACACTAGTAACCAATGTTCAATGCTACTTGCCATCTTTGTGTCAACATTCTAGAACAAGAAGCACTGGAATTAAGTATTGTTTGAAAATGGTTCAGGCAATCATAATCATTTCTGGAAACAATGCTTTGAATAGCAATTCCTTTCACAGTTACTCAGTTTTCTACTTCCTGAGTCTATTTGAGAAAGTTCAATTTTTACAGAAAATCATCTATTTCTCCAAAGTTTGAATATTCTTAGCATCGACTTTCGAAGAACTAAAAAAGCATTTCAAAAACAAGAGACTAAAGTTTACCTTGACTTTGGGCCAGATGAAGAATTTTTGATGTAACATATCGGGCAGTATCTGATTCTGCAGAGTCAGTATTGATCTTCTCCAGCTGAGCCAGGAGTCCCACGATCCGTGAATTATTGGTAAGGCTAAGAAGAATGTTACTTTATATTAGGACACATTCTACATCAATTGTAAACTCAAAACTAGAAGATCACTGTTTAAAAAAAAAAAAAACAACTCTACCCTTCTAAAAACATTAAGCGTTTATATCACATTTCCTTACTCTATGTTATATAGCTCAACGTTGCTAAAAATTCTATTAATTTAAATGAGAAACACATTCCATTTCAGAAAACCACAAATATGCACTCAACCCTGCCCAGCAATCTTAAATCACGCCCTGAAAGTTCATCTTTACACTCTCCAAAAAGACGTCTTACATTTCCTATGCTCACCTCAAAACTCTAATCATCCCACCCACCCCAGTTCACTCTCAGTGCCTTGCTTTATAATCTATATAAGCTCAAAAAGGCACACACTCATCTTCCCACTACCAGATCCTTAAACCTATCTGATTCTCTATCCACATTCTTTCCTCTTTGTTCTCTTTCATTATACATTGCACATTTGATACTCTTCTAGGTATTACAAACAGTAAACACAACAAAAATTCATGCCCCCTACAGACTGAACATTCCAATGATGAGAGATAAATATGTTGATAATCATACAGTATTTAAGGTGGTGGTAAGTGTTATAAAGAAAAACATATTGGGGGGCGCCTGGGTGGCGCAGTCGGTTAAGCGTCCGACTTCAGCCAGGTCACGATCTCGCGGTCCGTGAGTTCGAGCCCCGCGTCGGGCTCTGGGCTGACAGCTCAGAGCCTGGAGCCTGTTTCGGATTCTGTGTCTCCCTCTCTCTCTGCCCCTCCCCCGTTCATGCTCTGTCTCTCTCTGTCCCAAAAATAAATAAATGTTGAAAAAAAATTAAAAAAAAAAAAAGAAAAACAGATTGGGGGAATAAAAGGTACAGGGCAAGGGATGCAATTTTAGACAGTGCTCAGGGAAAACCTCATTGACAGGGTATCATTCAGGGAAAGACCTGAAAGAAGTAAAGGAGTAAGCTGTGCAGAAATCTGCAGAAAGAGCTGTCCAGGGAAAAGGAGTCACGACCACGAAGACCCCAAAGCAGGGGTCTGCTGCATTCAGCTAAAGTGAGGTGACCCATGTAGCTGGAGCAGACTTCAAGGAGAGTAACAGTAACATTTGAGGTCAGAGTGGGGGTGGGGTTGGACAGAGCACCAACATTTAAAGCTTTGCAGGCCACTGTAGGGATTTTGGTTTTTACCCTAAGAGGGATGGAAAGTTTTTGAAATGAGCGATGTGCTCTGATGTTTTAAAAAGGCTCTTTGAGGGGCACCTGGGTGGCGCAGTCGGTTAAGCGTCCGACTTCAGCCAGGTCACCATCTCATGGTCCGTGAGTTCGAGCCCCGTGTCATGCTCTGGGCTGATGGCTCGGAGCCTGGAGCCTGTTTCCGATTCTGTGTCTCCCTCTCTCTCTGCCCCTCCCCCGTTCACGCTCTGTCTCTCTCTGTCCCAAAAAGAAATAAACGTTGAAAAAAAAAAAATTTTTTTTAAATAAAAAGGCTCTTTGACTGGCATGTGGAGACTCAAAGAACAATCCCTCCCCTATTTACTTGCCTCAGCCCCTCCTGCATTTTCAATGTCTTTGCTCCTTCAATTACTTGTAGTACATCATCTCCCTCTCTCCCTTTCAACTGGATCATACCCCCCTGGCACACGAATCTCCTGCAGGAGCTCCCACTAGCTGCCACAGCATTTCCGTTACTCCTTGAAGGAGATGTCTGTGCTTGCTCTCTCCATTTTCTCACATACTGTTCACTTTTCAAGCTTGCCTTCTGCACCTCGAGATCTCCCAACCTCCTGTGGTCACTTCCTTCCTCGTTACACTCAGTCTCTCAGCACTATCAGATAGCTCCCTCTTCCTTCACCTCCTTCTTTGGGCTTCAATGACCCCACTCTCTCCTCATGTTCTTCCTGTCACCACCTCTCTGAGATCTCGTGATTGACTCCTCCTCCTGTGACACATCTCTACATGCTAAAGACCCCACACAGCTCTATCCCCAGCTCTCTTCTCTTCACTCTCTCCACTCTTCAACCAGTGTGGTCTCATCTAATCCCACCACTGTTAATTATGATCTAAATGCTGCCTGGCTCCTATACTCAACTCCAGCCTCACCCTGATAGCTTACCCAACCTAGCAAGCCCAATATAAAACCACCCATTCTTCCTCTCAACCTATTCTTCTTCCAATCTTAATGCTCCCAAACTCACGTGAAACCATCAGTTGCTCAAGACAAAAATCTGGGCTCCCTTCCCCACACACCAACCCAATAACAGCTCCATCTCTGAAACATCTCAACTTCATCCACTTGTCTCCCTATCTACCATTACTACCCAAGTCTAAGCAATCATTCTCTCTCGCTTAGAAATCAGAGCCTCATAACTAGTCTGCTTTCATTCTTGCTTGCCAATAATCCATTTTCACAGTACTTTTTTTATCTTTTTGTTTTGAAATAATTATAAACACGCACAGAAAGTTGAAAAAATAGTAGAGTGGTCCCTTCCACCTTTCGCCTAGTTTCCCCAATAGTTATATTTACATGAACTACAGGGCAACAGCAAAAACCAGGAAGTTGACATTGGTTACTAATACAGTTCTAGGCCACTTTATCACATATGTAGATTTATAGAACCACTAATATAATCAAGTTGCTGTCCAGCTAAAACCCCTTCAATGGATTCCCTTCAGCCGTCAGGCCAAATCTTATTTACTTATCACAACATACTAGACTTTATATCATTTGGCTTCTGTCTACCTCCCCAACTTGACTTCTCACAATGTTCCCCTCACACACTGGGATCCAGTTGCAGTGGATTTCTATCAGTTCTTTGAATACGACATGTTTTTCCCCAACCTCAAGGTCTTTGTATTTGCTGTCTTCTCGATCTGGAGGGAGGTTTCTCCCAGCTCTATTTAGAGCTGGCTCCTTCTCATTTCAGGCTACAGCCCAACCATGGGACCATTTCCTCACCAGCCCCTCCACTTCCAATATTAAAGTGTACCTATAGAGAATTTATCACAATCTGTAATTACGTAAGCTCCACAAAGGTAGAGATCTTGCATGTCACCCAGTATTTCAAACACTGACTGGTATAGCATAGGCAATACACATCTAGAAACATAAACAAACAATATATGTTTTTTCAGATTTAACTGTGCCCAATGCTTTGAATTTGGAAGTACTTCAACTGAAAAGGTATCTGAAGTTTGAAAAATACACATTAAGCACACATTTGAAAATATACCTAATATACCATTTAAAATAACGCAACATGGGGCACCTGGGTGGCTTAGTCAGTTGAGTGCCCAATTTCCACTCAGGTCATGATCTCACAGCTCCTAAGTTCAAGCCCCACGTAAGGCTCTGTGCTGACAGCTTAGAGCCTGGAGCCTGCTTCAGATTCTGTATCTCCCTCTCTCTCTGCCTCTCCCCTACTTGCTCTCTTTCTCAAAAATAAATAAACATTAAAAATATTTTTTAATTAAAAAAAAAGAACACCACAAATCCACAAAACCCATGTATGTGTATGTATCATATATATGTGTATATACTATATGTAATGTATAGATACTTATATCATTAAAGACTGAACTCAGGAACACATAAGAGAATCTAGCTATCTTTCATTAAGCCACACATTAAAGATATTTGCAAAAATGTAATAAAAAATGCCAGTCTTCTATCTTTTTGAAAATATAGTTATTTCTAAAATAAAATGTTATATTATTATACAATTGGTTTATTATCATTTTAAAATGAATAGTTTTAATTTCTCAGTTTTAATGTATAATACCATAAATATCAATAGATAAAATAACTCACATCAACAAAACCTTTTTGGAGTTTTCATCAATTTAAGAGCACTAAAAGGTTCTAAGCTAAAAAATTTAAGAACCACTCCTCTAGACTTATCTTGCACATTTTGTGCTCCTTACCTAGAATCAGCCCTTTCTCCAAAGAGCCCTGGTTCTTTCTGGTGAGAAATGGTACTAAGACACCACAGTTTGCAAACTAGGGAGCAAGTACATCTTTAAAAACAGTTCCATAACCCAGATTTAAGAGAAATTTGCATTAAGGAAACCAAAATTCTGAAATTTAATAACTGAGTGTTTCTTAAATTTTCTCCATATTATTTTTCTCTTAAAGGTCATCTCTGTATTTTTCAGTAGCTAATAAAACATCTACTATTCAAAAAATTCATGAACATACAAAACACACTAAGTGTAACACACATTCTGTTCTATTCCAAATTAAAAATTTATCAGTAACTCTTAAAATTTTTAAATTACACCACTGTATAAAAAGAAAAAAGAAAAAAAAAACCCTTTCATCGGAGTGATTCCATTCTGAGAATCATGCTCTTTCAAATGGATGGATGGATGAATTTTTGGAAGGGAAGCAAATAATTGAGAACACTGGCAAATCAATTTCCCTTTCTATTCCTATTTTTCTCATCTACAGAATGAAAACTGAACAAAATACTTTAAGCCACCCCAATTTAGCTCTAAGAACGTAAAGCTGCAGACACTAATATTGAAGGAATCACCGGGTGAACACCAGAGGGCAGCTCTACCTTCTGAATAATTTTCAGACTGGAAAATCTGAGGGTGGTGATAAGCTATACAACTACTCAATGGACAATCTGAACTACACTGAGAAAAATTTTAACAACAAGGCTCAGAAAAGAATGTTATCTTCCCTGCCTTACCCTATTCTTAGACGAATCAAAATGAGGCTCAGAACAAATTTCAAAGATTCAACTTATAATTGTTAATTATTATGTAGTGAAAAATCATGTAATTGGAAATATGAACAATATGAAACACATCAAGTTAACCTCCAAATGGACATTTTTTTAGGTTTTTTTTTTCCTTTTTTTTTTTCTTTTTTTGAGAGAAAGAGGGAGGGAGAGACAAAGAGAGGGAGAGAAAATTTCAAGCAGTCTCCACACTATCAGTGCAGAGCCTAGGGCAGGGCTCAAACCCACAAACCATGAGATCTTGACCTGAGGCAAAATCAACAGTCAGATGCGCTTAACCGACTGAGCCACCCAGGCGCCCCTCAAATGGATTTTTTTTTTTAATTTTTTTTTTCAACGTTTTTTATTTATTTTTGGGACAGAGAGAGACAGAGCATGAACGGGGGAGGGGCAGAGAGAGAGGGAGACACAAAATCGGAAACAGGCTCCAGGCTCCGAGCCATCAGCCCAGAGCCTGATGCGGGGCTCGAACTCACGGACCACGAGATCGTGACCTGGCTGAACTCGGACGCTTAACCGACTGCGCCACCCAGGCGCCCCTCAAATGGATATTTTAAAAATAATACCATTCAAATATCTGTTTCACAGTGGTCACCTACTGCTTTGATATTTGGGTTTACTCTCAGAGCTATTTTTCTAAAAGCATAAATTTTCTTGGATATTACAAAAGTCCCAATGATGTACAGATATTAATCTGCAACAAATTATTTCCCAAGCAAGTGCAAGGGCTATAGAACCTACCTTCATATTATAAATAAATGTTATTATCTTTTTCACCTTAAAATGTAGATAATAAAGATGTCCTTGTAAAACAGGCAAAAATATCTCACAGCAAAAAAAAAAAAAAAAAAAAAAACAAATATACTAAAGTTTTAGACTTAAACCTGAATCACAGAAATTAAGTTTTAATACAGTTTCATTTCTAAAATGCACATTATCTTTCAGAAATGTCTGTTCCTCATTTATATGTCTTTTTTACCTGTCTTTTATTACTTTTGCTTTGTTTACATTTTTACTGTTTCTCTCCAAATACTGAACACAAAACTTTATTTTCTTCCATCATAAATCAAAGGACAATGAAAAACAGAAAGTTCATTATCATTCTTCTGTAGAAATAGTTAAGTATTTAAATATGTATGTATGGAAAACAATATTATTCTAACTGGAAGAGAACAGTAACTATTTCTCTGACTACTTATTAGAATTAAATACAATAAAGTCTTCTCTAACAATAAATTCTAGTTCAATACTACCAAGTGACTTGTTAAAGACAACCAAAAAAATCTTGTTAATAAAATTGCAAACTGCCTAAATTTATACTAGGATCAGCAATAATTAGTCAAGTTTTCCTTGAAATTCCTTCACCAAAGTTAATAACATGCTAATGATTTTCTATTCATTACTCATTATTTTTTATAACTTCTCTGGTAACGTTCCACTGGGATTTTAGGTACACGTTTATGGCTAACTGTTTTGCCCTGGTATCTGTCCTATCTTTCAGAATAACAAGTTTCAGTCAGGTGTGAGCCACCCTGGTAAGCCACACTTCTCATTTTTAGCTTAATGTAGAAGTTAGTATAGGCTAGATCACAGACTCTCAGTTTTGTTTTAGTGTTGTTTTTTTTATTGTCTCATGATATCTTTATATTCAAAAATTACTGGGGACCCCCAAAGAGGTGTTATTTTCAAGGGAAACAGAAATCATCTGACAAACAACCTGAAAAACCAGGACACATCAATACAATAAAAACTACAAAACACTGCAAAAAATATTAAAGAAGATCATAAAAAAGGAATACGCTGTCCTCAACGGTAAGAAGACTCAATGTTGTCAAAATATCAATTCTCCCCCGTGGGGCGCCTGGGTGGCTCAGTCAGTTAAGCGTCCAACTCTTGATCTCGGCTCAGGTGACAATCTCACAGTTCTGGGATCCACGCTGGACTGGACATGGAGCCTGCTTAAGATTCTCTCTCTCCCTCTTCCTCTGCCCCTCCCCCACTCGCTCGCAGGTACTCTCTCTCAAAAAAAAAAAAAAAAAAAAGAGAGATATCAATTCTCCCCAAACTGATCTATAGAATCAAGGCAATCCAATAAAAATCCCAGCAGGCTATTGTGTAGAAATTATAAAACTGATGCTAAATTCACATGAAAATACAAAGAAACCTAAAATACACCAAACTTTGGAAATAAAAGAACAAAGTTGGTGGACCAACACTAATTATGAGACTCATAAAGCCACCAAGGCAGAGAGGTATCAACACCAAGATAACATCTAAATCAGTGGAATGAAACAGAGTCCAAATATAGATCAACACATACATGACAACTAATTTTTGACAAAGATACAAATTGTTGATTGAGAGGATTTTTCAGGTATAAACAGACCAAACTTACCAAACTCTACTCTCTATGTACAGTTTGTTGCACAATGATTGTATGTCAATGAATTTGTTTACAAATTATAGGTGGCCTTAGTAAGTACTCTTGGGTAAGACAGAAACTACACAGAAATGGATGGAGCGTGTGAAAGGAGATGTAGATTGCATTTACAGACCATTTCAAATTTTTTTGGCTTTTAAGGGAATCATATATATTGGGTAGTGACAGAAGAGCAGAGTCTAAATACTGGGAAGCCCAGATCTTGTTTAAATAGTAATGAATGAAGAAGTTAAACATTCAAGACAGAAGAACAAATGATTAAAAGACCCTGAGAAGGAAAGAGGGAGGTGAAATCAATAACACAGGTGTCAGTATTAGTCTTTGACAATAAAAGAGACACATTCTCTGCTGCAGTAAGTAACAAGAGGGTAGGCAGAGGATGGGATCAAATAAAGGGGAATATGGAAAATTTTGGTGCCAGAAATATGAGGATAATAGATTTTATTATCTCTGTGATATCATAAGGGGAGGCCATTTGTTAAGGATATGTATTTGAGATGTCTGAGGATTTCAAAGGTTTAAAGGGTGAAAGAAAGTATAAAATAATCATTACAAAAGTTGAGAAAATGAACTTTCCAGAGAACCACAGTCACAAGATTGCTGGGCTCAGTTCAGGCCGATGATCAGTAATTTTTAGTGATATCTGCCAAGTTAGTTCATCCTCCAATGTCATTTAGCTACTCAACAACAGTTTATCCAGAGAAAGGACTCTGTCAGATGGGTGTGATGGAAAATAAAAAACGAGGTAAAGCCATTTCAGGTATTTTCAAGAGTGTAATGATAGACAATGGATTCTACACTGGGTAAGAAAGGAGGAGGTGAATGAGAAAAAATAGAAGTCAACAGATTAGCACTCTCGGTAAGGGAGAACTCTTGTAATACAGACACTGGAGCAAGTGAGCTAGAGAGATAAAAGATTAGAGCAAGGGAAAAGAAGGATTTGACCCTTTTCTATCTATCTCAATTTATCTTACTGAATTCAGGTTTTTTTAAGTTTATTTATTTATTGTGAGGTAGAGACAGAGAGCACAAGCAGGTAAGGGCAGAGAGAAGGAGAGACAGAATCCCAAGCAGGCTCCATGCCATCAGTGCAAAGCCCAATGCAGGCCTCGAACCCATGAACAATGAGATCATGACCCACACCAGGATCAAGAGTCAGACACTTAGTCGACTGAACCACCCAGGTGCCCCTGCATACAGTTTTCTTCACAGAGCAGTATAACAAGTACTACTAGAAACTATAATTTCTCTTAGATGAAGGCCATTTTCAATGATCCCAATTTAGTTCACCTAAAACAGCAGCAAAAATAACAATACATATCCAGTAAAATCTATTTCAGGAGAAAAAAATGAAAACTGACACTAAGAGCCAGAAGTTGCCAAACTATAACTTCATATTCTTATGAACAACAAGCTAGTAATTCTAGATACTTTAGCTAATCAACAGAAATAGCATTACTTGTTCCACCTAATCCCAAAAAGAAGACTGGTGCTCCTTTTTAAAACACAGTCAGTACTTAATTCCTTTACTATAGAAATTACAGAAATACTTGAACAATGAAATTTGTTACAATGTATCACATAGTTAATACCTGGAAAACCTAACAATTTAAGGAATAAATCTTTTTTTTTTTTAATTTTTTTTTTTTAACGTTGATTTATTTTTGAGACAGAGAGAGACAGAGCATGAATGGGGAGGGTCAGAGAGAGAGGGAGACACAGAATCTGAAACAGGCTCCAGGCTCTGAGCGGTCAGCACAGAGCCCGACACGGGGCTCAAACTCCCGGACCGTGAGATCATGACCTGAGCCAAAGTCGGACGCTTAACGGACCAAGCCACCCAGGCGCCCCAGGAATAAATCTTATCTAAATAAACTGTGTGGGGCACCTGGGTGACTCGGTGTGTTGTGTCTGACTTCAGTTCAGGTTATGATCTTGCATTTCATGAGTTCGAGCCCCACATTAGGCTCTGTGCTGACAGCTCAGAGCCCAGAGCCTGCTTCGGATTCTGTGTCTCCTTCTCTCTCTGCCCGTCCCTTGTTCATGCTTTGTCTGTCTCCCTCTCTCCCTCCCTCTCTCTCTTTCTCTCTCAAAAATAAATGAACATTAAAAAAAATTTTAGGGGCTCCTGGGCAGTTGAGCATCCGACTTCAGCTCAGGATTGATGGGATCAAGCTCCACATTGGGCTCTGTGCTGACAGCTCAGAGCCTGGAGCCTACTTCAGATTCTGTGTCTCCCTCTCTCTCTGTTCCTCCCCCACTCACACTCTGTTTCTCAACAATAAATAAATAATTTTCTTTTAATTTTAAATAAACTGTGTATATACTTCTCATTAGAAAACAGAGTAAACCATACTTGTAAATGCAAAGTTGTAGTAAATGTAACATACAACACTGCTACAAAGCAAAAAAACTCTATTATCAATATTAATAAGTTGTCATTTACTGAGCCTGCTAGACGCTATTTAATCTTTGCAACTTCATAGTGATAGCATTATTATTACACCCATTTTATAGACACTTAACAGGGCTAAGTAATCTAGCTAAAAAAATTCCAAATTAGAATCAATGAGTTTGACTTTTAATGAAAGAGTCCACAGTAAAACCTTGCTAAGGACAATTTCTTGGTACATTCGAGCTTTAGTCGATATGATGCTTTAACTCAGGGGTAGTTAAAATTTTCCTGGAAAGGGCCGGACACTGTGGACCAAACAGTCTCTGTCATGATTACTCAACTCTGTCACTCTAGAGCAAAAGTGTCCAGACAATATATAAATGAAGGAGCACAGCTTGTTACAATGAAACTTTATTTATGTACACAGAAATTTCAATTTCATATAAACTTCCTGTGTCATAAATATTCTTCCCCCCCCCCCCAACCATTTAGAAATGTTAAAAACTATTCTTCGGGTGCCTGGGTGGTTCAGTCAGTTAAGTGCATCTGACTCTTGATTTTAGCTCAGGTCATGATCTCACAGTTCATGGGATCGAGCCCCAAGTCAGGCTTCCCACTGAAAGCACAGAACCTGCTTGGGATTCTCTCCCCTGCCCCCTCTCTCTGCCCCTCCCCCACTCTGTTTCTCTTTCTCTCTCTCTCTCTCAAAATAAATAAACTTAAAAAAAAAAAACTATTCTTAGCTCATAAGCTATACAAAAACAAGAGGTAGACCAAATTTGGCCCATGGGTCATAGTTTGCTGACTCTTATTTTTAACTGAAAAGTTAAACATTAATAAATATTAATTTAAAAATATAAATACAACATACAATCATTTAAACATAAATAATATTTCGGGGCGCCTGGGTGGCGCAGTCGGTTAAGCGTCCGACTTCAGCCAGGTCACGATCTCGCGGTCCGTGAGTTCGAGCCCCGCGTCGGGCTCTGGGCTGATGGCTCAGAGCCTGGAGCCTGTTTCCGATTCTGTGTCTCCCTCTCTCTCTGCCCCTCGCCCGTTCATGCTCTGTCTCTCTCTGTCCCAAAAATAAATAAACGTTGAAAAAAAAAATTTAAACATAAATACTATTTTCAAGTAAGGAGTTTCAAATAACCATTGGAGTATTATTTCCATAACTGATACATATTGGTATTTAGAAGTACAGTACCTCTTCTCTGATACCACTTTTAACTTGCTCATCTTGAGTTACTTCATTTCATCATTGCAGATAACCTAAAAGAAAAAACGTTAATGATTTTAAACACATGATTGTTTCTAAATATTAGGTGACATAAAAGCCAGACAACTGAAAGTTTTTATTGTAAAGATAACAAGATAACACAAGAAACCAAGGAAGAATGTTTTGAGTTTTATGTGCTTCTGGCAAGCTACTTCAATGTGCAAAAATGTGTGACTAGTATAAGACCTAAAACCAGCCAGTGAAAGGTTATCAAAATCCTGGTGCTACAAAAATGCAAAAACCTAACATAATAATCTAATATCTAGTGTTAACATTTCTTTTGAGACAGTTCAAATTATCTTTCCTGTTCTTACAGTCCTCCTTAAAATACTCAAACCAACCACAGCAATGTACTTACTTGTCCACCATTCACACTGTGGTCAAATACTGTTAAATGTGTACCATTATTTCTATGAGAGAGCACTTTTTAACAACAAATTGTGTACACAGTAAAAACCATCTATAATATCTCATTCAATATACGTAATGCAGATTTTCCTTCAACAAAGTTTTATCATTAGAAAGTGTACATTATACATTTTAAAGCTTTAAGTCTTGGCTTGCAGAATCTTTACAACTTTTCGTATTTCTTTTGCAACTATTCACCCTCCAAAAAAGAAAAAAAACAAAAACAACCCTGGACATTTTTAAATTTTATATATAAATGCTTACTGAGGCAGAATTTTGTGGCATCACTAGAAAGTTTAAAAATTACTGCCAATTCAACAAGTTTCTCACATATTTATGCAATATATAGTAATGCCATTTAGTTAAAGGGAAGGAAACATGCAAAAGAACATAACAGATTTAGAAGATACAGGTATTCTGGATGTTTTTCTTCAATTAACAAAGAACTTTCAACTTCAATAAAACACATGATTTTTTTTCAATTTTTTCATTAATTCAATTATAAAAGAGAAAACATGTATTTAGGATTATGTATAAAAATTACATAATTGTTTTTAAGGTTACTAGAAATTTTAAATTGCTATTCTTTTAACTGACTTAAAAAAAACCCTACCAATTGAAAGTAACTTTTTCCAATTTCCAAATTAATTAAGAATCAAAAATCCAAAGGAGGAAAAAAATCCTATGTAATTTCAAAAGCACTAATGCTGCCATAAACATAAAGTTAAAGTAATTTACTTCTACTTGTTGGGTGGTAGGGTGCTCTCTAAAAGTGCATTAATAGCACATCTCATGAAAAGTTCACTGCGAATCTCATTAGAACTGATAAAGTTGGGGGGCACCTGGGTGGGTCAGTCGGTTGAGTGTCCGACTTCAGCTCAGGTCACAATCTCATGGTTTGTGAGTTCGAGCCCTGTGCCGGGCTCTTTGCTGATGGCTCAGAGCCTGGAGCCTGCTTCAGATTCTGTGTCTCCCTCTCTCTCTGCCCCTCCCCCACTTGTGCTCTGTCTCTCTGTCTCTCAAAAATAAATAAATGTAAAAAAATAAAAAATAAAAGAACTGATAAAGTTGGATAGGTTAATGTTGGGCACTTACATCACAGCCAATTCTATTTCAACAGTTAAGAAATTATTCAAATTTCCAATTCACAATAAAATAATAGTCGAACAACAGGCATTCCTATCCTCTCCCTCCTAGGACTGAATTAAAGTAGACAGCAGCAATAAAGAGAAATTAAGTTATGTTGAAGCCCCACAGTGCCAAAAAGGAAACAAAAGTTGGGGATGGGAGGTAGGTGCCTTGTCCAGAAGAACTCAGGACACTTGGAACCCAGGGACTAGAAGATGCCAAGTAAAACAGAAAGAGACTGCTTGGCAGCTAACTAAAACCTTGTAATCCCAACTTCTTACCTCCTCCATACCTCATACCTCACCATTGTGGGAAATGTTCAACAGCTAGTCACAGAACTCCTGACAAATAATCTTCACTAAAGAAACTGACAACCTCAAAGAATTCTGCTTTCTGGGACTAAACAGATCCCCAGGAAAAAGGCCAGCTCTCAATCCCATCATCCTAGAGCTAAGCCAGTATGGTCACTTTTTATAGCCTAAGGCCAGAGTGTCCCCAGAGAACTTGGGAACTTTCTGTTTTGAAAGTCTGTGTCCGTTACAGTATCACGTACTAAAAAGAGGCACCTAGAGAAGTGCTGCATTTCACCAAGTTTGTGGCTTTGCCAACAAGTGTGACAAAGCAAGAAAGGGGCAGAGAAACTGAGAATGTATAACAAGGGCATAATGATAAAAACTGACCGTGAAGTTTAGGTATAATCTACTCATTCCTCTTTATGGGGTCATTCTCATCACCATAAAGTCATGTTATTTCCGAGTCTTGAAGGGAAAAACAACCTCTCTTGTTCCCACTTCCTCAATCCTCAATCAAGTCTCATTTAGTTGTTTACACACATTGCCAACCAGTACTCTCTTCCCATCCTCTCCTAAACACACTCCAGCCAGATTCTCCCCATCCCACTTGTCTGTGTCAGTGACCTCCATGTCCCTAAATCCAACTGTCAACTCTCAGTCTTCATCTTATTTGTCCTATCAGCAGCATTTGATAGAACTGGTCACTCCTTTTTCTTGGAAATACTTTCCTCATTTGGCCATACTTTCTAAGCTTCCCTCACTGGATGCCCCAGGCTCATTTCTTTCTCATCTGTTTCTAACTCCAGTCTCTTCCTTGGTGACCTCATCCAGTCTCATGACTACTCAACATCTCCACTTGGATCTCTAATAATATCAAAACTCAACATATCCAAAACTGATCTCCTGACCCGCTCTCCCCTACCAAGTATGCCCTCACCTAAGCTTTTCCAACTGTAAAGACAATTCTCTCTCCAGTTCTCAGTACAAGGCCTTAACTTCCTCCTTGGCTCCTATCTTACATCCCACATCCAATGCAACAGCAAGTTCTAATAATTCTACTTTCAAAATACATCCAGAATCTGATCACTCCACCATAGCTACTACAATGGTCAAGCAAACCATCCTCATTAGTTTCCCTTCTACCTCTGGCCTCCTACAGTCTATTCTCAACACAATATCCTGACTGATCCTATTAAACCCTTGGGGAAATAAAAGGGGGGGGGGGGAACCTTAGGTAAATCTTGTCACCACTCTGCTCGATGTCCTGCAACGCTGCCCATTTCGGTGGCACTAAGCGCCCTAGGTGAATACCCCCAGCCGTTCCCCTCCCTGACTTCATCTCCTACCTACAATTCTCCTCACTCATACTGCTCTAGACACACTGTCTGTGCCTCCTTGCTTTCTTCCCACTCTTACCTTAATGCCTTTGCCCAAGCTGTTTCCTCTATCCAAAATGTTCTCCTGCCAGATAGTCTAATGACCAAACAACTCCCAAACTTCTTTTGCTTGAGTATCACCTTTTCAATAAAGTCTAAATTTCAACCATCCTATTTAATTTTGTAAACCAGATCCAGACCCCAGCATACCCACTGTCCCTTGCCTGAATCTACTCTCTCTTCTTCTGGAGCACTTACCACCTTCTAACACTGGATGATTCACAAATTACTGAACACTTGTAAGACTGTACTATGCAGTAACTGATAATATATGAACATGCATCAAAACAACTTTCAAAGGAACAGTTTAGTTTTATAAACTTACAAATGTTCAACAGATACCCCATTAAACCATATATATCAATCCTGTAATCAAATTCATCCCAGACCCTTACCAGTTTATCACTACTGATGACTACAAAGGCAACCACAGTAGGTACCTTCATTTTCTTGAGGTTCCGAGGAAAAAGTGATAGCAACCCACAGTCCTTGGTATGCCCACATAAGAAATCACACGGTCTAATATCTAATATCACACTGGCCAATATTTTACTCATTTAATCACCTTGTAAACTAGACAATTTACTTAACTCTGTGTATTGCTTACTATCTATATTTCCCTGCTAGAATTAAAGCTCCATATAGACAAAAATCTGTTTTGCTTAGTAAATGCCTCCCAAGTATCTAGAAGAGAGCCAGCACACTGCAGGTGCTAAATAAGGATACTTAATTTTTTGTCTTCCTATCTAGAAACAAAGGTCTGTCTTGAAGAACATTGTTGACATCTATACTGACAATGTCCCATGGATAGCTGGCTTCATCTGAAGAATTGTCACTCTTGTTTAAAAAAAAACAAAAGCTGGGGCACCTGGGTGGCGCAGTCGGTTGAGCGTCCGACTTCAGCCAGGTCACGATCTCGCGGTCCGTGAGTTCAAGCCCCGCGTCGGGCTCTGGGCTGATGGCTCAGAGCCTGGAGCCTGTTTCCGATTCTGTGTCTCCCTCTCTCTCTGCCCCTCCCCCGTTCATGCTCTGTCTCTCTCTGTCCCAAAAATAAATAAAAAAAGTTGAAAAAAAATTAAAAAAAAACAAAAACAAAAACAAAAACAAAAGCTGACTTCACGACACAGTGTTTTCTTCACAAAGAGGTGCTAGTGTCAAAAACTCTGGCAGGTGAGAGGAAAAGTTGCTTGAAACTACAAAAAATGATTAACTTTATTAAACAAAAACCTGTTCACTTGAAAATATTTATGGGTGCCTGGGTGGCTGAGTCGGTTGAGCGTCTGACTTCAGCTCAGGTTGTGATCTCATGGTCCGTGGGTTCGAGCCCCGCATTGGGCTCTGTGCTGACAGCTCAGAGCCTGGAGCCTGCTTTGGATTCTGTGTCTCCCTCTCTCTCTGCCCCTCCCCCACTCACAGTCTGTCTGTCTGTCTCTCTCTCTCTCTCCCCCTCCCTCCCTCTCTCTCTTGAAAAATAAACATTAAAAAAAAATTTTAAACAAAAAATAAAAACCAATGTTTAAAGAACTATGTTACAACCTGAACAAGGAGTATATGAATCTCCTGTTACATCCAGAAGTGCAGTGACTTAGTGCATGAGGAGTTGTCAACAGGGTGTCAGCGCTGAAAGGTGAAGTGCAGAGTACTTTCACACAGTAGGCTATGTGCTTGGAGAAAAAAGGCTGCCTACTGAAACCAGCCAACTTAGCAAACACTTGTTATCACGTGAAACAAGTGAATGACTTTGCAAGACCTTAGAGAAAATGTTTTGACTTCAAGTGACAAGATTATTGGGGAAAAAATCAGGTGACAAACAAAAATCATAAAACTGCTCCTACTGCTGCTTGGGTTTGAGAGTGAAAAAGGGTATCTGTAAATCTCAAGTCTTGCCGACCTAGAAGAACAAAATTGAAAAGCAAAATTAAACAGGATTTCCTCCTTATTTTCCAACAAGTGTAAGACTGAATGAGGAACCCTTCCTCTGAATCTACTGCTCAGGCTGAGAACTTGACTTTGAGGAAGAAGAATTTCATATGTTATGGTCTAATTACACACTCAAGATGAGACTTCCTGATCTGTCCCTAAAAGAGTTCTCAGTATCTACAAACGAGTAGTATCCTGAAAATCTTAGGAAAGTAATGAACATTTCGCTGTAGGCTTTCAACCTCTCATGCAAGAAAGATTTTGTTTTTTAATAGCATCAAGAGCCAGGAAGAAATAATCTTATGTTGGTTGAAATGAAATCTGTGAATGGTTATTTCAAGTTCAACATAGAAAGCAAAAACAAGTTTCATGAGAGATAAACTTCATTCTTTTGGCTTCAAAAAATAACAATTTTATTGTATAAAGCCTTTTCATAAAAAATCAACACATATAATCATTCATAACTTCTGAACCTATATTCACTCAAGTGAGTGGAAAAAAAAAGTTTGTTTTTTTCAAATTCTTATATAAATTGTATATTAGGCTCTATTTTCGTTAATATTATTTTGACCTATGGTTTTTAGTAGCTTTGCTATTTGACACTGTTAATGTTCACATTGTATTTTTTTTTTAATTTGTTTTTTCTTTGAATGTTCACATTGTAAACAACGTTAATTAGAATCAACTTAAAGTGGTACTGGCAAAAAGACAGAAAACCAGACCAACAGAATAGACCTTAAAGCCTAGAAATAAATGCACACATCTCTGGCCAACTGATTTTTGGCAAGGTTACCAAGTCCACTCAGTGAAGAAAGAATATGAGCACCCCTCAGAGATATTGCGGGTTCAGTTCCAGACCACTGTAATGAAGCGAGTATCATAATAAGGCAAGTCAAATAAAAATTGTTTGGTTTCCCAGCACATATAAAAGCCTTGTCTACACTATACTGTAGTCAATTAAGAGTGCAAAGCACAATATCTAAAAAAAAAAACAATGTGCATAGTTTAATTAAAAAGTACTTCATTGCTAAAAAGTACTAACCATCATGTAAGTTTTCAGCAAGTCAGAATCGCTGACTGCAGATCACCATAATAAATATAATAATGAAAAAGTGTGAAATAATGTGAGAATTACCAAAATGTGACACAAAGTGAGCAAATGCGTTGGAAAAATGGTGCCAACAGGCTTGTTAGATACAGCATTGCCACAAACCTTCAATTTATAAAAAACAGTATCTGTAAAACGCAATAAAGCAAAGCACAAGAAAGTGAGGTATGTCTATAGTCCCTTCTATGCTGGGACAGCGTGACTTCCACGTGCAAAAGAATGAAGTTGGTACTCAAACCGTATTATAAAAATTAACTCAAAATGGATCAGTGACCCCAATATAAGTGCTAAAACTTTCAGTAGAAAACACAGAGGCAAATCTACAGGACCTGGAATTGGCAAGAGATTCTCCACTGCAGCAACAAAAGCACAACCAACAAAAGAAAAAAAAGATAAGATGGACTTCAAAATAAAGCTTTTTGTGCATCAAAGGACACTATCAAGAAAGTGAAAAGCAAACACAGAATGGGAGAAAATATTTGCATTTATATATCTGATAAGAGTTTTGTAGCCAAATATATATACAACTTCTCCAACTCAACAACCAAAAGAGAACTCAATTTAAAAATGAGCAAAGGACTTGAGGGGAGCCTGGCTGGCTCAGTCGGTAAAGCATGCAACCTTAGGACTTGAATAGACATTTCTTCAAAGAAAATATTCAAATGACCAATAGGCACATGAAAAGATGTTCAACATCATTAGTCATTAGAGAAATGCAAATCAAAATCACAGTATTACTTCATACCAACTAGGATGTCTATAATTTAAAAAACAGTAAATAGGGGTTGAAAATGTGGATAAACTAAAACCCTCATTTGTGGCTGGTGGGAATGTAAAATGGTGCAACCACGTAGAAAACAGTTTGGCAGTTCCTCAAGCTAAATGTAAAATACCATATGACCCAGCAACTCTACTCCTAAGTACACACCCAAGAACTGAAAACAGTGACTTGAAGAGATAATTGTCATTAATGTTCATAGAAGCATTATTCACAATAGCCAAAAGAAGAAAAAATCCAGGTGTCCACTAACAGATGAAGGGACAACATGTGGTGGATACACACAATGGAATATTATTCAGCTTTTTATAAAAAGGAATGAGGTTCTTGTATATGCTATAACATGAACCTTGAAAATATTATGTAAAGTGAAATAAGCTAGAAACAAAGCAACAAAAATCATATGCCCCCACCTATATGAAATACCTAGAACTGGCAAATTCATAGACATATAAAATAGATTTTAGAAGTCAGCAGGGGTTGGAGACAAGAGGATGTAGGGAGTCATAGTCTAATAATTAAAAAGTGTCTGTCTGCAGTGACAAAAAATTTCAGAAATAGTGGTGATGGCCATACAACTTTGTGAATGCAATTAATGCCGTTGAATCAAAAGCTAAAAAATGGTCACACAGGCTAATTTTATATTAGATATGTTTTACCATAACAAAAAAATACAAAACATTAATTTACATTATTTATTTAAATTAGGTCTATCCTATCTTTTATTTTTTTTTTTAATTTTTTTTTAACGTTTATTTATTTTTTGGGGACAGAGAGAGACAGAGCATGAACGGGGGAGGGGCAGAGAGAGAGGGAGACAGAATCAGAAACAGGCTCCAGGCTCTGAGCCATCAGCCCAGAGCCCGACGCGGGGCTCAAACTCACGGACCGCGAGATCGTGACCTGGCTGAAGTCGGACGCTTAACCGACTGCGCCACCCAGGCGCCCCTATCCTATCTTTTAAAAAAATGAATTCATTTTACTTTAAGTCAGTTAAACAGAAATGTATTATCTTTACCACATGAGGTTTTAAAAATCATGAAAAGGAAGAAAGATTAGTTTCCAGAATGGTAAGGTAATTTTAACACCTATTTGCTTTTCACATAAGGTTAAAGTCTTTTTTGTATGCTTTAAATAAAGAAAAATAAAACTACTTTTGTATACATCATATACCACAAGGCATAATTTATTAATGTCTTGTGTAGTAAAAATTTGTAGTAAGACTCCTTAGGCCTACTTGTATAAAGTAAAAAAATAAAGTGGGAAATTTAAGGAAAGGAAAACCTGTTTTTCCTACCTGCATTACTAACTCACATTAGAGTTCATACTGTTTGTGGGGATGGAGAGCCACACAAAAGAGCAGACTAATTAAATAGCCACAATAAACAGATGTGCAGAAAAATACTCTCTTTCAAAAGAGCATCAGCAGTCATTACTGAGGTACTATTATATAGACTTAAAATTTCAATTACACCCCGCCAACTCTGAGCCTCATAAGGCCCCGAAGGCCTACTGTCCTGCCATGTGCAATCCCATCCAGCAAGAAGGGCTCTCCACCCAGCTAGTTCCACCATCAGCTGAACCAGCTGCACCCCACTCAGTCCTCAAGCTGTCAGTGCCTTGCCCTGCCAGCCCTCAGAATTATTCAAACAAATTAATCACATCCTCCCATGAGGGCAGTCCTTTTGTTATTTCATCCATTTGTTACTACAAAGCCTGCCTCCCATGGCCACTGTGACTGGTTCACTCTACTCCCAAATGCAACTTCCATGAGGCATGTAGTATCCTCCTCTCCCAGGTTGTGAGTATTTGACGAATAAACTGTTGTTAATAGCATCTGGTCAAAGTCAGGCAGTAGCCATCTCATACCATTTAAGACATAAGATCCCTCCTTCACCAATGAATTGATCAGAACAATTATCAAAACTAATTATCACAGCTGCTAACACAGATGTTCTAATTTTTATGGAGGAATTTCCTGAGACCTGAAAATTATCTCATGGACCCTTTGGGGTATAGAGAAAGACCAGTAGACAGGACTGGTGCAGCCATAACAGGTCTTGGCCCAGTGTGGTTCTACAGCTAGTTAAGTACAGCAGGACATTCCTGATCACCATAGCCTCCTGACCACCACAGTTTCCTGATTTTATTTATTCTTTTTTTATAAAGTAAAACTTCAGTTTACTCATCTGTTTATCACACAGTACATGAGTACACGAGGTAAAGTGTTTCACATTACATATTCCTCTTCCAACTCCTTGGAATGTTCACTTCTTTGGTTAAAAGGAGAGACTAGACATGAGGGGCAGGCAATGCTTACATAACTGAAATAAAGTTGAGGAGGGGGCAAGGGCGCCTACGTGGCTCAGTCAGTTGAGCATCCGACATCAGCTGAGATCATGATCTCACAGTTTGTGGGTTCAAGCACCGCACCGGGCTCCGTGCTGTCAGAGCCCGCTTCGGATCCTCTGTCCTCCCCTTCTCTCCACCTCTCCCCCACTCGCACTCTCTCTCAAAAAATAAATACTTAAAAAAAAATTGAGGAGGGGCAATGCTAACATCACCCTGGCAGGGATGGGCACAAGGGGACTGTTAGTCACAGCTATTTTCTAGAACTGTTAGCTGGAAACAAAGGAGCACCATTCCTGGACGCTCTTGCTGTCATGGGCCTCAGTCAGCCCCACCACACAGGTACAGCAGCACTTTTGGGTAGTTGCCTTTGGTGCCTCACTGGATGCAGCAGTACAAGGACTCGCCACACTTTCTCTTGGATTCAGACCTAATTTTCAACATGTCCACTGAGAGAGACCATGACTCTAATCAGGACTTTACTGGGGCACCTGCCTGGCTCAGTCAGTACAGCATGCGACTCCTGATCTCAGGGTCCTGAGTTTGAGCCCCACAGTGGGTGCAGAGATTACTTTAAAAATTTAAGATTTAATCAGGACTTTATCACGAGTCCTTCTGCCCTTCCTGGAGTCATATAATCAGCAAAATATAGGGGCTTGTTCTGAATGCACTGCCCCGGCTTCGGGAAAGCATTTTCCAGATCTCCTTTGACCTCCTTCTTGATGCTGTCCAGCGTGTCATACTTTCTGGATGTGTCACACACTTCACTTGTTTTGATGCTGATCCACTTGGGCACATCAGTTCCTTTCCTCTTCACTCCAGCATCATAGAGATCCCAGGCACCTTGGTCAATCAATCAGTTCATAACCAATGACAGAGCCATCCCCTGCTCTTCTACCCTTTGCGAGGGCAACCATCAGCTTGCAGAAGTCACCAGATGTGTCAGAAACAATAACCTCCAGATCAATCTTGTACATTTCCTCATAGACTCTATTAATTTTCTGAAGCTCCTAGTTGGTCCTTGAGCAGACGATCTCAATGAGGGAGTCCTCATGAGTCCCCAGGCCCTTCATGGAGGATTTCAGCACAGAAGCATCATACTGAACAGGTGTTTGCAACAGGCCCCAAAACACGGTCTCCAGGCTGACTTCAGTGCTGATACAAGTTCTCTTTTGGTCCTTCTCTGGTGGGGAAGGCAACATCCTGTTTCTGTTCATTGTTGAGGCTGGTCAAAATGGTTGACAATGGTGACATCATCCACACCTTTGGTCTTGATAGCTGTTTCAATGTTCAGAGCACCACACTCACTATCAAAATTGGTATATGCAAAATTGGCATCACCAACCAGCATGAACTTGGGGGTGGGAGTTTTCACCCTCCAAGCTGAGCTTGCAGAGAATGTCGTGAACAGCAGACATTCTGAAAGAAGCTAGGCCAGACGCCGAGAGCCGCAAGCATCCCCAGTTGTGGAGTCAACAGTATCCTGATTTTACAATATCAGTGTGGTTCTAGGAATGAAGATCTGAAAGCAATTTCACAACTAGACAGGTCTCTTAATCATAAAAGAGACAATATCTCCCTTGGTCTCTCAGTTTTGTGTAGAGGTTTTGGGAGCTGTTCCTTAAAGCTCAACCTAGAATCTCTTTCTTTAAATCTCCAAACAATTCTGTAAACCAATTAAAACCCGTGCCAGGTATTGATTTATTGCCCCTCATCTCTAAATTCACCATTTTTGCCTGCTCTGTGAAAACAGATGTGTGCCCTTAAAATACTAATTTCTTTGCCAGCTGGCAAGACATTAAGCTTTGTCAAGAGGGCACTGGAAAGACATTGCAGAGGAAAAGGATTTTGATTCCTGGCTTTGGGGTGTTCACTTGGCTGTAGCAGCCAAGGCTTCTCTGGGACCCATTCCTGCAACAAGGATGGTTTCTACAGCACCAGGCTCCTACAGCACATGCAGCCTCTCCAACAGGGGTCTAAGCTGCTCTGTAGCAGAGGGCCTCCGGTGAGACATCTCCCCATGAACAGCTTTCCCTGGTACCCTACAAGGTGAACATGCAGCAAATTCCACTAGTGTCACACCACACCTACTTGCCTTGACCTTACCTTTTTCAACAAGTCTTCAGTGGGGAAGAGGGGCCCACTCTATCTCAGCCTTGGGGGCAGTAACCAGCTATCCCACTCTTCTTTAGAGTTATCTTTACTTCTTGCTGACAAATCCCTCAATCAATTCTCCAATCCCTGTTATAGTCAATAATTTTTTATATTAATCTTTCCCTGTTAAATCACTGTGTGGTTTCTATTTCCTGATTGGACCCAGACTGATATATCCCAGCAAACTACTTAGTACTCTAACATAAATAAACCTTCTCTGCCTAAGGTGTCTAGAGTGAATTTTGTTCTCTGAAATTCAAACTTCAATTTTCTTTTTCAAAAAGACTTTTGTGAGGAAAAATCGTACAATCAGAGATTAGAAAAATCTATGACCTCATTTTTTAATTAGCAAGTGATACTAATTAATCATAGAGTTTTAAGTATTAATTCTGATAATTGTATTCCTAGATCAGCCTATTAAATACTTTAACTGTAAAATTAACTCCATCTTAGAGTACTATCATTCTTGTTATGCTTAACTACTGTTTAAAAAGTTAGTCTAGGGGCTCCTGGGTGGCGCAGTCGGTTAAGCGTCCGACTTCAGCCAGGTCACCATCTCACGGTCCGTGAGTTCGAGCCCCGCATCAGGCTCTGGGCTGATGGCTCGGAGCCTGGAGCCTGTTTCCGATTCTGTGTCTCCCTCTCTCTCTGCCCCTCCCCCGTTCATGCTCTGTCTCTCTCTGTCCCAAAAATAAAATAAAAACGTTGAAAAAAAAAATTTTTTTAATAAATAAATAAATAAAAAATAAATAAAAAGTTAGTCTACAATGAGATACCACTTCTCACCCACTAGCATGGCTATAATAGTTTTTAAAAAATACAGACAACAACAAGCATTAGCAAGGATGTGAAAAACTGGAATCCTTATACATTGTTGATAGGAATTTAAAACGGTACAGCTGCTTTGAAAACAATTTAACAGTTCCTCAAAAGGTTAAACAAAAAGAAACCATGTGACCCAACTATTCCATTTCTAAGTATACACTCAAAGAAATGAGAATTTATATCCACACAAAAATTTGTACACAAATGTTCCTAACAGCATTATTCATAACCAAAAAGTGGAAATAACCCAAATGTCCACCAACCAATGAATGGATAAATGAAATGTGGTATAGCTATATAGAATATTATTCAATGATAAAAAGAAACAAAGGACTGATCTATGCTATATAAATGAACCTTGAAAATATATTAAATAAAAGGAAGCCAGTCATGAAAGACGACATCATTGTATGATTCCATTTATATGAAATATCCAGAATAGGTAAATCTATACAGAGAGTAGATTAATGCTTATCTAGGACTAGAAGACAATGGGATGGGGCTGGGGGAGAAGACACACTAAAAGGATGTGGGATTTCTTTTTTGGGGCAATAAAAATGTTCGAAAATTCACTGTGGTGATGGCTACACAACTCTGTGAATACACTAAAGGGCACTGAATTGCGTATTTTAAAGGGAAAATTGTATGGTATGTGAGTTATATCTCAATAAAGCTATTAAAAAAAAAAAGTTAGTCACTGCAGGAACTTTCTAATTCAATCCATCCTTAAATTAGGGTTAAGGGCTTAACACTCTCTGTAATTCAGTGCCTGATTCCCACAATAGAATATAATATCCCTTTTACACAAAAGCAAAACTACTGACCCACCTGGGTCTTTAGGGAGAAAAAAAACACAATCCTGCTATGCTGCACATAAAAAAAAAATCCACAGTATACATTTCCCAAAATGGCGGGGGGGGGGGGGGGAGTGTCTGTATACGTTGACTTTTATATATATTTAAAGGTGGCTTGAACTTGAATTAAATGTGGGCATATGGCCTTGGCGGAAAACCACATAAGCAAGATCAACTCACTCAACCTAGCCCACACATAAGAAAAAAACAAGCAATTTTATATACTCTAGCTAAAGAAAAGTATTGGATTTTCTGATTTGTTTGTGTTTTAGATTCTCCTGATCTTTTGCTCTCAACTAGAGCTAGTTCCAGAGCCCAAGAAACCAAAACTGAAGGCCTCAGGTTCCACTGGCTTAAGCTTAAAATCAAACCTATCAGCCAAGTCAGTAAGTGTGCATAAACACACTTCATACATGTAAGCCTGTCCTAATTTCCATTCCGCAAACAAGCCATAAAAGATTTTCTGGCACACGCCCCAAAGTTAAGGTTATATTTCTAAATATATATACTTCGCAAACATACATGGTTTTTAATGTATTTCAAATCAAACTGCTAAAAAATGCAAAGAAACATACACTATTCACATGAAATCTTTTAAATACAGTCTGAGGAAATATGATTCCTTTTCACTTGCATTGTTTAAACAACCTGGTTCTATTCCTATTCAACCAGAACAACTTCACTATTTTACTCTCAAATGTCCACAAATGGGCCTCCCTACAAGATATAATTAGGCAAAATTTCCACTGTTTAAAAACTTTGGGGAAGCACTGCTCTAGTCAACAATGATTACCTTTGCTGTTAAATAGTAGACATTGTCCTTATTGTAGTGGATGTGGACAACTAAGGAAAGACTGCAGTTAAAGAAGATCTGGGTAGTTGGTTCTACTGCGAGGAACCGGGAAACAAGTACACTGAAAACGCATCATCTTTTGTCAGCTTTCTCTAATTGTTTCATTATCTGAAAAGAAGAAATCACTTTTCAAGAACATAAGGCAGCTACTATTCCCCCACACCAGCTATGTCAATGTGATGGAAAACTGTAAATTCTGATTACTGAATAAGAAACATCTCAAAGAATATGACCATACCCTTGGCAGCATCCTTGAAGGAACAGTGAGAAATTTTAAAGGAAGAAGGTAAACAATATCTGTTGTCTAAGGAAAGAGAAGTAACATTTTCAGCAAAAGGCATATAAAAATCATTTCCATTTAAATTGAGAGAAATATATATATTGGACACAGTCTGCATATACTAACCCACATCTCCTATTGACCTAATCTAAATTACTACTGTTAGAGTATACATTTTCATCTAGTTACCTTATTCATATGGTATTCAATGATTAGAGATGTTGGAACAAACACAGATCCCCATGCACTCAAAAATGCACATATAACTTTTGACTCCCCCCAGATTTAGTTATCAACAGCCAGAAGCCTGGCTGGTCAATTGACCAGAAGCCTTACCAATAATGTAAACAGCCAATTAACATATATTTTGCATGTGTATGTATATGTATTACACACCATATTCTTACAATAAAGTAAGCTAGAGGAAAAAAATATTAATAAAATCATAAGGAAAAGAAAATACATTTACAGTACTGTACTGTATTTATAAAAAACAACATGCAGATAGGTGGACCCACACAGTTCAAACTCATGTTGTTTCAAAGGTCAACGGTAGTTTATGAATGTTGCAGCCCAATCTGCAAACAGGCAAATTTTTTTTTACCTATATTACTGTCATTAATTTTACCAAAAAACTGTGGATAAGAGGAAACCTATAAAAGTTATACCTTTTACCTTTCTTCATCATGCATCCTCATTAAAAACCTAAGTTTAGATAGTTCACATGCTACTCCACAAAGATGTTCCAGCACTTACACAAGGTCTAATTTGTTTTGCTATATGAGGTTTTAATTATACTACAAATAATGTGTTACCATTGGGAGCAGAATTGCACCACATTTCAATCCAACTAAATAATTTATTTAATATTACTCTTCCCTCAACTCAGATTCCAACCATTTTTAGTTTTAAACAAATGTCAAAATTCATAAACCTATATAGGTGATATTTGACTTTAAAATTCTTACCTTGAAACACATATTGTCCTTGCCTCTAACCTATGACAAGCCCATGAAAATGGTTTCAGTTTTGTCTGTTTGTTGTTTAAGTAAAGTATCACTTTACTTGCCAAAGTCAGTCCCAATAAAAATCAAAATATACAGGATATAAGAGACTCAAAAAGCCATAAGGCATATAGAAATAAAAAAGAAAAACTAAAATAAATAAAAAATTAAAAATTTAGGCAAACCAAAGATAGTCATAAAAACAAAACAAATAATAATAAATAATTTTTAAAAATATACAAATGACAAAGTTCCTCCTTATCAGTAATTACTTTAAATCTAAATGGGTTAAAACCTCCAATCAAAAGGCAGAGATTGGCAGAATGGATTTAAAAAACATAATCCAACAATATACTATCTACAAGAAACTCATTTAGATATAAAGGCACAAATAGTTTGAAAATAAAAAGACAGAAAAATATTCCGTGCAAATAGTGACCAAAAACAATGCAGGGTGGCTATACTAACATCAGAAAAAAAAGGGACTTTAAATCAAAAAAGATTACAAGAGACAAAGAAGGACACTATATATTAATAAAAGGTTTAAGACAGCAAGAAGATATAACAATTATAAACATTCATGTACCTAATAACAGAGCATCAAAACACACTAAGCAAAAACTGACAGAATTACAGGGGAAAACAAACAGTTCTACAATAATTGTTGGAGGATTCAATATCCCATGGTCAGTCGTGGAAAGAACAACCAGACATAAGATAAATAAGAAAACAGAGGATTTGAATAACATTGTAAACCAACGAGAGATAACAAATATAAAACACTACCTAACAATAGAATATATATTCCTCTCAAGGGCACTTGGAGCATTCTCCAGGATAAACCACCTTTTAGGCCACAAATTGGTCTCAATAGATTTTAAAAGACAGATATTATACAAAGTAACCTCTCCAAACACAACAGGATGAAGTTAGAAATAAATAAGGAAAATTGGAAAATGCACAAGTTTGTGGAAACAAAACATACTGTTTAACAACCAAAGGGAAATGAGATAAATGAAAATAAAACATACCAAAATTTATGGGATGCAGAGAAAGCAGGGCTAGGAGGGAAAGTTTACAGCTATAAACACATTAAAAAAGAAAGATCTCAGGGGTGCCTGGGTGGCTCAATTGGTTAAGCATCTGACTTGGACTCAAGTCATGATCTCATTCATGGTTCATGGGTTCAAGCTCCACATCAGGCTCTGTGCTCATAGTTCAGAGCCTGGAGCCTGCTTCTGATTCTGTGTCTCCTTCTCTTTCTGCCCCTCCCCTGCTCGTGTGCACACAGCACGCTCGCTCGCACTCTCTCTCTCAAAAATAAACATTTAAAAAAAGAGAGAGAGAGAGAGAGAGAGAATGACCTCCTATCAACAACCTAACAAATTAAGGAACTAGAAAAAGGAGAACACAAAGCTAGCAGAAGGAAGGAAATACTAAGGATTAGAGCAGAGATAAAGAAAATAGAGAATAGAAAAATAGAGAAAATCAACAAGTAAAAAAAAAAACTGGTTCTTTAAAAAGATTAACAAGGGGCGCCTGGGTGGCGCAGTCGGTTAAGCGTCCGACTTCAGCCAGGTCAGGATCTCGCGGTCCGTGAGTTCGAGCCCCGCGTCAGGCTCTGGGCTGATGGCTCAGAGCCTGGAGCCTGTTTCCGATTCTGTGTCTCCCTCTCTCTCTGCCCCTCCCCCGTTCATGCTCTGTCTCTCTCTGTTGCAAAAATAAATAAACGTTGAAAAAAAAATTTTTTTTTAAATAAAAAAATAAAAAGATTAACAAAATTGGCAAAGCTTTACTAAGTTTACAAAAAAACAGAGAAGGCTCAAATTATTAAAAGCAGGAAAGCAAGTGGAGACACGACTACTGATTCTACAGAAATATGAAGGATTTTAAGTGAATACTATGAACTGTGCACCAACAAATTGGATAAACTAGATGAAATTGACAAATTTCCTGAAACACAAAACTTACTGAAATGAAATCACAAAGAAACAGAAAATCTGAATAAATCCATAACTATTAAGGAGATTGGATGAGTAATCAAAAATTTCCCAACAAAGAAAAGACCCAGATTTGATGGCTTCACTTGTGAATTGTACCATTTAAAGAATATCAATCCTTCTCAAATTCTTTCAAAAAACTGAAGAGAAGGGGACACTCCCTCTTTCTATGAGGCCAGCACTGCCCTGATACCAAAGCCAAACAAAGACATTACAAGAAAACCAGAGATCAATAACCTTTATGAACACTGTCAAAGAAATCCTCAACAAAATAGCAGCAAACCAAATTCAGCAGCATAAATGCAAATCTAAACCACAATGAGATAGGACCTCACACCCATTAGAATGACTCCAACGGCCAACCCCACCCCCAACAAGAGACCAATCAACCAGAAAACAAGTGTTGACAAGGATGTGGAGAAACTAGAATCTTTGTACACTGTTGGTATAGAAATAAAATGGTGCAGCTGTTATGGAAACAGTACAGTTGTTACTCAAAAATAGAATTACCATATGGCCCAGCAATTCCATTTCTAAATATGGACCCAAAAGAACTGAAAGCAGGGTCTCGAAGAAGTATTTCTACACCCATGTACATAGCAGCATTATTCACGATAGTCAAAAGGTAAAAGCAACCCAAAAGTCCACTGACAGATGCATAAACAAATATGGAATATACACACAATGGAATATTATTCAGCCCTAAAAGAAGAAATCCTAATACATCCTAAACGGATGAATCCTGAAGACAATGCTAAATGAAACAACCAGTCACAAAAGGGTAAATACTGCATGATTCTACTCATAAAAGGTACTCACACCAGTCAAATTCATAGAGAGAGAAAGTTGAATTTGTGGTTGCTAGTGATTACAGGAAGGAGGAAATGAGAATTTATTGTTCAATGGGTACAAACTTTCAGTTTTGCAAGACCAAAAAAGATCTGAAGATGGATGGTGTGACGGCTGCACAATAACGTGAATGTACTTAATACCACTGTAAAATGATTAAAATGGCAATTTTTATATTTTATATATACATATAAGTTTAAAATAATTTTTAAATCAAAATACGAACTAAAAATACAAATATAAGAATTGTGAAAAATAAGCTTCAAATGAAATCACAAATTCGAATCGATGAGATGGAGTTAAGAAATGACAAAGATGTTATCAATAGGCAAAGAAAATAAAAACAAAAAACCTAGAACTCTAGAGTTGTAAGAAACTTCAAAGATCACCTGGGAGTCAAATCCTCTTACTTTGCAATTAGGAGAAAAGCTCATCAAGGAGGTTTGCTGTCTTGCCTTATTCAACATCACTTCTACCTACATACAACTAGAAATTGTGCCTACAATAAGTTAAAAAGTCTGGAGAATTCCTGTCAAAAATAGTATTCTTTTTTTTATTTTTAATTAAAAAGAAAAAAAGTTTAACGTTTATTTTTGAGAAAGAGAGAGAGAGAGTGGGGGGGGGGGAGGGCAGAGAGAGAGGGAGACACAAAATCTGAAGCAGGCTCCAAGCTCCACATTGTCAACACAGAGCCGGATGCGGGGCTCAAACTCACTAACCACAAGATCATGACCTGAGCTGAAGTCAGATGCTTAACTGACTGAGCCACACAGGAACCCCAAAACAGTATTCTTTTCAATTCATTCAACATTTATTATATGTAGACAGTGTTTACATTTTTATTACCGTTATTCTATCATAGATCTTTCATAAGCCTTATTCCTTATTACTTTTATTCCCCATGTTACCTATATACCCTTATAACCTTCATAATCTTAAGTCATTTTCCTAGTAAGGTATGACATGAAGCAAAGAGAGCAAATGCTGGGTACCTCTGCTTAGGGATGGTTGACCCTCAGCACGAATTAAGTGAGAAATGAACTCAAGAGATTAAGAAGGGAAGCTAAGATGTTTATTTTAGCTTAAGAGCTTGATATCAGTTGAGCTTTTCACATTTTGTGCCTTCACTATTTATCTAATATTTAAACCCCCCAAATTAGATTTGTTGAACATTTATGTGGAAATATACTCCCCAATCTTTTTGCTTTTAGATAGCATAATTTCAAATTACTAATACTATAGCTCCCCCATATCAGCATCTGACTAAAACCCCTAAGAGCCTCAACTTTCTAGAAGTGAATTGCCTTTACTGCACTTTAAAAAAAAAAAAAAAATCCTTTTAAAGGTGGCCTTCACTGGGCCCTAAAGACCGAAGCAAAAACAGACTAGTAATAGTCACTGCCACTTCCCCTCCTAATCAAAGTTTGGTAGGAACTGCTGATGTGTACCAGAAGTCCTCAAAATGTGGTCCATAGACACCTGGGATCCTGACACCTTTTTAAGGGGTCCACAAGGTCAAAACTATCTTCATAATAACATAAAGTATTATTACCCTTTCTAACTGTATTAACATTTATACTATGGTACAAAAGCAATGATGTATAACATTTCTAGCATCTTGGAACAACTTCTGGTACTGGCACCAAACTGCACTATTGGTCATTATATTTTTCACCATCAAGTATCAGTAGCTATTAAAAAAAAAAAAAAAAAAAAAAGCCTTCTTCACTTAAGAATGTCCTTCAGGGGAGCCTGGGTGGCTGACTTCCACTCAGGTCATGATCTCATGGTTCATGAGATTGAGCCCCGTGTCGGGCTTTGTGCTGACAATGCAGAGTCTGCTTGAAATTCCCTCTCTCGGGCGCCTGGGTGGCGCAGTCGGTTAAGCGTCCGACTTCAGCCAGGTCACGATCTCGCGGTCCGCGAGTTCGAGCCCCACGTCCAGCTCTGGGCTGATGGCTCAGAGCCTGGAGCCTGTTTCCGATTCTGTGTCTCCCTCTCTCTCTGCCCCTCCCCCGTTCATGCTCTGTCTCTCTCTGTCCCAAAAATAAATAAACGTTGAAAAAAAAATTTTTTTTAAAAAAAAGAAATTCCCTCTCTCTCTCTCTCCCCCCCCCCGCCAGCTTACTTACACAAGCTCGCTCTCTCTCTCAAAATAAACTTAAAAAAAAAACTCTAAAAAAAGTCCTTCAAATAGTAAAAATTAATTTTATTAAATCTCAGCCCTTCAGTACAGATCTTTTTAATATTCTGTGTGACAAAATGGTTAAGTATGCACAAAGCATTTCTGACCACATACTGAATTGCAATAGTTGATGGGTGTCCCAAGGTAAAGCACTTGTGTGACTGAACTGAGAGCTTTCACTAGCCTCTTGTGTGTGTGTGTGTGTGTGTGTGTGTGTGTGTGTGTGTATGTGTGAAACACCATTTTTACTTGAAAGAATGACCATGGTTATTCAGACTTGGGTATTCTGGCAGAAGTTCTCTCACAGACGAACAAAATCTGCCTGTCACTTCTAGGAAACAACTGGCAGTCATAATTCTTGCCAACGATAAAATTTGAGCCTTCAAGCAAAAATCAGATTTCTGGAAAACTCACATCCACCATCATGTCATGACCTGGATAGCTTCCCAATAATCTGTTTCTGATGGGATGAATGGTGATATTAACAAATGTGATTTTCTAATAATATATAATGAAATGTGCCAAGATTTTGGAGATGTTGATATGATTTCAGATTCCATAATACAAGTAACTAGAAAACCAACACATGTTGAGTTCTGATGTAGCACCAAGCAAGAAAATCCATTATTATCTGAAAAGGCTATTAAAATACCCCTCCCTTTTCCAGCCATTAACTATGTAAGGCTGGGTTTCTCTTTCTATATATTTCAAACCAAAAAACATATTGCAACAGACTGAATGCAGAAGGAGATGAGAATCCAGCTGTTTCTATTAAACCAGACATTAGAGATTTACAAAAATGTAAAACAAGGGGCACCTGGATGGCTCAGTTGGTTAAGTGTCCGACTGTTCATTTTGGCTCAGGTCATGATCTCAAGATTGTGAGACTGAGCCCCATGTCAGGCTCTGTGCTGAGTGTGGAGCCTGCTTGGGATTCCGTCTCCCTCCCTCTCTGCCCCTCCCCTTGCCTCAAAATAAATAAACATTTTTTTATGTAAAACAATACCACTCTTCTTATTGCCTTGTTTTGAAAAATAGTCATTTTTCATTAAAAATATGCTTATATTAAGTTATTATCATATTTAAGTGAGTTAACAAAAGTTGTACATTTCTCTTTAATTTATAATATAATAAATACAGACATAATCCACAAAAGCTCTTTGGGGTGTGCAATAATTTTTAAGAATGTAAAAGGGTACTAAAATCAAAAGTTTGAAAACTGATTTAAACAACTGAGTATTAACATCAGATCCCTGCAAACCAAGAAAAACAAGAAGTACATAAAGTCATTAATTAGAAAAAACTTTCCTAGCAAAATTACATGAAAGCTGAAAAGGTACAATATCCAATCATAACTAACCTCACTCTGTAACACCAATGAAGAAAAAAACAACAGAATGTGCACTATCTTGATCAGATAAACTCCTGTATACCCAGTAACAATTTGATACATAGTATTTTTGATAGAAGCACATGACAGTCAAAGAAACACAAGTCAAAAACAGGTGATTAAAATAGCAGTCACCACCACCATAAGGGATCCAAGGTTCTGTCAGAAGGGACAAACATGGATACTTCAGCACCTCTCCAGCAGCATCTCAGCACACCCAGCTTTCAGGGTCTAGCTGTTCTATTTAAAACTAAATTACATGCTTCCAAGGCAGGACAGTGAGACTAAGCTGTCATTTAGCCCCAAAGGAGTCAATGGGTCACAGTGGAATGATTCTACAGTAATCATGCTCCATCAGCCTAAAGTCCTTCTTGAGCTTACTAAACCCCTTGGAAGAGTGAGAAAAAGCAGTAGCAGTAATATTTACTGAGCAATTACTATGTGCCAGGCACTGTGGGTTAAGCACTCTATGTGTATTAACTCATTTAATATTCAAGATCTTAAGGATATAACCATTATTACCCCAGTACCATTATTTTGCAACAGAGAAAACTGAAGCACAAGGAGGATAAATAACTTGCCTCAGGCAAAGCCAGGATTCAAAGCCAGCCCTGAAGCCCAACTCCTCAGCCACTGCATTACAGTACACAGACCCTATAACCTACAGTAATATATAAAATTTAAAATTTGGTGCCCACTCTAAACTTCTGTTGTTGTCACCAAGACCAACTGCCTAAGGGAGTCTCCCAATTTGAAGAGCCCTCTGACAGTTTCATCCATTACTATGGATACACTGTTCAACTTCAGGTACTGGGGGACTTTAAGCAAGAATACATTTTGGAAGGTGAATACTGTGGAGATTTACTAAAAATTCCAAAATGTAGAATCTAATACAAATTGGGTAATTTCACATTTGGGTCTCTTTTCCCTCTGTCAGAGATAACCATTATTATAAAAGGAGTCTTGCTAGACTGCTCCAAAAAGTAATAATGCCTCAATTCAAGTCAACGGGAAAAGATTTATAAAAATTGCTTCTACAAAAGCTTAGGCTACATTAAAACACTTAAATGTTTTTTCAGTGTTGGCTAGTAACAAGAGGAACTCTAAGTCTACCCCCTTCATTACAAAGTTCAGAATGAGACTGCAGTTCTCAGTAAGTGTGGAAGCAATTAATTCAAGGCAGATTTTTGAGGTCATTAAAAATGAACCTAGAACTTCATTGCGGAATTTAACTCAAGCGAGGTGGAATGGGAATTAAACAAGTCATATTACAATAAGAAAATAAGGCGTAGATAAGACATCCCTATCTCACAGCAATTACAGTACTAATCACAGCCATTATAGGAAATGCTTACAGATCTTCCAGAGTTTTGTCTGGTTTTCATTAGTATTTTGGCACATGTTTTAAAATACTACCATTTAAAGTGCCTTAAATAAACTACTATTTTTTTAGCATACTGAACTGAAAACATTTCACTGTAAAATTACAAAAGTAACTTTCTAGTTTTCTCAGGAAAAAAGACAGTTTATAATAAGAGTTCAGGTTACTAGCTGGATTTAAAGATTACAACACAGGCATCAAAGTAAGTGAAAATGAGTGATAAAGAAAGCTGTTCAGTCCTTTCTAACTACAAATTGTCGTGCATTACAATTAAACGCTGCTACAATTTTCAACACCTGAAGGAAAACAAAACACAAGGAATTAATACTGCCAAAAAAAAAAAAAAAACCCTCAGTGTTACAATGTATTAGGTCATCAGCAGTGCTGGACCTTTAAGCCCTTGATTGAGCAATCTGTATCAAAACAAGAAGTGGCCTTTAAATGATCAACATTCATATCGATTACGCTAAGATGTATAAAAACTCCATTCTATAATGGGTAAATGCCCAGGAAACCAGCCGATTCAAAATTGCACTGGTCCTAGTAAGAGGCTTAACCGGCACAAGGGGAAACCATGTAGACGGGGTTGCAGGAGTCCTCGAGTACTTGCAACGAAGAACCCGCAACTCACTCAGGAAGGCAGGCTGTAAGGAAACTCTGCACTGTCATCTAGAGCGATCTCATTCAGGCTCAAATCAAACCCAAAAGGCGACAAGTTGTAAACGGAGAACACACTTCAGGCCAACCATCCTGACACGAAGCAACCCTGGCCACCGCCAAAGTCACACCACACACCAAGCCCACCGCGAAGCAAGGTGTGTGCCGGGGTGGGTGGGGGAGGCGGGGCGCGTGCCCGTCCCCGGCCCGCCGCCCCCCAGCTCGGCTCCTCGCTGCACCCCGGCTCCAGAAAAAGGGCAGGGCACGGGGGCCGCCTGTGCCCGAAAACCGCGTCGGGGACCCTCCGCCGGGGATTGAGGCGGGGGTCACCGAGTGTCGCGGGTGGGGGCGGCGTGGGGCGCTTTCCAGAAGCCAGCCAAAGCCCCAAACCATCAGGGGTTTTCCTCCAGCTCCGGTCCACTCGCCCCGAAAGACACACGTTACACAACCTGTCAGGTGAGGGGCGGAGGGATCCCAGGACGCAGACCGCGGCGGGCGCGGGGTCGCTCCTCCCGGCTTCTCCCGCCCCCGGGACTCGGTGGCCGGGGGACTGCGGAGGGAAGGCGGACGGGCGGGCAAGCAGCGGCCCAGGGGCGGCCGGCCGGGACGTGCGGACGGCGGCGGGGCGCTCACCGGCTCAGGATGGGGCGCTGGCGGGACTGGGCAGAGCCGCGGCACCAGCTCGGCATCCGCAGCGCCGGCGGCTGCTCTCTGGGAGCACGGCGGAATTCTCGCCGCCCGCCGCCCGGTGTTTTCATACAAACCCCGGTGGCAGGCGAGGCGGAGGCGGCGGTGGCGGCGGCGGTGGCGGCGGCGGAACCTGCCCGCATCCCGGGCAACGTCAGCGCGGCGCCCCGCCCACCGCACGCCCTGGGCCCGAAGGCTCGCGCGCGCCGGGCGGCGGGGGAGGACGGAATGCGCGTGCGCGCGGGCCGCGTGGGGCACGCGCTAGGGAGGAGGGTGGGGCACGCGCTAGGGAGGAGGGTGGGGCACGCGCGGGCCGGAACGGGGTTGGGACTCAGGGAGCGCGCGTGGGTAAGGAGCGAGCGTGCGCAGGAGGGAGGGCGGGGCCCGCGTGCCGGCGTTAGGTGCTGTGCTGCGGAGTAGGCGCGGCAGGGGTTTGGGGAGGAGGGTTGCAAGCGCGCTGCAGGCCCAGACCCTGCAGCGAGCGTCCAACCCAACCGAACCGAACCGGTAGGCGGGCAGCTCCCCACTCTCTGCAATTCACCTTCCTGTACGCTCCCAATTAGAGCGGCCCGCCTTTCTCCGGAGCTAAGCCGGCGCCCACCCCACTACCATCAATCACTCTGCTCTTAGAAGGCTGTTAGCTGCTGTGGACGAGCGGGTAACTCCCCAGTGTGGCGCGGGGGGGGGGGGGGGGGGGG
>NW_024412432.1:4919040-4948916 GCF_014898765.1 Herpailurus yagouaroundi | reverse complement strand
CCCCCCCCCCGCTCTATTCCCTGGGCACCACTGGAAAGCTCAGCCCTTTCCTGACCTCGAGGAGAGTCTATAAAGAGACAGCTGGGCTCCAGAACACAAGGAGATTGCACCTTGTGGCCAAACCTCAATAAATTAGATGCCTAGAGCTGCAGTGAAAAAAATAGCAAGCTGATTTATTTTTTGCTTTTTCGTAATGTGGCTACGTATAGTCACGAAAATGGTAATGTTAAATTGGCCACTAAAGGCAAAGACAGTGTTTTTTTAATCAGAGCCAAAGTGATGTGTCAGAAAGATTGAATACTGATTCACCCCCTTCTGTTTTGACTGCCCGTAAAGCCACTGTAATAGATTCTTAATAAATACTTGACATTTACTTTTTTTCCAAGAGCATGGATCATGTTTGCTGCTGTTTATGCTAGCTGCTACAGAATGCAAAATTATTACAACCAGGTAGAGAAATAAATTGAGACCTGTGAAATTTTTGCTTTGTTTTCTTATCATCATGTTTCAACAAAATTAAACAGTTGTGAAGGCAGTTCAAAAGGTAATCCAAGGTGCAGGACACCTGCTTCTTGCAGTTTGCCCTTGGCAGAGTCTTTAACGAGAGATTGCCATTTCAGAAATGCCAAAATTTCCCTGGCTGTGAGCACTGAAAGGTAGATTACAGTATTTTAAGGAATTTTAAAACAAGAACCACCCCAAACCACCCAGACTTAAAAGCATATCTAACAACACCTAATTACAATTACCTAAGAATATTTAACATTTTACAGACATTATATATAACACACATAAAACTTTATTCAAAGAGCATCTTCCTAAATGAATCAACCTTCAATATATAAAGATATAGAAATAAATATAAGTGTGTGTATATAGAATTTGAATCCCACTTTAGCAAAGCATCATTAGTGTGGTTTGATGGCCAGGACACAGATCTAGTGGATTAAACCACACAACTAGGGAAAGGGCCAAGCCATTCCCTGTCTGTCACTCTTTTCCACTATTTTAAACAGTTTCCCCAACACTGTTATGATATATAAAACTGAATACAAATAATCGTGTGATGTAGATCAGTCTGATCACATAATAATATTCACTTAACTCTGATTCCTCAAATCAGTCTAGTCAGCGCCTTTAGGTATTCAGTAAATGTTTAGGGTTCTTTTGTTTTTTGTTTGTTTGGTTTTTTTTTAACTCTGGACTAGGCAGAGAAAGAAAGATGAGCAGTGGAGCCCAGCTATCTCTTTCTCCTCCTCTTCTGCTGATTTTCCTGCCTCCATACTTTTAGTAGAGTAACATACAAAGTGCAACAAACATTGTAACAAAACTATATAGTCATATGGTTTAGAACAGCCATGGACATATCCAGTCCTCTGGAGTTCTAGGATTGTTATAGCTATTCTACGTTATTCAACAATCATCAGTTTATCAAGCACCTTATGTGCCAGACCAATCCTGAAATCTTTGGAAGAGATAAGCAAATGATAACACTCAACAAAAACCTAACAGCTGCCTGCCCTCTGTGAAACTAAAAGGTTTGATATATCCATAGATGGATAGACAAAGAAGATGTGGTATAAAGATGTGACAGATAGACAATGGAATGTTACTCAGTCATTAAAAAAATAAGTGAAATCTTGCTACTTGCAACAACATAGATGGACATAGTGGGTATTATGCTAAGTGAAGTAAGCTAGACAAGAGAAAGGCATGATTTCCCTCATATGTGAAATTTGACAAAACAAAGCAAATGAACAAACAACAACAACAACAAACAGATTCTTAAATACAGAGAATAAACTGGTGATTGCCAGAGGGGAGGTAGGTGGGTGGGATGAGCAAAATAGATGAAGGATATTAGGAGGTACAAACTGCCAGGGGGCACCTGAGTGGCTCAGAGTCAGTTAAGTGTCAGACTCTTGATTTCAGCTCAAGTCATGATCTCACGGTCCGTGATTCGGGCACTGAGTTGGGCTCTGTACTGAGCATGGAGCCTGCTTGGGATTCTCTCTCTCTCTCCCTCTCTCTCAACCCTGCCCCCACTGTTCTCTCTCTCTCTCTCTCTCTCTCTCTCTCTCTCAGACACACACACACACACACACACACACACACACAATCAAATAAATAAACTTAAAAAAAAAAAAAGGTACAAACTTCCCATTACAAAATAAATAAATCACAGGGATGAAAAGTGCAGCATAAGTAACATAGTCAATAATATTATAATAACTTTGTATGGGGGCAGATGGTGACTACACAGTAACATGTTGATCCCTGTGCAATTCTAGAATGACCACATCACCAGATTGTACACCTGGAATGAAAATAACATTTCATGTCAACTATGCTTCCATACAAATAAATAAATATCCATATCCGTAAACCACTGCACCCTCATTTTCTTTATTTGTGAAATGGAAATTAAATATTCTTGCCAAATGTAAAGTCTTAAAATTTGGCATAGCCTTTAGCCTCATCATAGGAATTTATCCTAAGGAAATAACAAGGAAAATGTGCAGAGATTTAGCCAGAAGGATGTTCATCCCAGAGTGGTGTCCAAGCTGTCTTACATGCTCAACAGAAGACACCCAATTAAACACAATATTTTACACCCATGCAATAGATCACTAGGAAGCCATTAAAAATAACGTGGTAGGGGGGTGCCTGGGTGACTCAGTCGGTTGAGTGTCCGACTTCGGCTCAGGTCATGATCTCGCAGTTTGTCAGTTCGAGCCCCGCGTCGGGCTCTGTGCTGACAGCTCAAAGCCTGGAGCCTGCTTCAGGTTCTGTGTCTCCTTCTCTCTCTTCCCCTTCCCCACTCATGCTCTGTCTCCCTCTGTCTCTCAAAAATGAATAAACATTTTTAAAATTTTTTTTTAAGTAATAACGTGCTAGAGCAAGAGTTCTTAACGTGGGGTGCAACAGGTTTAACTCCTCCTGTACAGCCATGGATTTACCTTGAGGCTGAAGAAGGCCCGCTGAGTTCTGAGTTTGCTGAGAGTTAAAGGATTTTCTAGACATGAAGGAGAAGCCAGATTGCAATCGAGAAGCATTTCTATATAAGCATTTCTGATAAACTTCCTGAACAGATTAAATTTAAAAAGGATCTGAATTGAATAGATCACATATGAGGGCATAAAATGAGCCTCAATAATTAGAGAAGACTGGGTCTTTGAGGAAAGGCGGTCACAGCTACAGTGGAGCTCTGGGCACCCCTGCTCCTGACTCCCTGCTGTTTGCCTCACCAAGGAACAAGTCAATCAGAAAGCCACACTGCAGCCTAGCCTTTGGTTTTGGTTTTTGTTTTTTTTTTTGTTTTTTTAAGTTTCTTTATTTTCAGAGAGAGAGAGGGAGAAAGAGAATCCCAAGCAGACTCCAGGCTGGCTGTCAGTGCAGAGCCCAGTGTGGGGCTCAATCCCATGAACTGTGAGATCATGACCTGAACTGAAATCAAGAGTTGGATGCTTAACTCACTGAGGCACCCAGGTGCCCCCAGCTATGGCTTTTAAAGTCAGCAGGAAGATATCCATGAATCCAGAGGTGGCAATTCACCAAAGTAGAATTCCTCTAACCAGCTGCAGTGTAAATCTTTGGAGAAGGTATGTGCTGACTTGCTCATACAAGGTGCAAAAGAAAAGAATCTCAAAGTGAAAGAACCAGTTCAGATGCCTACCAAGACTGAGCATCACTATAGGAAAGACTCCTTGTGGTGAAGGGTCTAAGACTTGGGATTGTTTTCAGATGAGAATCCACAAGCAACTCATCGATGTGCACAGTCCTTCTGAGATTGTTAAGCAAATTACTTCCATCTGGGGGCGCCTGGGTGGCTCAGTCAGTTAAGCATCCAACTTCAGCTCAGGTCATGATCTTGTGGTTCATGGGTTTGAGCCCTGCATTGAGCTCTGTGCTGACATTTCAGAGCCTGGAGCCTGCTTGGGGTTCTCTCTCTCCCTCTGTCTCTGCTCCTCCCCTGCTCGTTCTTTCTCTCTCTCTCTCTCTCTCTCTGTCTCTCAAAAATAAATAAACATTAAAAAAATTTTTTGAATTACTTCCATCTTTGGAGTACTTCCATTGAACCAGGAGTCAAGGCTGAAGTCACTATTATAAATGCTTAAATCAACCTTTTTAATAAACTGATTATCAATTGTTTAAAAAAAATCAAGGGAAGGGAAGCAAAAATAATATAAAAAGAGAGAGGGAGACAAACCATAAGAGACTCTTAACTACCAAGAATAAACTGAGGGTTGCTGGCGAGGTGTTGGATGGGAGAATGGGCTAAATGGGCAAGGGGCATTAAGGAGGGCACTTGTCGGGATGAGCACTTGGTGTTACATGTAAGTGATGAATCATTAAGTTCTATTCCTGAAAAAAAAAATTTTTTTGAGGGGTGCCTGAGTGTCTCAGTCACTTGAGTGACCAACTCTTGATTTCAGCTCAGGTCATGATCCCAGAGTCGTGGAATCAAGCCCTGTGTCAGGCTCTGCGCTGAGCTTGGAGCCTGCTGAAGATTCTCCCTCTCTCCCTCTGCCCCTCTCCCCATTTTGTGCTCTCTCTCAAAAATTAAAAACTTCTTTAAAAATTTTTTGAGAAGATTGAAATCATACCATGCTCCTTTTCTAATCACAACAATATGAAACTACAAATAAATCACAAGAAAAAACAGAAAAATAATACAAACACACAGAGACTAAGCATGATACTAAACAAACAGTGGGTCAAAACTTAATCAAAGAAGAAGTTTTAAAAATGCATGGACACAAATGACAATGAAAACACAACAGTTCAAAATCTTTGGGACACTGCAAAAGCAGTCCTAAGAGGAAAGTATACAGTAATATAAGCCTACGTCAAGAGACAACAAAAAGAGGAGTGCCTGGGTGGCTCAGTTGGATAGGCAACCGACTTCGGCTCAGGTCATGATCTCGCGGTCTATGAGTTCAAGCCCCGTGTCGGGCTCTGTGCTGACAGCTCAGAGCCTGGAGCCTGCTTTGGATTCTATGTCTCCCCCTCTCTCTCCCCCTCCCTGCTCACGCTGTGTGTCTGTCTCTCAGTAATAAATAAACGTTAAAAACAAATTAAGAGACAACAAAAAACTCGAATAAACAATCTAACCTTACATCTAAAGGAACTAAAAAAAGAGAACAAAGCCCAAGGTGAGTAGAAGGGAGGAAGTAATATAGACAAGAAATAAATGTCATAGAGACTGAAAAAAACAATAGAGAAAATCAAGGAAACCAAGAGCTGGTTCTTCGAAAAGATAAACAAAATTGATAAGCCCTCAGCCAGACTCATCAAAAAAGAGAAAGGATCCAAATAAATAAAATCAGAAATGAGAGAGGAAACGTAACAACTGACCCCACAGAAATACAAAGTCTTCTAAGAGAATACTATAAAAAAATCATATGCCAACAAATGGGACAACCTAGAAGAAAGGGATAAATTCCTACAAATATATATATAACTTCCCAAAACTGAGTCAGGAAGAAATAAAAAATCTGAACAGATCAATTATAAGTAACAAAATTGAATCAGTAATCAAACAACTACCAAAAAAATGAAAATCCAGGACCAGATAAATTGACAGTGGGATTCCATCAGGCATTTAAATAAGAGTTAATACCTATTCTTCTCAAACTATTCCTCAAAATAGAAGAGGAAGGAAAGCTTCCCAATACATTCTATGAGGCCAGCACTACCCATGATATGAAAACCAGACAAAGACACCACAAAAAAAGAAAACTATAGGCCAAAATCCCTGATGAACACAGAGGCAAAAATCCTCAACAAAATATTAGAAAAACACATACAAAAATACATTTAAAAAAAATCATTCACCATGATCATGGAATTAATTCCCATGATAAAAGGATTATTCAATATTCATAAATCAAGCAATGTCATACACCACATCAACAAAACAAAGGCTAAAAATCATTTGATCATCTCAATAGATGCAGAAAAAGGATTTGACAAGATTCAACATCCATTAATCCGTGCAACATACAGATTCAATGCAATCCCTACCAAAATACCACAGCATTTTTTCACAAAACTAGAACAAATAATACTAAAATTTGTATGGAACCACAAAAGACCCCATATAACCAAAGCAATCCTGAGAAAAAAAGAATGAAGTTACTAGATTTCAAGATATACTAGAAATCTGTAGTAATTGAAGAAATATGATATAGACACAAAAAATAGACACATAGTTCAATGGAACAGATAGAGATTACAGAAATAAACTCACAGTTATTTTCAGTTAATCTATGACAAAAGAAGCAAGAATATACAATGGGGAAAAACAGTCTCTTCAATAAATGGTGCTGGAGAAACTGTAAAAGAATAAAACAGGACCATTTGCTAACACCATACACGAAATAAACTCAAAATGGATTAAATCCCTGAAACCATAAAATTCCTAGAAAAGAGCAGAAGTAGTAATTTCTCTGCCATCAGCCACATTTGTCTAGATATGTCACCTAAAGCAAGGAAAACAAAGCAACAATAAACTATTGGAACTATATCAAAATAAAAAGCTTCTGCACAGCAAAGGAAACCATTAACAAAACAAAAAAGATAGCCTACTGAATGGGAGAAGATATTCGCAAATGATATATCCAGTAAGAGGTTAATATCCAAAATATATAAGGAACTCAATACCAAAAAAAAAATCCAATTAAAAAATGGGCAGAGTACTTAAAAACATTTTTTCCAAGGACAGACAAAAGGCCAATAAACACGTGAAAAGATGCTAATCATCTTTTCTAATCATCAGGGAAATGCAAATCAAAACTACAAAGAGATATCACCTTACATCAGTTAGAATAGCCAAAATCAAAATGACAAGAAATAACAAGTGTTGGCAAGGTTCTGGAGAAAAACAAACCCTCATACACTGTTGGTGGGAATGTAAATTTGTACAGTCACTGTGGAAAACAGTATGGAAGTTACTCAAAAATTAAAAATAAGAATACTGAATGAGTCAATAATTCCACTATTAGGTATTTACCCAAAGAAAACAAAGACACTAATTCAAAAAGATATATGCACCCATATTTTTTGTTGCGGCATTATTTACAAAAGCCAAGATATGGAGCCAACCTAAGTATCTAACAATAGACAAATGAATAAGGAAAATGTCACACACACACACACACACACACACACGCACACGCACACACACACACACACAGAATATTGCTTAGCCATAAAAAAAGATCAGACTGTGCCATTCAAGATAACATGATGCATCTAGAGGGTATTATGCTAAGGGAAATAAGTCACACTGAGAAAGACAAATGCCATATCAAAAAGCAGAATCACACCTATAAATACAGAGAATAAATTAATGGTTTCCAGAGGAGAGGGGGATGGTGGAATGGGCAAAACGTGTGAAGGGGAGAGGGTGATACAGGCTTACAGTTCTGGAATGAATAAACCATGGGAATAAAAGTAATGGCATAAAGAATACCATCAATAATACTGGAACAGTGATGTAATGGGACAAATGGTAGCCACACATGGGGTGAACATAGCATAATGTATAAACTTGTCAAATCACTAACTGATTTGTATAACTGCAACGACTATAACATTGTGTGTCAACTATACTAAATTTTTAAAAATGCATAAATGAAAATAAATTTTAAAATTTTAACATAGAAAATAAAAAAGAATCGAGTCTCCCAAGTTTCCAGCAAGATATTGCAATCACTCACTCTACAAAAATATTCACATTTATATATGTGAATTATATATAAATATTTATAATTTTGCATTTTTTTTCCTTTTAGAGGGCTCCCAACAAGTGTGAGAAAAAGAAATTTTTCCATCATTTTCAAGTCAGCTTCTCAATCCTACAATTTAGACAACTGTGTTTGTTTTAAGTGTTTATTTCAATTCCAGTTCGTTAACATCGAGTGTGCAATTAGCGTCAGGTGCACAACATAGTGACTCAGCACTTCCACACAACACCTAGTGCACATCGCAACCAGTGCACTCCATGTCTTTGTTTTGTTTTGACTAACCAAAATAAAATAAACTTTTTAAGCAAAAATCATAAACACCAGAAGTACCATTGTTTCCTATTTAATAAAACTGTTCAGCATTTCCAAAAGACTTCCTCATCAATAACTAACTGATTCGAAAACATTAAAGAAATGTTTCATATCAGCTATTCAGAACTTCCTGGGTAGAATCTGAAACAAGCCCCCTCACCATCGCCCCCCCAACCACAGGGTGGAGGGCACAGAGAGATAAAAAAAAAAAAAAAAGAGAGAGAGAGACAATCCACTCCAGATTGGTAGGTCTTGAGCGGCCACAAGATGAGCTCTCTGCAGCCATCTGACAATTCGTAAATGGCAAAGGCCTTAACTGGGTTCAGCCACAGATACCACCCAGAAAGTCTCAACACCAGCCATCTCAAGGGCAGCCTCCAGGAGTGGGGAAAGCAAGGAGAACGCACGTTCCAAACACAGGGGAGGGGGTGAGGAGGCTGTGATTTCAGGGGTTCAGCTCACATGAGTCATGTCATCTTGATACTCTCCCCTAATACCATTAATTAGAAGAAATTTAGAAACAGAGTCAAAACTAAATTCACTTTTTCACATTTAAGAAACTTTTCGGTGTCTATTATTGAGAAAAGCAACTTGTTGAACTGTATAGAGTATATGAGCCCATTTGGATTGTTTAAAAATCAATACTATGGATGGGGCGCCTGGGTGTCTCAGTCGGCTGAGCGTCTGACTTCGGCTCAGGTCAGGATGTCTCAGTTTATGAGTTTGAGCTCTGCATCGGGCTCTGTGCCAACAGCTCAGAGCCTAGAGCCTGCTTGGGATTCTCTCTCTCTCTCTCTCTCTCTCTCTCTCTCTGCCCTTCCCCCGTTCACACTCTATCTCTCCATCTCTCTCAAAGATAAACATTAAAAAAAATTTTTTTTAATCAATATGATAGAAGAGACCACGCATTTACACTCTCATTATCAAAGTTATGTCAGGAAAAATAGGATTCTATTTGCTAAGAAAGAGACCGTTCTATTTACTAGAATTACTAGAGGACAAGTTGAGGTAGGTGCTACCACTTTATATATTTTGCACTGTTTAAAACATTTTTAAAGTAAGCATGCGATGTAACCAAAGATAAAATAAAAATTGAAATCCAAAAAATAGAAGAGAGCCTCAAAAATTATATAGGCTTCAAAGCCCACAAATGCTAGATCCTAGAATATACTTTGAAGTTCTAACAACAGTTATCACTTGGCAGTGGGAGTGCAAATCATTTCAAATTTGTTCTTTTTCTTTCTCTATTTATTACATTTTCTACAATAAAATATTTTAACAAAAAAAACTAAAACATTCCCTAATTTATAGTCATAACTAACTCTGAAGTTGTGAGTAGATTAAAAGGTAGGGTATATGTTAAAGCAGGCAGTAAATCATAAGGCACTTACAAATGTTAATTACTGTTCACCTGGCTTTAAAGCAGGTGAACACAATAGGCTGGATTAGCCTGAAACCAGGAGTAAGCATTAGAAAATCTCATTCATACATTAATCTCTTCTGTCACAATGAACCTTGTAGACAAACACCGTTTTTTTAATTTGATTTTTTTTTAGTTTACATCCAAGTTAGTCAGCATCTAGTGCAACAATGATTTCAGGAGTAGATTCCTTAGTGCCCCTAACCCATTTAGCCCATCCCCCCTCCCACAACCCCTCCAGTAACCCTCGGTTTGTTCTCCATATTTAAGAGTCTCTTGGGGGCGCCTGGGTGGCGCAGTCGGTTAAGCGTCCGACTTCAGCCAGGTCACGATCTCGCGGTCCGTGAGTTCGAGCCCCGCATCGGGCTCTGGGCTGATGGCTCGGAGCCTGGAGCCTGTTTCTGATTCTGTGTCTCCCTCTCTCTCTGCCCCTCCCCCGTTCATGCTCTGTCTCTCTCTGTCCCAAAAATAAATAAACGTTGAAAAAAAAATTAAAAAAAAAAAAAAAAGAGTCTCATGTGTTGCCCACCTTTTAAAACAAGACTTTATGCAGATATGAAGGATTTGGATTTTTTTTTAAGTTTATTTATTTTGGGAGAGAGAGTGCAAGTAGGGAAGGGGCAGAGACACAGAGACAGAAGGAGAGAGAGAGCAAGAGAGAGAGAGAGAGAGAGAATGAGAATTCCAAGTAGGCTCCATGTTGCCAGTGCAGAGCCCAATGCAGGGCTGAACTCTCGAAGAGGTGAGATCAGACCTAAGCTGAAAACAAGAGTCCGAGGCTTAACTGACTGAGCCACCCAGGCACCCCTGGAAGATTTTAATTATAAAAAAAATTCACCTGGAATTATTTTAAAACATAATGAATACACTTCCATGATTTCTTGAAGAAATGTTATTTGCTATTTAAGGATATGTGAAATTGGGGGATACCTTCGTCCTCTTGGGACTCAACCGGACTTGGATTCCTGATTCATCACTTTGATTCCTTTGACTCATGTTGAGATGGAAATCTCTGGACAATAACCGATCAGATCAATGAAAGGGCTTATTTATTCCCTGTTTGCATCAGTCTCCATGTTTGAGAGCCAGATCTTGGAGAGAGCCCAGCAGTGACTAACTGGGTGGCTGAGAGGTCACTGTGGTCTGTCTGTGCTTACAGAGATGGCTGGAAATCCACTACCCAGGGTGCTGGGAAAAGCTATTCAAGGGGAGGTGCCTCACTGGAGACACTCCAGTATGACACTGCCTGAAAGAGTGCCAGCTACTGGCCACTGGGTGCTGGTGGTCATCTGGTGACCATCGGTGATTACCTGTGTGCTATAGGTGATGACCTGTGGAAGCCATGTGTTTGGAGAAGGCACCCAAGGGGACATAATGTTTTGCTGTTGGCAAATGAGGCACGTAGCAGCAGCATTAGCCAAGTCACCCTCAGTGAAGGTGAGTCCATGTTCTTGAGCCTCCGTCCCTGCTGCCACAGTCACTCTGTCCCAGGGCCTGTTGAGCAAACCCTGGGATGGCTGGATAAAGTGACTGACATCCCAGAGAGCATCATTTAGTTCACCTGATAATTAAGAGCCTTCTCTGCAGTGCGTGCCCAGTGGCGGGCCTTAGTGTGGATCTCACATGTGTTCGCAGCTTATGACCTTTTAGAGAGGCTCATCCACATACCTCTTCCCTAAGAGGTGACCCTTCCCTGTCACCCATCTTTCAATCCTGTTTCTTCCAAGCCCCTGACCCACTAGCAACTGCCCAAGAAGCAGTGTGTAGACCCATACTTCTTGCCATCTCTCACTCCAGACGTGGACAACCAGATGTATTGCTTCCGACTCTTGGTTTCAACTCAGGTCATGAACTCACAGTTCCTGAGTTCAAGCCCCACATCGGGCTCTGCGCTGACAGCACAGAGCCTGCTTGGGATTCTCTCTTTCTCCCTCTCTCTCTGCCTCTCCTCCCCTCCCCCATTCCCTCTCTCTCTCTCTCTCTCAAAATAAAAAAATAAACGTAAAAAAAAGTTCTGCCCACCGAAAGGATTTTCCTTCACCCTTGTCCTTTGGCATCACCACCGAGTAGGGCTGTAATGCTGTAGCTGTGAACTGTAGATGGTTCTAGCACATTGAACAGACCCATCTGTGAGCCAGGTTCGATTATTTTTTCTTCCTCAGACGACTAGTCATATATACAACGTCCCCAAAATATCTAGGTAGTGTCTGTAATGCCTTCACTCTTCTTCCTGTCATGGGAATCCTCAATTTTCCAAAGGATTCTAGACCTGTAATTCCTCCCTGAGAAATTGAGGGTTTCTCATGACCTTACTGTGAAGTCTCTGCAGACACAACCAACTTTAATTCCGGAATACTGGTAAAAATACTTTACAACTTCCTTTTGCATGGTTTGAGACTCAAAGCGACAAGCTGATACCTTGATTATTTATAAAGAAATTCATGTCAAAAAAATAAGGACATGGGATTCACAAATAAGAGGGATTTCAACCAAAGGATGACCAGTGAGACATGAAAATATTTTACAGGAAAATACTCAGCGACTCTGACCTGCCTTATTGATGAACAATAGTCATAATATGCTAATGTATTATTTCTGTAAGAAATGAAAAAAATTGCAACGTAAGTAGGGCCAGACATTTCAGGCCCCATTTTGGGATTTTCCTGAGAAAACACAGGACAGCACAGAAGGAATGCTCCTTTCCTTTAGGAATTCCCTTCTCTTGGTCCCTGTGGTAGGTGTAATGATCCCCCAAAGATGTCCACATTCTAATCCCCACAACCTGTGAATATATCACATTACATGGCAAAGAGATTTTGCAGACTTGATTAAATTATGGGCCTTGAGATAGGAAGATTATTCCGGATTATCAGGATTGTTCTGAATTATCTGAACCCAATGTAATCACCTGACAACTTGAAAACAGAAAGCCTTTCCTGGCTGCGGTCAGAGGAAGATGTGATTACAGAAGAGATCTCAGAAAGATGCAACATTGCTGGCTTTGAAAAAGGAGAAGAGGTGGTGAGCTGGAAAATGTGTGTGGTCTCTAGAAGCTGAAAAAGGCAACAGAGAGGATCCTCTCAGAACCTCCAGCAAGGAATGCGCCCCGTATTTTATGCAGGGGCGGTGGGGGTGGGGGGGCTCAATTTCACAAACCTGGGATCACAACCTGAGCCAAAACCAAGAGTCAGATGCTCAACCAACTGAGCCACCCAGGCACCCCTCTATACTGACTTCCTAAACACACATTTACTCAATTCTAAATGTGTATACGCTAGGTTTTTTTTTTTTTCTTTTAAGCTTTCTCGACAGAAAACGTAAATAGGTTTTTTTACTTCTGATTTGGAAAAACTTTCATTGTTATGCAATTCTCACCTTACCAACTGCCAACTCCCACCCCCAAGTCAGAATAACTGATTCTCTAAATGAAGTTACGCTTAAAGCAACATGCACACAATAGAGGCTTCATAAATACGTGACTTCTGATCATTATAACAGTAGTAGTGACCACAGATGAGAAGCGTTCTCTAGCCATAAAGAATAAAGCATAGGAAGAAAACAACAAAAACCAAAAACTTTTTTTAAAGATTCTACTAAATTAAAAAACCACTTTCACATAGAAACCAGAAATCCTTTCTTCAAGCTAACTGTTACAATTGACAGATATACCCAGAATATCTCAGAAAAAGTAAACAAGGAATTTATAGCAATGTTGGCCTCTGAAGAGAACTGGTAGGCTATAGTTTGTTGAATGCCATACTGTGCTTGTAGATTATATCATATGCACGTAGTGCCTACCGAAATAACTACTTGATTTTTAAATTTTTGAGGCTTTTACATTAGCTTCTATTTAGAATTCTATATAGACAAGATCAAGCTGCACCCGCGTGTAACAGATGATCAAACCGATGAGGACCAGCCAAGTGACATTACATTGTGAACTCAAAATTTAAAAACCCCTTTCAAAAAATAAGGCGTGTATGAGTGGGTGTATATGTGTGTGTGTGTGAACAGCTACTATCTTGGGATGGTGGATAAGGTGATTTTCACTTTGACCTTTTTGTTTTTTAATTTTCTGCAGTGTTATAAAGGACACTCAGGTCACTGTTGGAATTAAAAGAGGAGCCATTTTATGTGTTTATTTATGTATTTATTTAGACAGAGACCGCACAAGTGGGGAAGGAGCAGAGAGGGAGAGAGAGAATCCCAAGCAGGAGGCCCCCAGCACGGGGTTCAAATTCACAAAACTGTAAGATCATGACTGGAGCCGAAACCAAGAGTCGGACACTTAACTGACTGAGCCACCCAGGCACCTTTATTTATTTATTTATTTTTAAAGGGACTAGCCACAATCCTTTTTTGTTGTTGTTGTTTATTTATTTATTTTGAGAGGCAGAGAGCATGTGAGCAGTGGAGGGGGAAAGAGAGAGACAGAATCCCAAGCAAGCTCCGTGTTGTCAACACAGAGCCCCACACAGGGCTCAAACTCAAGAACTGTGAGATCATGACCTGAGCCGAAATCGAGAGTTGGATGCTTAACCAACTGAGCCACCCAGGCGTCCCTAGAAAAGGATCCATTTTAAAAGGTAAAAGCTTCCCATGAATTGAGCCCAGCTCACCTGATTGACTCATTTTCCAGTTTCCTTGTAGCAGAGAGAAAGTTTCCAGTTGCTACATGTGAGAGGAGGAGCCATCAGAAAGGATGGTGTGCTGACCACCCCAGGAAAAATCTCAGAAGGGCAATTCCTCATCAATGGGTCTTGTCTTCAACGTGGCTAATTATGAAATTCGAATTTTCAGTTGGTGCGTCCCAACTTTATCAGTTGGTGAGAAACTAGTTGATGTTAACCAAACTCACAAGTGGCTGAATTATTCCCAGAATGGTAATTTGTTAATAATAAGGTATGTGCTCTTCTGGTGAGCCAAGAGCTCTGGCCTACTATTTTCAAAAGTTTTTTTTAGCAGTGGTCTGCTTTCTTCAAGCAACGGGTTGGTTGGTTTGCTTTCTGTGGTTCTTGTTTTTGTTTTGTGGGGCACCAGTATGTAAAACAAAGAAAATGAATCTGCTCTGGTGGCAGATAGATGAAAATCTGCTCAGCCTCATGTTAATCCTCCTCCCTTCCCCAGACGTCCCCTAAGGGAGCTCCTTAGAATTCCCAGGACTTTGAAGAACACCACTGAACACCAATTCATCTACTGGTACCAAATAAATAAGCAGCAAATTGCTTAGCGAGCAAAGAGAATTGTGGGAATGCTAGGTCCAGGCTCTGGGAAACGCCTGATGAGCTATTCCAGCCCCACAATAACACACACCTCTGTGAAAGATGGAAACACACACTTTCCTGACAGTCTCTGCCTTCAACGGCGCTAGGCAGTGGTAGCCCACTAACCTAGCTCTCTGAAAACAAAGCAAAACAACACTAACCAGCAAAAAGCCCTAGTCTCTAGCAATTGCCAGTTTCTGTGATATAAACACTCGCACGATGGCTGATTTCAAACCACCGACAGAATTTAACGACGGCTCACAGAATTCCCAAGTATTTCACAATCGGCTCTTATAAACCTGTACTGCCGGCTGCAGCACAACACTGCTATATGTGTGCTCCAAGCAGAACACAACATGCTGTGCCTTCATTGGTTCACAGATTTGGGTTATACTGTAGTTAATTAGGGTACAGCCTTCTCTGGTGATGTTCCTCTCTTAATGATCTATTTAGGTCATCTTTATCAAATGTAGGGGTCTCCTGGATCTCTAATGATCCCACACCTACAAACCATCTCCAGATGATGCTTACGGTAAAAAGGTAAATCTACTTGTCATGTGTTCATCCTTACTGGCATTGTGCAGAGAGCATCCAAATTCGGAAAGTCACATTCTTTATTGACAGCGGTGATTCTGGCAAATTGTAGACATCTCTTCGGCCTCGTGATGATTTCATACCATACAGGCCTTTTCTTCCCTTATGAATCATGCTATTGTTTATTTCTGGAAGGGAGATGGGCAATTTTTAATAAATGCTGTGTTCACATGGGCATGGGAGAATGGGACCCAAACAAATAATTGGGTAAGTCCCTTTTCACTGTGTCTTATCCATGTGTTTTAGTTTTGTACTGAGGAGCTGGATGGCCAGTTCTGCTTCCCATGATAAAGTAGTTCCTGGTTCAGCTTTTTGCACAATCATGTAAGATTACCATCTTGCGCAGAATCACAAACATTCTAAAAATTTTCTATTCATCTTCTAGGCAATGTTACCTAGCGTTAGTGGCTGTGAAGGAAAGAAAGTTCAAAATAATTGCCTACTCCAAAATCCGTATCTCCAACTGCAGGCACATTGAGTTACCTGAAATTCCTAGCCTAGGAGTCACTGATATCACATCAATTACACTTCTCCAAAGGAACTTATAGCTATGATATATTTAACCTATGAGGGAGATGGCCTTAGCAGTTAGAAACACAATTTTTATATATTTATGAATTTAATGAAAAGGACACAGGCAACCAAAGAGATTATCACAAACGGAAGGGAGCAAGATGCAGAGCTTGGAAGGATGCCGTGTGCAGGCTCTGGGCAGAGCAAGACTCAGCAAGCTATGAAAGTGAGTATAAACTCAGCCATGAAATGCAAGGGAATAGAAGACAGAGTTTAATTCTGTCACTTTCCTTTGTTTCTCTTGCTGGCTTTGATTCTGGTACATACATGATTCTGGAAAACAAAACACATCTACTGCAGTGCTTTAATTTCCTTTGGCACTGCAGCTGAAACTGACAAGTGTGTGAAGACATAGCAGCCCCGTGCAGAGTCCTTTCCTCTAGGAATCAGCAGTAATCGTGAGTATTAGCCAACAGATTATACCTGGAAGGCCGCCAGCATGGAATGCAGTCAGGTACCGCTAACCATTACAGGAAAATGAAAGTCAACAGTAGCTAAAGAAGAATTTGAGCCAAGGCGTGCAGCCTGAAAGCAACTGGAAAGCTGAATCATACTATGTGCAAAATTGATCCTTCCGGTCAGTCTTTGGGAGTCTCCCTTATTGCCAAGAAGGGTTTAATTCAATTAGCAAAGAGCTGTGGGAAAAGGTCTGTGCAACCTTGAGCCTGGCTGGATATCCTTAGCTCTGAAGCAAAGTTATTTTAGGAGAAGCCTCATAATTCACTTGCTTCAGCACCTCAGCCCATCCTGGATATGCTCCCTGAAACTCAAAAAAAAATGCTCTGTCCCACATCCTGTGTTTCTGAATGTAACCTGCCATGAACTTTACTAATGCTCCCTATGCCCACTCCTCCCACACCCCGCTTCCGCTTCCTCTCCACTGAGTTTCCTCATTTCAGAGATACAATCTAGTCCATCTTTTGCATCCTCCATACACTCCCCTCTCCCTGAATTGGCTGGCCCTATCTCTCCCCCCCGCACCCCCCCCAACAAGTCTCAAGTTATACCCTCCAAGCCAGAGCATCCCTACCAATACTCTACATGATAGCTAGATACCCCTCACAGTGCAGGTCAGCGTTGTGGCAAGACCCTGGAAGTTTCTCATTTACATAAGAAGAAACTGAGACTCAGAGAGGTTAAGTAACTTACTCATGGCCAAACAGCTAAAAAGAACAGCAGCCATAATAGCTATTATTTATTAAGCATTTATATGTCGAAACTGTGCTGAGCCACTTATATACATTATCTTAGAATCAGAAACCTAGGGTTTGATTCTGGCTTTAGTGCCCTTTCCACTTTATCTAATCTATAGTTCCAATTAATATAAAAAGTACTCTAACATGAATCAATGTAAAATACTGTGGGGATACACAGCAGCTTTATTCACAATAGCCCATTTACTGGAAATAACCCATGTTATTTGTCCATGTTATATGTCCATCAATAAGTAAACAGTTAAACAAATTTTGGTCTATCTGTACAATGGATAGTCGTCCATGAAAGGAAAAAACCACTGATACAGACAACAACATAGACAAGCCTCAAAAATATTTTCCTGAGCAAAAGAAGCCAGAGGCCAGAGAGTATGTATTGCTCAGTTCCATTTTTACAACATTTTGGAAAACAGAAATCTATAGTGACAGAAAACAAATCAGAGATTCCCCCTAGGGCTGGGATATGGGATGCGGGAGGATTAACTTTTGGTCATGAGGGAACTTTTGGAGGGGACAGAAATGTTATATATACTGACTGAATACACAGATGTATTCATTTTTCAAAATTCATTGAACTGTATACTAAAAATAGGCTCATTTCATTGTAAGTTTTATTGTATCGAAGCTATTTTTTTTTTTTAAATAAATCACTGGTAAAAAGATGAGGGAATGAGTAAAAGAAGAGGGAGTGACTAATCGCCCAGAGGGGCTAAGGAAGATTAGGCAAAGGAAGTAAATAATCTAACTGGGTTTTGAAAGATGAATAGGAGTTCATCAAGAGGGAAGGAATGGGAATGGGAAAATGGAGTGGTATTTTTACATGTATCTGTTGCCTCCACTAGACATAAACAAAGGAACAGGAAGTTGGGGACCCTGGACTACAGGCACTGTGAAAGGGCCTGACACTGGCAAGAAGGGGTCATCTCTAAACGGAGACCTTGGGAGAAACTCCCATTCCGTATATGCCCTCGGGTAAGCCATACCACCTCTCTGGGCCTTGGTTCTCTCTTTTCTAAAACTGAGAGGCTGGAAAATAAACTAACAAACTGAGGGGCTGGACTATACAATCTCTAAGGTAGCATTTCCAAGTGTGTGTGCCAGGTAATACTAATGCACCAGGAACGGCTCTATGGGCAAGCTGACAGTCATCTGGTGACCCCCAGGTGGTCATGCTGGTGTCCAGTGTGCATTCTGATTGGTCAATGGCTGTGCAGTGAAAGTTGTTAACAGTGTGAGGACCATCTCTGGAGACCCCTGGGTCTGCTTTTTCCAGCCACAAACCGCCAGATCTGTTTTTCTTGGGGTACAGTGTATACCCCAATGTCTACGAAAAATGCTGGAAAACATTAGATCCCTTTCAGAACTAACATTCTGTGAACATGTGAGAGTAGACTTTGCATCTTCCAGAGGGAGAGCTTCCAAACCCCTGGAGAAATATGCATGGGAAGTCATGAAAAAAACCAAATTGGTTTCCTTGGGGAAGCTCAAAAAGGCAAGAAAGGTGTTTTACAGCAGAGGTAGAGAATTTGCAGGTTAGAAATAAGAAGAGTTGGCCTTTGGAGACACATGAATATTTTTTGCACCTGAATAATAAGATAAAAATAAAAAGTCCCTCATGCAGATCTGGCATAAGGATATGCTCAGTAAAAGATGAATGAATATATGACGTTTACTAAGCGGCTGCAGGGTACTAGGATTGTACCGATAATCCTGAAGTTCCCTTGGTAGGTCTTAAGCTAGCCATTTAGGTATATCTGTTGCCTCCAGTAGACTCTGAGGGCCTCTTGAGCAAATAAAATTTGTTTTACAGCACTTTGCAAAGTGCTTTGGATATACTATCCACTCAATGCAAATTTACTGAGTTTAATTTAATTTAGAGATACCAGTTTGGAACACTCTCTGCTTTTAAAAAATTTGCAGTGCATTGGACAGGGGGAGCAAGGCTAATCGACTTTAATAACTATACACATTATGTTTATTAACATTATAAATTATGTTTATTAATATGCAGATAATTATAAGAATGCTTATTAATAAACTGTACACACAATTCAGTCTTATCTTCATTAAATGCACTTTTCTCTTTACCTTTCAGAGCTTTCCCCTGGGACCTGAAACTGACATAATTATTTTTTTCTTCCTTGATGGGAGAGTTCTCTACTTTTTGAAAATCACAGTCTTCTTCCTTCTCTCTCGGTGGCTAGCTCCTTTCCAGGCTTCTGGGCTCAACTGGGTTTCAGAGGGATATCTCCAGGGCAGGGACTGACAAAAGGACTTAGGGAGGGAATTTTGCTTTTTTTTTTAATGTTTATTTATTTTTGACAGGGCTGGGGAGGGGCAGAGAAAGAGGGAGACAGAGGATCTGAAGCTGGCCCAACATGGGGCTCCAACTCCCAATTGGTTAGATCATGACCTGAGCCCAAATGGGATATTTAACCGGCTGAGCCACCCAGGCACCCCTGCATGTGGAAAATCTTGGTAGCGGAAGCTACCAAGAAAGCTCTGAGGCAGAATTGGAGGTGGAGTGCTTGTCCACACATAGGGGAACTGACCCCTGGAGGTGCAGTTTAAGTCAAGGTGAGTTTAACACTTAGAGAGGCTCTCCGCGAAAGCTGGCAGTCCTTCAATCAACTTGCATAACAATACAGATCATCGTTAAATATTTTTTTAATGTTTATTTTTGAGAGAGAGAGAGAGAGAGAACCAGAGCCCAAGCAGGGGAGGGGCAGAGAGAGTAGATCATCTTTAATTTACTGATCAAGGTGCATCATTGTTGGCCTTTGCTCATGAAACAGCTAATGTTTTGGGAGCTTTTTTTCCTCTGGGAAAGCCTCCTTCGCTCTTCTCAATCCAGGAGCTTCAAATGAAGACGCCAGTCTGGGTTCTAATAGTGGCCGGAGGCTCCCGTGGGCCAATCAGTGCATCGCGTTCCCAATCAGCCAATGAGAAGTAAGGAGATATATTCTGGGGCTTGCTCTTCCCCCAAACTGCTGCAACACTTTGGCACAGCTAGTGGCAAGCTTGTTTCAGCAAGGAGACAAGCCACAGAATGCATTACCAGAAGCACACTTGAGAGAAGTCGTTTGGTGACCTAGCCTGAGATGCTAGATAAAACTTTACAGGAAGCAAGCTCTATTTCTGGATTTATTTTTTATTAGCCAAAAAATTCCCCCTTTTTCCACAAGCCAGTTTGGGTTCAGCTTTTCCATCACTTGCAAATCAATGGGTCTTGTTATATTACCTTACTTACCCCCCTCGTAGACTGTGTATCCCATGACAGCAGAGACCTTATCTGTCTCATTGCCTATTGTATAAGCAGATATTTGCACACTGCCCGGCACAGAGGTGCTCGATGAATGTTTGTTGACTTAATTCTCCTTTGCCTTTGAGCAGGGTAAAATACAAAAGGGAGAAAATTCTAATGTTGAAAATAGAATGTTAGTGAAGTGGAGGTCCTGGCAGGAACTCAGGCTCAGATGTCTTAACCGAGGAGGCTTTAACGAATAGACTATTTAATGAGGGGACAATTGGTCCTTCATGCAAGAACCAAGCAAGAGATGTTGGGGCATCTAGAGCTTAGCAGCAGGGGGAATCCACTGCTGTGCTAGGGCTAAAGAAACAAGGGAATGAAATACTGTCATCTGAGCTTAGGAAGAGCGGAGCTGGGCAGAAGGAACCATCCTGGGAGAGCTGGAGCCATGGAAGGAAGCTGCCACTATTGAAACCACAGAGCCCCAGGGGGTAGGAATACCCGGACCTCTATCTCTTCCCCATAACCCTGGCAAAAACTAACCAGAAATCAATCTATAAGGGAGCTGGATGACAAATCCCTAGAGGTAGCCTCCAGGAACAAGGCAAAGAAAGGCAAGAGAATGGATCACGGTCAGTCAAGTGGAGAACATCTACCACAAGTACAAAAGAAGATTTTCTTGAGATCGTAAAGAAAACAGACCAAAGAAAAGAGGGAGGAAGTGAAATATGACAGAAACCTTCAAATCAAGTGTCAATGCCGCTGCGCTTCACTTTCATGGGTTTTTTTCTCCTTGTAGTAGGTATATCTGTCTTCATTTTTTCCAGTTGAACCTAATATTGCCCTCATCTTCCTGAACATTGCCTTTATGTATACAAATTTTAACTATTACAGAAATTCCCAAGCACTGGGAATACATAAAACTAGAGAGCATTGTATAATATTCCATTATACCACCCAGCTTCAATAATTAAAAACTCACGGGCAATCTTTCTTCCTCTATAATCCCAACCATTACCCCTACCCAGATTATTTAACGCCAACTCCCAGGCATCATACACACATAGTTCAGTATGTATCACTAAGGATGAAAATTCTTTAAAACATAAATACAATATCCTTATCACACCTAAAAAGCTAAGCTGAGTTAGCATCTAAATACCAACAAATATGCAATCAAGCTTTCACAGTTCCCCGATTGTCTCATAAAAATTTTTTATACTTTGTTTTTTGAATCAGAATCCCAGTAGGATATGTCTTAGTTTGTTTGGGCTGCTGTAACAAAAATATCATAAACTGGAGAGCCTAAACAACAAGCATATATCGCTCCCAGCTCTGGAGACTGGGAAGTCCATGATCAAAACAGATTCTGTGTCTGGTGAGGATCCTCTTCCTGATTCACAGGTGGCCATCTTCTTTCTGTGTCCTCACGTGGAAGAAGGGGGAAAGGATTTCTCTGGGATCTTTTTTATAAAGGCACGGATGCCATTCCTGAGCACCCTATCCCCAAAGACCTAATCAACTTCCTAAAGGTCCTATTCTCCAAATACCAACATATTGGGGATTGGGGTTCAACATATGAATTTTGAGACACATTCAGTTTATTGCAATTGTTTGATATGTCTTACAGCTCAATCTATAGGTTTCTCCTATGTTTTTTTAAATGTCTAGGGGCGCCTGGGTGGCGCAGTCGGTTAAGCGTCCGACTTCAGCCAGGTCACGATCTCGCGGTCCGTGAGTTCGAGCCCCGCGTCAGGCTCTGGGCTGATGGCTCAGAGCCTGGAGCCTGTTTCGGATTCTGTGTCTCCCTCTCTCTCTGCCCCTTCCCTGCTCATGCTCTGTCTCTCTCTGTCCCAAAAAATAAATAAACGTTGAAAAAAAAATAAAATGTCTTGCAACTTTTTATTAAAGAAAAAAAGGTTAGGGGCACCTGGTGGCTTGGTTGGGTGAGCATCCAACTTTGACTCAGGTCATGATCTCACAGTTCATGAGCTCGAGCCCCACATCAGGCTCTCTGCTGTCAGCACAGAGCCTGCTTAGGATCCTCTGTCTCCCTCTCCCTCTGCCTCTCCCTCACCTGCACTCTCTCAAAAATCAAAAATGTTAAAAAAAAAAAAAAAAGAAAGAAAGGAAGAAAAGAAAAAAGACTAGTTGCTTCCCACAGGCTAGATTTTGTCCCTAGGATTTCATTTAACACATTGCTCTGAACTCTACACTGATGCTTCAATTTAGAGTGTTGACCAGATTCAAGTTTGATATTTGGGAGTGGAGTGTGGGGGGCAGGCAAGACAATTCCACAGGTGGTGTTACATTCTTCCATCAAAAAGCCTATGCTGGGGGCGCCTGGGTGGCTCAGTCGGTTAAGCGTCCGACTTCGGCTCAGGTCATGATCTCACAGTTCATGAGTTTGAGCCCCGCGTCAGGCTCTGTGCTGACAGCTCAGAGCCTGGAGCCTGCTTCACATTCTGTGTCTCCCTCTCTCTCTGCCCCTTCCCTGCTCATGCTGTGTCTCTCTCTGTCTCAAAAATAAATAAACATTAAAAAAAATTTTTTTTTTAAAGCCTATGCTGGCTACTTGTCTTTGCATGTGTGTTTGTGTTAGCCGCTGATGATGATGTTGACTAGATTGATTACTAGAAACTGACAAATGGAGATACCCTACTTCTATCATTATTCTTCATTTGAGGGCTGTAATGCATCTATAAAGAGAAGCTTTACATCATCAATTACTGGATTACCTTGTGGTAATATAGGAAAGATAAAATAAATGCTTGATTCTTTGGCCTTTACCAGTTTTTAAAATAATGAGTTAGCTGGGGCACCTGGGTAGCTGGGTCTCTGCTCTCAACACAGAGCCTGCTTCGGATCCTCTGTCTCCCTCTCTCTCTGCCTCTCTCTCTCTCGCTCACTCTCTCTTTCTCTCTCTCTCAAAAATAAAAATAAACATCAAAAAAAAAAGTAATGAGTTAGCATCCTCCAAAAGATGACCAATGGTATTTTTTCTTTAGTGTCATTATGAAATCATGGATTTTAAACATACTTGAAGTATTTTAATATCTTTCCCTTATCGATGCTCAAATTTCTCCATCTTTGGCCACTGGAAGTCTATGCAAGTTGGTTCCAAGTCCCCTCCCCCTCTTTTTTACTAAGCGCAGTGTTTCATAATCATAGTATATATCCTCATATGTATTAAGCAGTATTTTTTACTGAGGTATAATTGACATACATTATATTAGTTCCAGGTGTGAAACATGATGATTCAATATTTGTATATCTTGCAAAATAGTCACCAAGTAAATCTATTTAATATCCATTACTGTATGTAATTATAGAATATTTTTCTCGTGATAAGTTTTAAGATTTACTCTCGTGGCAACTTTCAAACATGCAACACAATTTTATTAACTATACCCACCATACTTTACATTACATCTCCATGACTTATTTATTTTATAACTGGAAGTTTGTACCTTTCAACAGCCTTCACCCATTTTGCCCACTCCCCATTCCCTGCCTCTGGCAACCACCAATTTGTTTTCTGCATCCATGAGCTTGTTTGTTGTTTAGTTGTTTAGATTTCACACATGAGTGAAATCATAGGATATTTGTCTTTCTCTGACTTATTTCACTTAGCATAATGTCCTCAAGGTCCATCCATGTTTTTGAAAATAGCAAGATTTCCTTCTTTTTATGGCTGAATAACACACACACACACACACACACACAGAGAGAGAGAGAGAGAGAGAGAGAAAGATATCACATCTTCTTTATCCATTCATCTGTCAGCAATGGACACTTAGGTAGTTTCCATATTCCAAGGCCCTTTGGTACAACCCTACTAGCCTTGATAGCTTTCTATTGTCTGGTATTATAAGATACTCCAGCCTTATCTTTTACTTTGCTTGCCCAGACCTGGAATCAACCATTTCTCCAAAGAGTTTTGGTGCTTATTCCAACTCATTTGAAAATATCTAGAAACGTGGTTTCCCTCTCTCTCTCTCTCTCTCTCTCTCTCTGGATGGCTCAGTCCATTAAGCTTCTGACTCTTGATTTCAGCTCAGGTCATGATTTCATGGTTCATGAGTTCAAGCCCCAAATTGGGCTCTGTGCGGACAGCATGGAGACTGCTTGGGATTCTCTCTCTCCTTCTCTTTCTCTCTGCCCCTCCCCCACTCATACTTTTTCTCTCTCTCTCTCTCTCTCAAAATAATTTCAGAGGTTGCTCTGAAATCATGATAAATTGTAAAAATGGGCATAAATCCCTCTTCTTCCTGTATGCAATATGTCTCAAAGTGTGACTTTGACACTCACATCAAAAAGTGGAATGTATTTCTCTAACCCAAAAATCTGGGCTTGGCTATGTGGCTTGCCTTGGCTAACAGACCACAGTAAAGTTGACAAAAGCAGAGATTTAAAAAGCACATGTGTGGGGCGCCTGGGTGGCTCAGTCAGTTAAGCGCCCAACTCTTGGTTTTGGCTCAAGTCATGATCTTGCAGTTCATGGGTTCGAACAGCTCTGTGCTGTCAGTGTGGAGCCTGTTTGGGATTCTATCTTTCCTCTCTCTGACCCTCCCCCAAGTGTGCTTGCTCTCTCTCTCTCTCTCTCTCAAAGTAAATAAAAAATAAACATTAAAAAAAAAAAGTGGCCAATGCAGGCTTGCTCACTGTACTTCTAGGAACAAGACTCAGTTAACTTCCTGGAGGATAAAAAACCACATGGACAGAGGCACCCACCATCCTGCCTGATCCAGCTGAGCCCACAGACATGTGAATTATGCTGTCCTACACAATCCCTCCCCAAACTAGCCAACCCAAACCAGAAGACCCACCCAAGTCATTCACAGAATCATGAGAAATGAAAATGTTTCCTGTTTGAAGCCATTCAACTTTGGGATGGTTTGTTAAGCAGCAAAAGCTGACTGATACAAAAATACAAATTTTAAAGATAAAGTATATCACATGTTCACATTAATAACTTAATAACCTTGAGTTAAAATCCTTATCTGCAGAGTTTTTATGTAAGCCTTGATCTTCCACTGAGACTTCTTTCTCCTCCGAAAATTCTGATTTTAAGCAAACTGGACATGATTACTCATTTGTTTTACCTCAAGCCACGCATATAAAGGTCTCAGAATAATAGCAAAATACTGCCTCTGTCACAGGTTGGGTTTTCTAGAAAGAGACACTGAGTTAGAGTTAGGATAAAACATGAGAAAGGTCAGGGTGGGGTGGTGCAGAATTAGGCAGACTTCACCCATGTCTACCAGGACCTCTGACAATATGATTACTGAAAACAGTTGAGGATTATTTTTACAGTTCTTAGTCTTTTGGGTATATACCGCTAGGTATATGCAATCAAATTACTATATTTTAAAGATACTTGGAATAATGCCTCTCTCTCTACTTATGCCATCAACTGGATCTACTTTTAAGTTCATTTGATTATATTTTAATTTTACACCTGATTTTATGTTACGATTATGTGAAACATAAACATGGTTCCAAAATCCAAAACACGAACAAAATACATCTGAAGAAATACATTTGAATATTTTTCTGCCCCCTCCATTCTTTCTCTCCTACAGGCAACCTATTTTTTAAATGTAGTGGTTTGCCCTCCCAGTGTATTATTAATTTTAATCACTTCACGAAGTAGTTTTAAGTAACTTTTTTTGTTTGGGAATTAGAGCAATTTTGTTAAGCCTTACATTTGTCTAGAACATCACAGTTTACACAAGTCTTCATTGATTCATGATTGCATCACATAAGGGGCTTCCAGAGGAAAAAGTACCATGAAACCTCTTGATGGACCTAATCTCAAGTGAGGTATGATTTTAAAGATGCACATTCCCCTCCTTAAAATTAAAAAGACAGGGGCAAGTGTATCAGAGGGCCTGTTTGAAGAATAAAGGTGGGACCATAGGCTAACTAACATTTTTTTCCAACTGTTGGCCCAGGCTCCTCTACTCTTTCTTGGTTCCACTCCAACAGCTAAATTAAATGAAAAAGAATTTGTCATTTGCTTCCACAACGCAGCGCATATGATTTGGAAAATGGTTGCTAAGTGCCGTAGGGGCTAGAACAGAAGGCAACACCCAGCACTTGACTCCAGAAGCTAGGAATCAAGCGGATTTTTAAAACCATTTCAACAACCTCAACGCATCTTTGTTCATTGAAAACAGTCCTATTTCACCTCGAATTGGTATTTTTCTAGGAAGCTTCACCAGACCTTAAGACTTTGAGCCCGAGTTCCAGAGTTTGGAAATAAATCAAATAGCTTCTGCTCCTTTGTTTCTCTTCAGATTAATTGTGGAAAAACTACCTGCTGACTCTAGGGTCATGCCCATGATTCTGTAAAACCAGACCCTTGCTTCTTCAACATTTCTGTGCAGGGTGCAGCTCCCTCCAGCACAGATTGTTCCTGAACAGAACCTCGGGATAACGAGCTAACATGCTATGCTGTCAGAGAGACTTATGTAATATTTCCACATAGCAGCAATTTTTCTCTCTGAGGTTCTGAACTAGAATCTCGAGAGCTGATTGAAACAGTTTTGCAAAGTATCCATAAAATAAATGAACAGAAGGAATAGTTTTTTATACTTTGTATCTTATTTCTAAATTCTCGTATTTAGGAAAGAAAGTAAAGAAAAGGCAGATGACTTTAATTTTTTTCCTGTGTTGTCAACCCTTTAGAAAGTTAAGGGTGTAAAGGTCTGTGATTGTAAACCTTGCAGTCTGCAGATAAGAAGGCGGTGTTTTGGTGTTTTTAAAGGAGGTCATTGCAAATATACAGTTGAAATTATAAATCCAAATCTCATCATCTTGTAAACATTCACTTTCTAGCTGCTACAGTTATAAAAGAAATACATGATAATACTAATGCTACTAATGTACTATTACATACTTTTTGAATTTAGTGAATACTTAGACCAGGGGTCAGCAAATTATGGTCTGTAGGCTAACTCCAGCCCACTGTCTGGATTTAGGATCTTAAAAAATCCTATCCTCATTTCTGGATTTAAGATCTTAAAAAATCGTATCCTCATTTGTATTTCAGTTTCTTCCTAATCTTCTCATTTATTTCTTCTTTTGACAATTGAAAGAGCTTGACTTTCTGGCCAGCTAACTTTGATGCATGGGCCCAGAGTGAGCTTTAGTTCCTGCCTAAGAACGGTTTTACATTTTGAAGCGGTCGGAGGATAAAATCAAAGGAAAAGTAATATTTCATGGCACATGAAAATTACATATGCAATTTAAATTTCAGCATCCATCAATAAAGGTTAATTGTCACCTTGCCACAACCATTCATTTACATATTGTCTGAGTCTGCCTGTGTGCTACCGCAGCTGAATTGAAATGGTGTAACAACCCATGTAGTTCATAAGGCTTAAGATATTTTCTATTTGGCTTTTTATAGAAAAAGTTTGCTGACCTGTACCAGGCAGACCAGGGTTGAAGGGTGCACTGATAAGTCATAAAAGACAAGATTCCTTGCCTCATGGAACTTACTGCCAAGATACTATCTCATTTAAATCTCACAGGAGTGCCTAGGTGGTTCTGTCGGTTGAGCCTCTGACTCTTGATTTTGGCTCAGGTCATGATCCCAGAGTCGTGGGATCCAGCCCCGAATTGGGCTCCACCCTAAGCATACAGCCTGCTTACGATTGTCTCTCTCTCTCTCCCTCTGCCCCTCTCCCCCGCTTGCACATACTCTTTCTCTCTAAAATAAAAAATTAAATAAAAAAAAATGATTCTCACAAATTTAGGAGAGGAGGTTTGTTGCTATTCTGTCCACAAGGCAACTGATGTGCAGAGAGGCTAAGAATCTTGTCTAAGCCCACACAGATCCCCGAGGGAAGTGGATTCTGCAGCTCGCCCTAGACCCCACGACATGCCTGCCCATCCAAGTGAGCTGGCTACCAAGTTACACTCTTTAAATTTTAAAGAAGAAAAAACTGACTATGAAGACATAGTAATGAAGATGCTATTTTATCAATAGACCTGTTTTTGGACAGTTCTAGATTTACAAAATGTTGACCAAATAGTATAGACAGTATCAAAATACTGCCCCCACCTCTGCACAAAGTTGCCCCATTTTTAAAAATGTTTATTTATTTTGAGAGAGAGAGAGCGTGAGCAGAGGAGGTGCAGAGAGAGAGAAAGAGGGAGAGAGAGGATCCCAAGCAGGCTCCATGCTGTCAGTTCAGAGTCTGACGTGGGGCTCAAACTCACAAACCATGAGATTGTGACCTGAGCCAAAATCAAGAGTCGGACACTCAACCAACCGAGTCAGATTTGCCCCATTTACAAGTGTGTTACGTTTGTTACAATTAATGAGCCAATATTGGCTCATTATTGATGTATTATTAACTATAGTCTACACTTCATTCACATATCCTTAGTTTTTCCCTTATGCATCCCTGGATCCCATCCAGGATACCACATGACACCCAGTTGTCATGCCTCCTCTGGGTTCTCTTGGTTGTGACAGTTTCTCAGACTTGCTTTGTTTTTGATGACCTTGGCCATTTTGAGGAGTACTGGTGAAGTTTTTATAAAATGTCTCTCAGTTCAAATTTGGTATTTTTATCATGATAATTAGGATTATGGGTTTGGGGGAGGAAACCACATAAGTGTCATTTCCATCACATCAAAGGTATAGACTATCAACGTGATTTCTAACTGTTGATGTTGACCTTCATCACGTGGCTGAAGTAGTATTTGCCAGGATTCTCCACAGCGAAGTTATTCCCTTCCTCCCTTTCCATACCATACTGTTTGGAGGGAAGTCACTGCACAGTCCACACTTACAGGATGGGGAGTCATGCTCTCCTCCTTTAGGGCACAGTGCCTACATAAACTATTTAGAATTCTTCACAGGAGATTTGCCTCTTCTCCCCTGGTTATGAATTTACTCAATCACTTATTTATATCACTATGGACTCTTGGATATTTATTTTATCTTTTAATTGTTTTAAATGTTTATTTTTGAGAAAGAGAGAGAGAGAGAGAGAGAGAGACAGAGTGTGAGTAGGGGAGGGGCAGAGAGAGGGAGACACAGAATCTGAAGCAGGCTCCAGGTTCCAAGCTGTCAGCACAGAGCCCAACATGGGGCTTGAACCCATGGACTGTGATATCATGACCTGAGCCAAAGTCAGACACTTAACCGACTGAGCCACTCAGGCGCCCCTCTTGGATATTTATTTTAAATTTTGGGTCATAATCCAATACTACTTTATTTTCTTACTCAAATTTTTCCAACTTTAGCCATTTAGAGGTCTTCCAGTTGACTCCTGTCTGCCTTTAAAACACTCCCATACTGGGGCGCCTGGGTGGCTCAGTCGGTTAAGTGTCCGACTTCAGCTCAGGTCAGGATCTCACGGTCCGTGAGTTCGAGCCCCACGTCAGGCTCTGGGCTGATGGCTCAGAGCCTGGAGCCTGCTTCTGATTCTGTGTCTCCCTCTCTCTCTGCCCCTCCCCCATTCATGCTCTGTCTCT